>NC_134365.1:158176651-158479682 GCF_035582795.1 Mycteria americana | reverse complement strand
AAATGGCTGAGTTGTACTTTTCTACTGAAGCTCTATCAGTGTTAGTAAAACAGTTGCAACTTGTTGAAACAGGAACTGTAAAAATGCAAATGGTATGAAGAGTTCTCTAGGCCAATGGCAGCTAATTTTTGTCAAGAACAGAAAGCTTGCATATGCTTATATATGCCAAATTCCTTGCTTGCAAAGTGCTCAGGGTTGCATGCCTCTAATGCGTGCTCCTGAGGAGATGCAAAACCTCAGCGGGTCTAGACTCTGGGTGCCTACTTGTAATGCAGAATTTCCTTCAAAAAATACAGGTTTTGTGTCCTACAAACCACAGCAGTGTTAGCATGTGCAGTTAAAAGCTTCATTCACATTTAGACAACACTATCAGTGAACTTGCTATATCCAGATTTACTTTTTTTCCTTATCCAAAAAAATCTGCAAATAAACAAGAGAGACCAACAGTTTTCCCCTTGAAAGTAACTGGAGAAGAGTCCAGATTTTGCTGAATGAAAAACAGCTCCTATGCTATCTGGTTGCACAGCTTTAGCTCATCCATTCACACATTTCCCAAGATTTCTCTGCCTTTCAGTATCTCGAAGTGAACAAAATACAAGCGTGATAAGTAGCAACAAATATCTCATATTGCAGTCAGTGAAACATCTGCCGTGACTGTTAGTTCAAAACAAAGAATATAGCATTGAAACTGGCCACTTTAAATAGATTGCAAAGACATATGCTCCGCCCAGAACTTCCTAAAAAAAATGTTAAAAATTCAAGTTCCTCTCATAGTCCAAAATCCTATCCGTCCACTTCCTTTCAGCACTTGCTTACACCGTTAGTTGATTCCTTCTATAAACCACAGGGCTCTCCCTAATGATGCCCTCCACTGCCATTACCATTATTACCATTAGCTGTGTGGATAGAAACATGAATAATGGAGAGAGTCAAACATGTTAGAAATCCAGACAAAAAATGAAGGAAACAAACAAAAAACCAGAAATAGTTCTTGTCTTACTGAGCTTTATAGCCTTTGCATGACATTAAAAATTCAAACCAAAACAAATCTTACCTTTTTCATTGTTTATTTTGTCTATTAGGCATGAAAACCACTTTGACAATCTAATTACTTTCCTCAATTTTAGAATAATGGAAATTGTAATTCGTACTCTGAAAACCATTATCTTCCATATATAAATAGTTAAAATACATTTGTGTTACTGTTTGTGGAGTGAAAGCTCATACGATGTGAAAAAGACCCTGTAAAATATCCGGTTTAGGACACAGAGTGTTCTTGGTCAGCTTCTTTCTCTCCTTAAGAAGGGAGGAGAGATAAGTCAGTTCAAGTGGATGCTTTTCCACTTGGTAACCCCCAAATGGCATAACAGAACATGGTTTTAGGAAACGCTGGAAGATTTCTCTTTGTCTGCAATTTGAGGAAAGGAACAGGAATAGTATCCATGACACTTAATACATTACTGAGGGGAGGCAAGCTCAACATTTGTGTCTGATGCAAGCTTCTTATTTCATAATAATCAGTCAGCCTTCCCTGCGGCGGCTGATGAGGAACCTCAGTCCTCCCCAGGAACCTCCACCATGGCTCTCGGAGCATATGCTGCTCACTCGCCTCCCCAGTAAATATATAGTTAGTCCTGAGAATGCATATTTTTAATGCACAGTAGAGTGTGAAATACAGCATTATTACAGAAGTCCAAAACAAAGAACAAGACTGGAAGCAAACTTCCAAGAATGAATGGGAGTTGCTGCACCTTGGATGGAAGTATGCTAACTCTTTTCCAATCAATTAGCAGCATCATTGACAGCAAACTCCATGCACTACTTACAAAGCATACAAAAAGGAGAATAAAGATCTGCCTATTGATAACATAATTTAAACCTGAGAATATAAGGCAGTTTTTGTTTTCAAAGGATTTTAAAGTATGTTTGTGACTCCCCGCTGACATTTCAAGGAAACTTAACATGACATTTAATTATTGTTGATTTGTTTTTCTGTATACAATCAACAGCATATTTCTCAGAATGCGTTTGTCTCATAAAATGCAATTCATGCTTGGAATATTAATAGGCAAGAAGGGAAATTGTCACCAAAGATAAGGACCCAGAACATTATTCATTAATCTAATATTTGTTCTGATAGAGAAGTTATGCAAAGCAACCAAAAGCATAGAGACGCATTAAAATTTCTATAAACTAGTTGACTTGGCAGATTAAAAAGAAAAAATTATTTTAAAAAATTATGTAGAAGGAAATTTTGAGTTGTCCTATCTGAAACATCAATTTAATATCAATTTAAAATAGGCTAAAGTTAGATGTGGGAAAGAGCAGGCTCTTGTTAGCAATGTGGCAGAGATTTTATGTCACTCATGCAAAAAATTCACAATTGTAGCACTTTTTAGAAGGGGGAAAAAGGATATCTTTCACGTATCAGTGAGTGGAATGGGAAAGTAAAGTGCTGTAAGCAAAAAAAGGCTGGTTTAAAAACAAGGGTTCCTTTTCATTGCAACTTAATGTTGAAGCTTGAAGGAGTCATATGGTATTCACCAAGTTGTTGGGTTTTAATAAAACCTGAAATATTGACAAATTTGCATGAATGTAGACCTTTCAGTTAAATTATCTGTTATGAGATAAAAAACACAGGAACTGGCAGCAAAACTACTAAGAGACTGAATTTTATTAGGTACTGGATGTTACATGGAAAAGAGTCACATTTTTTTTCTGTGTATATTTGCTACAGTCTCAGAGAGAAAATAAATTTAAGAATGTTCCTTTTACATGGAAAACTATAAAACTCTGATACAGGATCATTACAGTTTAAATATTAACACTGGAAAAAAAGCACACATTTATAGCTGCTTTCTTGAACTTATGTATGTAAATATGTAGTTCTCTGAAGATGCAGTTCTCTAGTGTGAAATGGTAATACCTATTTCTCAAAGTGAGACTGCGAATGATACTAGGAGCCAAGATTAATGTCTCTCTGTTTTTCTATCTGTAAAATATTCATTAACAGCTATCACATATATTATAAATTGCAAAGTCCGTATATTTTTTAAAGATTTAAGTTCTTAAATTTAAGTGTAAGTGTATTTTTTAGTACATTTATTACAACTGAAAATTATTACTTAGCTGTAATTCTGTAGTGCACTTTCAAACATGATTAGCTCTCTGGTGAACATGTTGAAATTTATGTTACACAAGTAATTTATTATATTCAATTTAAACTCCAAGGTAAGGTTCTCCATTTCTTAAAGGTGTTGAATTCAAGCACCATGTTGGCTGATTTTAAACTTTTAATGTTTATTGTTTGAGAAGTCTCTTGTATGCTTTCTCCCTTACTGCATTTGCTACACCAAATTATTCTCTTAAAAGCAACAACAACAACAAAAAAACCCAAATAATAGCGTTGCAGTCTCTGGGGTACCTGCACTTCCATCTGGCTAATTTTGTTACAGCATAGGAATCTGTCAGTTCAAAATGGCTTGATATTATGAACTAAAGATCTGTTTTGTACATAGAAAGTTGTCATAAACTTGTGTATACTCCCAGTCTGAATCCCTGAAAGCCTGCACAGTCTCTCTTTGAGACGTGGCTGGAGTACAAAGAATTCATAGGCTTTAGTGGTCATTAAGAAGTGAGAAAGAGAATCACCTGTTATGAGAGCCTTATATCTAAATGGTGATGATGGATCCTCCCCCCACCCCCCGTTGGCTTGGAAGTCCTTTTTTACTAAAAGCAATACTACCTTTCCTTACCCTCCAGGTGCGTAGCTGGATATATGTATCACCACCTCAGATTGCTCTGTTTTCCCTTTAGGATCCTTTTCCTGACCCCAGATTATAACAAATCTCTGTCTTGATAATGGTAATGATGCCTAAAGGAGCGTTTGATATCCACATATAGAATGAAGGATGCTGATACAATCCTGGATGCCCTAGGTACTTATGACTCACAAGGACAGCCTTATTATTAGAGCCCGCTGTTGTTTACATCAGCAACGAAGTCTGTTGGCATCAGAGAAAAGAGAGCAATGACATACGTCACAAAATAGCATGAAAATAGAAAAGGCAGATGGACAGTAAGAGAAAGTGAAATGCAGTCAGTGACGGTGGACAGCCAGGATGCCATAAGTATTGCATACATTAGCTACCAAGCTCTTATTCTTTAACATTTTTCCTCCCTTGCTATGTTTGTATCACAGTTTCCACTTTAACAAATTTCCTGAGCATGCTTATGGGCTGCTCTACAGTTTTACAAACCACAAGGAATATTCTTTCTCAGTTCTCTTCCCCATGCCATGCTGTTAGGCTGTTACCTGTGTGCAGAAGTACGCGCATTCTCTCCTACAGCAGTAGCCCACAGGACTGTAATGTATATTACAGCACCCTTAGTTCTCTGAACTTTGTTAATCTCTGTTTATACACTACTTCCTAGAAAATATATAAAGTCATTATTCCACAGTAGTGTAAAACCACTGTTGTCATGGCTACATAAGCTACAAGCCAGCATTACCCCTCTATAAATTTATGATCATGCTTCAGAGAAACTAGTCTTTATTGTATCTGCAATACAGGATACTGTTGCCATGTCTTTGTCATTGATATATGTCCTAGTCATACTCTTCCTTGGTTGTGTCCTCCTTTAACTCCTACATAAAGAAACTGTTGGCTCACACTGTGGTGCTCTCAGAAAAGGAAGTCATCTAAAACTGCCTCAGCCAACTCAATTTCATCAATTAGAATAGCAGCAATCAATTATATCAATTACAATAGCAGTATCTGCGTCTACATATCCAATGAGTGAGCTGATCCTTCAAGACTTGATGTCTGAAATGGCATTTAAGTAGAATCTAGACACTAAATTCCAAAAAACCCAATGCATTGACTCGAAGTTCTGGTGGCCACTGCATACTAGAGGTACCTACAGTCACTTGGCATCTCTCTTCCTGGCATGAGGGTTTCCTCAGTGCAGATGGTCCACCCCCTGTAAAATTTCTGTGTGCAGTACTGTGACCAGAGGAAGATTAAAAGGGGTTCAGTTCCACCAGCTCCCCGGACCACTGAGCTCCACACTAAGTGCAGCAGCCACAGCCACTTATGGTCAAAAATACAGCTCTAAGAGCCAACCCTGCCCACAACTTACATTAGTTCATTTTCTAATGACAGTGCTATTAAATGATATATCTATTCAACGCTATCGCTCTCTCTCAGTTTTAGTCTCTCTCAGGACCGAGAGTGTCCTAACCACAAGTTGACAGAAACACCCGGAAACTGGAACATCATCTTCAAACATTTGCAGCTAAGTGCTAGCCAGCCCAGTTATTCCTTCATGAGAAACCCAGCAGATGTCATGGTTAGGCCCTTTGAAAGCAATGGCTCTGGCAGACTTTTAAGATGTATTTACAAACCGATGGCTGATTGTGTCTCCACACACGGAGTCTTCTGATGCATATTGAAAATCATATTGAATCAGGAGGTAGCTCAAAATGGAATAAAGGACTCTGGCCAGGGAGGTAGGCCAAAAGTCTTAGAGGCAGGGCATATAACGAAAGGTGGTAATAGCTTCACCTATTCATTTCAGTTCACCACCTGTCATAGTCCTTAGTTTTCCTAAGTAACAAGGGCTTTATTAAAGATTTGGTGACAGCAAATAAATCTGGTTCAAGTGATCATGATTTAATTCCCATGTCAAATTATTTAAATTAAATAATAAATTAAAACAAATTAGTGATCAATATGTTTGATTTCAAAAGGAAAATGAGAGAAACAAGTCACTCAGCAAAACTAAAAGAACTAAAGAACATAGGAATCTAGATGCAGAAATTACCTTAAATTTTCAAAATCGAAGCTTAAAATCCTTGTGGGAATTGCATTCCATCCAAGAAGAGAAGTAGGTTAACAAAGCAGTGAGGGTGCATCAGAAAGCAAAGTTAATACAGATATTGTTGGAAAGATAAACAAATATTACTCTAGATTTCAACAAGAATTACATTTTCTAAGATAGATCCTAGGAAAAGCTGTTTTCATATGTATTCCCCATGTATGTATTTAGCCTCATTATCATTTTTGCATCAAATGACAATTATTTTATAAACACTGATACTCATTGTGCTACTATGGAAATGAACATATTCTCAATGATCCTTCTGTATTTCATTCATTTGAGGAATGACATATTTACTGTGACATCTCATATAAAATACAAAATTTCTGAGTTTCATTGTTGGAGGACATAAATAATTGTTACCTAGACGGTGAATGAAGTGGTTGTCACTTCAGGATTCCATTTCCCAGACAATAATTTCCAGCACAATGATCAAAAGTTATGATCACATATAAATCACATATACGTGATCATAAGATCACAAGATCACAATTCACAATTATCACAAGATCACAATTATGATCAAAAGTACTTTAGATCTTGAAAGTCTATTATTTTTCTTAGGTCTTATTTAAGTTATGAGTTTGTGGTTTAATACTTAGAGGTTAGAATTTTTTTGCTATATCATAACAAAATTTTATTATTAAAAAATACTTTGCACGTAATCATTCCATAATTCAGATGTGATTTTCTCATGGGTTATTACTAAAAACTCCATCTTCAAAAGTTAACATTTTAAAGAGTGTTATCATCAAAGAAACAATGAGCAAGTGTACACATAGTCTACTTTTTACAATACTGTAAAATACTACATTCAAAGATAGTTTCAAAATGTCTAATGATAAGCTAAATTTAAACTTTTCATATAGTCTTGCATTATTTTTTATTTCAAACTGTATTCATCACCACAAAATTTTAGCTTTCTTTTCAATATTTTTAGAGGAATTGTTCATTATTAAACAAAAGGATGGGATCCATACTCAAGTCTTTTATCCTCTCTTCTATCATATAGAAGTTTATTTTAGGAAGATAAACATGCCTATATAAGCTTTGGCATTTTTCAAGACAAATGGTACATAATTTGTAGCTTCTGGAGAGAAGAAATAATGGTAACTGCACTTTGTGTGTATATCAGAATCTATAGTGTAAGCGTCTCCAGGCAGCACGGGGCACACGTGCTAGCTCATATGCAGCTGACCACAGATTTTCTGGGATCCTAAAATTAGATGCGATGATTCCACTCTTTGTGCCTTCCCAGTCTGAGCTGCTTTAGGGTAACAGAGGTTCCCATAGTTATAACTAAAGTACTCTTGAAATTCTGTCTAGATAAAGCCATCTAATAAGATTACCAAATAGATGGCAGCATTGTTAAGAATTTCTGCAATGCTGCAGCCCACCTTCTCTGTAACTCTCTGCTCTCCATACATTTTCTGTACACAACCAAGATTAAGGAATTCCTTGGAAAGCAGCTCTTCTACCTTCTTACCTCATTGCTAAAGGGATTTTTCTTTGAATACATTTTGAGCTTTTAAAGTTATACTTCTTTGACCTTTCTATGCATTGTAACTGCAGTGAAATAAAGTCTAAGCTTTTCTTCATGTACATATATAGCTACTCAGCTACGTATGCCTTGGAGCTTATGAGCTCTTAAAAGTTAGTCAGAACCTATGAACTACTTAACATAAGAGCTGCTGAGGCCTTGGAGTCCTTATCAACAACACATAGAATTGCAAGCACTCAACGTCACTGAAGATTAGGCCTACAACGTTTTCAAATTATATTATTTTCGAAAAGCAGTTAAGCATCTAATAAAGCATTAGAAAAGATGAGCAGAAAAACACAGAAAGCCAGGAAATTCAAAGCAAAGATGAAATAGTAAAGAAATTAAAACTTTGGACTAGAAAATGCAAATTTAGAAGTAAGCTAACCATGATCTGTTAATTATGTCTCTCCAAGAAAACTCTTCCAATATCAGCCCACTTTAACAACTTGCAGTTTGTGTGTGTGTGTGTGTCTGTGCTTGTGTGTGTATGTTGGGAACTCCAGAACTGAAATTGCTTACTCTTTAATGTGCATATCATGGATGCTTCACAGCCTAAAACACAATTAGATAAACCTTTGCCCAAACTTAGCCTGAATGTGAATGCTAAAACTATCATTTAAGGCGCTGTTGTAAGAGAAGGGGGTTTGTTTTAAATTTTAATTTTACTGTTGCTTTTTTAAAAATTCTTACTTATCTCTTTTTAAAATGCTACCAGAATGAGATCTCCAAGTATTATATCACACCACATGTTTTAAGTGTTCTCTTTTTCTTCACCCAAATCACGTTTGTATGCACACTGTACACCTAGATATTTATGAGTAACGCCCACACAGGATACTGAGCTAATTCATAGGAATAGCTGTCGAGATCAGACAACAGATGTAAGTGTATATGCAGCTTGTTTACACTTACATAAATGTGATCTGTGGTGTTAGCACCTGTTAATATTAATGATTTATTTTGTAAAGCACACAGACATCCTAGTTGGGAGCAAGACCCTATCTCCATAATCACTAAGGTTACCTATTAGGCCGACTGTTAAGCAAACAGAACAGAAAGCACGGACCTGCTTTAGGGACCTCAGCTTCTAAGCTCACTCCACTGAGAGCCTTTCATTACCTATTCTGGTAAAAGTAAAGACATTTTTAAGACCAAATTATCAAAATGATGAGTTCATGAAGACCACAGACCAACATGGAGACCTATAAGAGGTTACCAAATTGTCCGTTTGATATCTTTTTTCCTCTCTCTCTAAGCTGAAATTGATTTTTAAATCCAAACCACACTTATAAACTCTAAAGACGAAATTATACACATTGGTCTACGTAGCTACCAACATTAATGCAGAGATTTAGCAAAGCAAAGCAATTTACCATTCAGAAAGGCATCTACCCCCACCTCATGGAAAATATTTCTAACCATTCTTATTGGTGGTATTTTGGTAAAATTGTAGTCAGAATAGGCCAACCTCCAATTGCCTACCTCAGAGTTGAACAGTAAAGAGGATAAATTGCTCTAGCATGAGCCTTTCCGTCTTCTCTGGTAACACAGCTACCTACACTGCCTCATAAAATTAGGGAGAACATTGAAAATGAACTCCCTGAAAACTACACACCCGAGTAAAAAAATACTCTTCTCCCACAGAAGAATAAAGACAGAGCAGCAGCAGATTTTAAGCATATCAACACCTGTGTTTGCTTTTCAGTTCTTTAAAAACAAACAAAAAAAGCCTAAATCTTCATTCAACAAATATAGTCATCAAGGCAGCATTAAAATCATGACCATAACTGACATGAGTTTCTGAGTAAAAGCCTCATAAGTAGCAAGCTTAATTTAGGCTGTAGCTTGACTCAGTGATAAAACATACCTGAAACAGATTAATTGTTGTGAACCACACTGCTCAGCCAATTGTGTTTTTAAACAGTCCGAAGCGCTAACTCCATCTTCTGTCATTGGAAAATCCACGCTCCGCTCCAGCAGTACAATTAGGAATCTTTCTTCTCTTTTCTTCCCTTTTTTTTTATATTACACAATAACCTTTTGGACCTAAGCGTTTCATTGACTTTGTAAGCAGAAAAATAATAATTTAAGGCAGGTTTTTTCCCCTTGTTTATCTTGAAGTTGTTCATATAAATGTGGATATCTATGTGCAATGTGCAAAACTACATTAAATATTACATTAATATTTCTATTAGATAAGACAATTTTTATGCCTTGGGTAAATCAATTTCCCTTCCTGTCTTGTTTTCTAATATATTCTTTCAATGAAGCTATTTCCTCTCTTGTATATATTTCCATTCAGAACCTCTACACGATTTAAAGAAAAATGCACTACTTGAAAACATTGGCTTCTGTCAAGATGTATTAATATCTACCTTACTGGCATCATAGATCTTCATTATGAGAAAACTCATGCAGCAACACAGAAATCCTTTCCTTTCTTTTGTTGGTGTGCTGAACTAGTGTTTCTTAAGCAGGAAGAAGCAGAAGGAGCAAGAAGTAAATCTGAGGAAGAACTACCTAACTATAGTAACCCAGTTCAGGTAGCAGGTCACCTAACCTCCCTATATTGTCTACAGGAAGAGAGAAAATCCTTGAGCAGGGACTCAGAGACTAAGTTCCTAGTTTAAGATTTTAAATCAGGTGGCATCAATACACTTTTTGACTCTACGATAGTTGCTTCTGTGGCAAGATGTTCTCTGTATCTCGACTGGAGAGTTTTAATTCTATATTTAATTTAAATAAATCGTTCTTTGACCAGCCAAAATAAAGATGCTAAATTTCATACCAATGTGTTTCCTGCACGTCTACACTTCCTCACTGCACTAATCCAGATACCTCCCCTGGTGTTTTGCACCACTTTCTGCAGGCCACATTCTTTGCAGTCCCAGGCTCCCTACCCAGCACCACGACGAGGAGCAGCAGAGGGTGGCGAGCAGCGCCCATGGGCTGGCTGCCAAGGCAGTATGTGTGGGCACACGCCAGGCAACTGCTGAGCGTGAATGTCAGCCATTCCCGTAGTCTTCCTCCTCCGTGTAGGAACCATTGCTCAGAAACCTCACAGGAGTTTCAAACCTTTGAGATGTTTGCTTGTCACAGATGGCGGAAACTGGCTAACAGGTTCAAAAGTTACTTAAGGGTGGAAGGATGAGGAGGCAGACAAATAGCATGATTGCATAGGCTTTAGGAAATGGAGCAAAAAAGGGAAATCAAGACAATTATCTCAGCTTCACTGAGCTGAGTCCCAAAGTCAGTATGTGTTCTCCTCCCAATGTGAACCCTACTTACCTTCTAAGTATCTTTTTTTCTTTCCTTTTTTTATGGTAGGAAGTGGCTGAGCCCATGTAGTATGAAAACCTGGTGATGCTAAAAATGAAATATAGGTATAAGATTGGACTGAAATACATTTTTTTAAAATTACTCATTTAATTAACTTTGTAAAGACCTGTCTTTAATTTATTTGTAGTGACTATGTCATAAATACATAGTTGTGTGCATGTGTATTTTTTTTCCAAGCAGATAATAACATATAACAATCCTCAACATTATTTTGTTTCATTTTCCTCCATTGACTGTCAAGACACAACACCTGGATCATTGAAGTACCTGTCAGAATTCACTGATACTACACTAAGGAACTAGGATGCCAGCCTGCTGCCTACTAGATCTGTTTCCATTTCATCTAGTCATCCACCAGCTGAACGCATGACTTCAAGCAAGTAGATTCAACTCCTTCTCTCATTTCCAGATTTCTCACTGCCTGTGCTTACAAAATTGAGACAAGACATAGAAGTGTTTCAAGATCTATAGATTAAATATGCTAAGAAAAATGCAAGGCATTGTTGTCGTGTAATGGACTGTCTTCCAAGTGCTGTCAATTCCAAATAAAATCATGGGAGCTGAAGTTCTCTGCAAAGTCATTTTCCTGGACCATTAATTCTGAATTGCCATTTACAGAATAATTGCACTTTTGTTTCCCTGGGGATCTTGCTGGTGTGCTTGAACCTGTGCTATCCTTCTTAACCCTCACATCAAAATATATACAGCGGAAATGGAAGTCATGAGCTTATAGGTCATTAATGCAGAGCTGGGCCTAAGGGTATCTTTAATAGTTCTGTTGAGGACATCCTTACAATGACTGCATTTTTAGGGGAGTGGAAAGATTTTGTGCAGAAGGACACAGCTGGATCTATTCTGAGAAAGGTTAGCTGGGACAGCTGAATGTCCCTGAGGAGATAATAAATTGCATTGGCCAATTTGATAGAGCTGATTCTGAACTGGAGGAAATCCAAACAGCAAAAGCCTTTTGAACGGTAAATACTTCCCCCATTAATTGCTGAAAATACAGGTAGGCTTGAGGGAGTTTCAGTTCGACTATGCTTTTTTTTAGGTAACTTACAGCTAAAAAATACACTGTACTTGAAAATGACTCTCATGACTTTGATGAGGCTTGGGTTGAGAAGAATTCCTCTTTCTTTCCTTTTGGAACCACCAAGAGAGGAGCAAGGCTAACAAAGTTAATGACTGGATGTCAGAAGTCAGGAGTGGAGGATCTGAAGCAGGAAGGAAGCACGGCTGCCTCCCGCTATTGTGCAGGGTAACTAGGAAGGCGCTGCATTAGCAAGAACATCGTCCCGGCCACACTTTTGTCAGGCTCTGAATAGAAGGTCACCGTCTCCTTCATTTTTCCCTTCCAATCAATATTTAGCCTGCTCAGCAGCTGCCAGAGCTGGCTGCCTCTGAACTTCATCGCTGTAAGTTACTGAGAAACCGGCTTATTATGACAACTCAGATCTCCCATCAGATCTGACCTGCAGCGGCTGCCCTGTCTCTTTCAATCTACTCCAAAATACAAAGATGACTCCAGTGCACAGCACTTACTGTACAAACCACTGCAGCGAAGCTCCTGATCAATAGGAAAAGTAACAGGCTATGAAGGGATCGGGGGCCAAGTATGTTACACAGGACAAAAAAGTGCATCTAATAAGGTTAAGGGAACTAGTTGTTAAAAAATACAGCTACGAGGACTTATTGGTTAAAAACAAAAAATTTTACTTCCTCATCTTTTACCAATCAAAGTTCCAGCACAAAACGATTTTTCGAAGGTTGTTTCACTTTTCACAAGACCTTGGGCAAGACACACAGTATCTGTAATGTCACAAGCCAGCCAGTAATTTTTTTGGAGGTATATTAGATAAGCACATGGTAACAGAGTGATTTTAGTAAAAATTATCATGCAGACTCAGGGATTTACAGGTTTCAATGACTGGTAACAGTATACACAACTTTTTTTAGTCCCTTGGTTACTAGTTGGATGGTAGCAAGGGTCTAAAACCACCATGGCAGTAGTTTCAGGAGATGCTAAGAACTGAATGAGCAAGGCAAAAAAATCACTTGCCATGTTGTTATGTAGGTAGCTCACAAGAAGTTATCCTGACCAGGCTACTAGCTTTACAGTGCATCTGTTAGTACATTTTACAACATTAAAATATTTTCATTCATTTAATCTTACCTGATTTTTACATGAAAGCAGGAGCTGGGAAAGAATGTTCTGTCTTTATCAAAATTAACTTTTCTATCTCAATTCTCACATTATGTGTTTAGGAACCAGATTATTGCTTTAATATAACATAGCAGACCTTCATCCACCAGAAACAGACCTTCAGCTTCAGTCTGAATGCATGCATTCAGACCAGTTACTCCCTGATAATGAAATTGCTTCATGAATTAAACACTGTTGAAAAGCAATATGATACCATTACAAGATTCTGTTCTCTTTTCCTTCAGTTTAAAACTGTTGAAATCTAGTTACTGTACAAAACAGAACTAGTTTTACAGAAAAGACCATGAAAAAGTTTTATTTTCCTACAGTAATCTACTTTGAATTCTTTTGGCTTTCAAGAGACCAACCACAAATCTGCTTGTAAATTTTCAGTGGGATAAAAATGTTTTTGGATGGCATCTGTTTAAACTCTGTTTGAAGCAAGATAGTATAATTGGTTCAGAAAAAGCAGGATTGAGGCTGAATCTTTGACCAAAGCAAACTAATGATAACAAAAATGATAGTAACATATAGTTGCGTATGTAAAATCCTAAAAAAAAACATAATTCTAACTGGCCTTCTTCATTTACTTCAAGTAGAAATTTCAAAATACTCTTAAAGAACATTTCTAAAGTGTCTCATTTACTTAGGAAATACTGATACTCCTACTGAAACTAAACTTTTCAAGGTTTGCCCACTATTTGTGGAGGAGTTTTGATTCACCAAGAACTGTGTTGTGACTACCTTTGCATAGATACCTCAGGGGGAGGGAAGTGGTATATTAGTTAAGGCACAATTTTTGAGCTAGGCTCTATTCCAGGTTCTGTCCCAACTTCTGTGACCTTGAACAAAGCACCTAATTCCTCTCTATTTCAGTTCCATTTCTAGAAAATGAGGACAAGGAAATTGTGCTATCTCAAGAGTCCTGTGAAAAGAAATTAATTAGCAGTTGTGAAGCACTCATATGCTGTGGCCATGGCAATCTTCAGTCTGACAAAAATGGGGCAATGTAGTAAGGGTTTTTCTGTGTTCCGTACACCTACAAAAGAGTCAGGGCTACAGGCTTGATTCTTGAGCACTTGGCACTGATGAAATCAATCACAGTCTGTTTCCATCCCCTGTTTGCCTCTGAAGGAGCACAGCTATATAAAAATTAGATTATAAAGCAGTACACTTGCTATACAGACATATTTTTTGTCTGCCAATCCAAAAACAAGAAGAAAAAAATTCAGATAGAATTCTTATTCCTCCGCTAAAACAAGCTTCTCCAAAATTGTTTCTTAGAAAAAGCATTTTGGGGCACACTAAAACCAAAAAAACTAACAAACAAAGAAGAAAAAAAAAAAAAGAAAATGGAGCGTCAAGTTCAGAAAATACCTAGCAGAGGAGATTCCCTTTTACCTACTATTTTAGTAGGTAGCATACTCTGCAAAATATGCACACTCCTACGGGAGACATGGCTTTAAATCTCATGGCTATCTCATACCTCCCACATCCCACATTTCTCACCTATTCCCATTATTTCCATTTGATGCCATCCTACAAATTCATCACAGATTCATAAATAGTTTGGGGATGACTTAAACTGGGGGTGGGATTGGCATATTTAGTATTCATGCAACATTTTTAGAGATTTGATGCAAAAACAACGTTTAAAAAAGTATTGATAACTGTTGAGTGATACTGCATATGCATGTAGAGCTATTATTAATCTGTTTATATATTGCCTATTTGTGCTACCTGCACGTAAACACTCAGCTGAAGGCTTTGGTCTGTTTTGAAATTTTAAATAGGTAATTCTCTGTATTATGAGTATTCTCACCTCAAGAATATTCAGTATGTCTG
Source organism: Mycteria americana (assembly GCF_035582795.1). Taxonomy (NCBI): domain Eukaryota; kingdom Metazoa; phylum Chordata; class Aves; order Ciconiiformes; family Ciconiidae; genus Mycteria; species Mycteria americana. Next base: position 158,464,869 of record NC_134365.1, on the reverse strand, counting down.
GAAAGGTTACACTATTCTATTTCATTCCTGTGAGGTATGTACTATGAATATCAATTTCACAAATATAACATGGGTCAGTTAATGCCTAAAAGAGAAACAGGAAAAAAACACATCAATAGAAGAAACTTTTAACCCTTAGGCTAAATTGGCAAATTTAGTACTGTTCTCTGGAAATGTACGCTAGATCTCTGTAAAAATAACTGTTCAATCAAATTTAATTTTAAGGATATACTTTGAATAATATTTTGAGTAATTTGAATAAAATTTGTTGTAATATAGTTCAAATTAGTTCACTGATTATTTTTTCCCTGCCAATACTGGATGTCAAATGCTACTGCTGAAAGCCATAGTTTCACTCATCAGAGATGATTCTGTTGTTAAAGATCTCCTTGATGCTTCAAAACCATCAGAATTCTTAAAGACTATTTTATGCACATGTATCTGTAAATGTTCAGAAAACATATCAATGCTTCACTACTATTCTATATACACATATCTACAAATGTACATCATACGCTCCTAATTCAGGAGGTTATTTAGGCGTTGCCACAACTTTTGGCATTCCCATAGCACAAGAGTGTTTTCCCATGATGTGTATGTTCAGCACCTGGCACAATGCCTGACTAATCCCACGGAAAAAGCTGCAACAAAGATGATCGACAAGACAGAATGTGATGATGGAAATACAGAAGTTATAGACGTTGTAGACTGAAGAATGCTCAAGTGTGGTCGATGTTATTCTTCCCTTTCTGACACTTAATTCACACTCACCTGCCTTTTTTCCTTGAAAAAGAAAGGTTATTACTCTCTAAACTTTAGTGCAGTAATTTCAGATACTGACAGCCTGGTGGTATATAGCCTCACTGTGAAGGCAAGAATTTATAAATGAGTTTTTGAAAGGGAGCATGGAAAGGCTGGCACTCAAGATTCAACATAATTTAACATACATGCACAACCAGGTTTGAGAGGCAAAAAATGCAAACTGCATTTTCTGTAGAAATTGCCTTAAGTTTTTGGCTGAGATGCTGAAATAACCAGAGACCCTAATCCAGGTGTTACTCTTGCTTAGCACATATTGGCAGGGCTTCCAGTAGCCACTGGGTAACGGACAGGGTTACCAGCGTTCCAGGCTCCTGGTGTACCATTATAAAAACATGCTTCTTGTCTTCATTTTTTTTCCTTTTTCTGCAAGACTATCACTATTAATTAAAAAAAAAAGCCTTGAAAGATTAATTTCAAGCATATAACTAATGTTGTTATTTAATTGGAAGTTGCTTCTTTTGTGAACTTGTTAGGAATATATACATGACAACTAGAATTTCTAGAGACATAGTTTCTTTTATTAGAGAAAAAAAAACATTTTTAGGTGTGGAAACTTGCTTATTTTCTAACTGGTGAATCAGTTTGTGTGGAAAAATTATTTTTAATTCAGACCACCAACAAAAAAAAAATAAAAAAAAAAGTCAAAAAAAGCTATCTTGTCATTAAACAACTAAGAGGATTTCTCATTTTATCTTTGATAGCTTAACTTTTAAATGGTAACATGAAAAGAAGAGGGAGAAACTTATTCTTTTATTTCTCTGTTTTATTTGACATTCCTCAAATTAATTTTAAATACTCACTGTGGATTCTTGGAAATAGCAGGTTTAGGCTTTTCTCTCACTTCTCCCTAACTCTGTAGTTATACAATGAGAAAACTGATTTGGGACACGGCGAGGACATACCTGTAAACAACATTTTTCACCAGATCAAATTAGAATTTTTTGCTTTCAGTGGGATCCTAAAAGACGTTAAATCCCCAGACACTTTGTTGCTGGAGGATGCACTCAGAGCTTTGAAAGGTCAGATACTTTATATATATTAGAACTAGGCACAAATCCCATCATTCTGCTGCACCGATGTGTGAGATTTAGATATCTGTTAACACTGTAGGAAACACTGAGGAGTTGTAGTCCTTCCTAAATAATGAAGCCAGCTGTGCAGCGTGGGCTCTAGTTGTGTATTGCAGATTACTCACCATGCAAACATTGTAGAGGTCTCCAGAACAAGAACTTTTCCCCCAGCCAAAGAAACTAACCAGAATTAATGAGATCTACATAAACCACCATACAACTGTGGGCATTGTCCTTGCACGTCATGAGCCCATCCGCGGGCTCAGCAGGCCCCACAGGTGCCCGGTTACCTGCCTGTGTTGCCTCTGCAGCCTTAGAGCTCCATTTGGGTTGGAGGAAGGAGGACGCCTGGCATTTCTGTGAGCAATGGGTGAATTTGTTGCCTTGTCCTGTTGCGGGTATAAGGCCTGATCTTACACCAAACTCCACGTGAGCGCGGGGCCTTTCGGAAAACAGAGCATTGCAAGATCAGAACTGAATTCCCAAGTAGGGTGTGTTTGTTGGTTGGCTAGTTTGTTTTTCAGTAGAGCTTGTTTATCAATTAGAAAACATCTGAATGTCCCGCGAGCCAGAATGGCAATGTTTACTTGGCATCCCATTACATTTTTATGGTGGTTGCAATAATTCAGAGCTGGGTTTAATAAATGAGGGTATAAGACAGCAACAATAGCATTTAAAATCATACATCTTACCCTACCCTACCAAGGTCAATAAAAATTATTTGTCTGGTTTTTATAGTTAACTTTGTTGTACAAGATGATATGAATGAAGGGGTTGAATTCTCTTGCCAAAACCACAGCGCCATGAGGTTAGAAGGTAAACTCTTGGAAGTATGGTTAAATAGTTGTGATTTCAGTGAAAACTACTGGCAGGCACTATTAGGGTGAAGAGGTGATGGAGGATTGTAAGAGATCTCGTAGGGGAACCGTGTAGGGCAAAAGAGGTTTATTCTATCTTCTGCAATAGGAAAGTAGGCAGCGACAGATGGTGCAGAATGAAAAGTGCACAGAAAACGCTCCTCCTGTAGATTATGGATACTTTTGTAGAACAGGCTATATACATACCTCAGTACAAAAATCTAGCTTTACATTTGAAATCGAAATGAATATTCAAGTACCCGTCTCCCCCGGCTGCAATGTAAGATTATGCTGTTAAAGATAGGCAAGCTGGCTCAAGTAACAGAAGAAAAGACCAACCTGAATCTCCATCCAAATATAATCTTGATTTTGAGGTAAAACCATGTTTTCAAGTACTGTTTGAAATATCCATATACTTCCATTTCCTTTTTGCTTGTATGCTTATGTAAAACAAGCCCAGAAAAATATTGCATTGTAACTCAAATGAGCTCAGGAAACTTTTGTGGTTTCAGTAGAAAATATATAATGGGAAAAATTTTGTGTAAACCTACATTTTTAGACATTTATTTCTATGTCAGGTCATGTAATATCATCACGTTACTAAAAATTATTGCATCATTAGAATTAGGATAATCTACAAAATTATGATATATTCTATATCCATCCCCACTTTAATTACACTGCCCAAAGAGTGAGAAATATATTTAAATAAGATAAATAGATTTAAATAGATTGTGAGGTGGACTTGAAGGCTTAATTATTCAGGAAGTTTTGGAAACTGTATTTAAACACACATATCTGGAGTGATATCTTACACCAACCTGACGTGAGTTCAATACAATTCAAATCAATATTCCCACTATTCCTGAGGTTAATCTTGAACGAATATTATGTAATCAAGACAAGAATATTGTGTAATCAAGAATCAAGCTGAATGATTTCCCCTAAAACCATGAAGGAGGAGGCTTCAGTTTCACAACTACCTTTTCGTAAGCTTTGTTCCCTGTTTCATTCTATATTTCGTTAATAAGGCATTGCTTTTTACATCGTAGGCACTTAAGGTCAGGTAGCAATTGTTTCTAATTTTTAGTAGGCTGCTCAAGAGGTATTCTATGCTAGCTCAACTACACTACCGGGTGCAAAGCTACCAGTCATTTACAACAGTACTCACGACTGGAATATTGATGGGACACTGTCCATAGGTTGTGACTACTCCTCCTGCAATGTCATTATGGAGCACTTACAAAGGGTTCATCACCAGCAGGGCATTCTCAAACAAACAAATTTGTTAGGCAACACACATCTTCGGATGAGAAGTACAACTGCCACACTCTAGAAAGACATGCATGTTTCTTTATCCTTCTGAGAATAACAGCCTCTAAATGCAGTCATTGGGTTTTTTCCCCCATTATCTGCAACTATACATCTAATTCTATTGTGCTATAATATGTATTCTTTTATCTACCTATCTGCTATCTAGATTTGCATTGTTTCTCTGGAAATATTCCTCATCCCTTGCTCCCATGAGTTTCTCCACTGAAGTCCTATATTAGGAGAAACCACTCCCATAGACTAACGGATGCTTTGTAGGGCTTAAGCTTCTATTTTCTTTGCTTTCCATACCAGCCACTCACCATATCCCCTGAATGTCATTCAATCATTCTTTAAATGACATGTATGTATTTTTGTCACACTTGCATTGTCTTTCATAATCTAAGAAAATTATGCTGATGGCATCATCCTTCACGCTAAAAGAGTTCAAAGAGAGAAGTCTCTCCACTGGTTATGCAGGTAGTGGAAGGAGACTGGAATTACTGCCAGCTCCACTTGATACTTTTGACTCAGCTGAATATTAGTTTCACCTCACTTCTGAAATTTAGCTACTCCTATTCCAAATGCTTTGCACCACTCTAGTGTCAGTCTTCCAGCTGCTGGTATCAATTTCACAGGAGTCTGTGCATCTATTCTCCTCAACAACATACTCATTCTTTCACACAACAAGCTATGCTGGCTTTTAAGTGCCTTCCAGCCTTGATGCCCCCAGAAAGCAACACAATTGCAAGGAACAAGTTCAAGACATCAATAAAGTCCCTTGGGCAATAAAACTTTCATGCTCTTAGCTAGGTCTATCCACAGTGTTGGGTGCTTTTGTCAGCATGTTGCCCACATTTTTTTTTGCTACTGACAAGATATCCAATAACACTTCGTATGCACTTCACTGGTTCTGAAGTCATAGCGTGTGCATCAGGCAGAACACAATAGATGATGTAGCATGGAAAGCAATCAAACAGAAATCTGGCCAAGGTTTTGCCAGAAACCGTCAACAAGAACATTACACAGTAGTTGCTGCACGATTTTATCTTTTCCTCTTTCAGATGGTGAAGATGATGGCATTTTGACATCCTCCAATATTTCTTGTTTTTCTATATGGAGAGAGTAATCACACCGAAAGGTCCATATCTCCCCTAGATACCATCAAGGCGTGGACCATAAGTGCTCATTATGATCACTTTACCAACTTTTGAGATGGACCTGTGTCTGTCAATGCACTATCACTACCTTTATAACATCATTTACAGCTTTTAATTAAGTGCTGGGAAGATTACAGAATTAAACCACTGTTCCTTAACTAATATAGTTTAAAAATTTTCCTCTTCCAGTTCTCCCCTTGTCTATGCACTCTCCATTCTACCACAATGGGCTCATGTTTCTTTTCTTCTTAGCAAATAATTTCCTGCCTCTCATCTCCTTTGTAAATGTTCACTCTCTGCTCTGGGACTGGATGACAGTTTCATCACTTCTGCATGACTAAATACAAATGGAGCTCTGAGACATTTTGGGAAAGCCCTTCTATCAAGGAATGACATTCCCATTCTTCAAAAGCAAATTTAAAACTAAATGCTTCAAGTATAGGTATTTAAAGTTATTTAAGCATTACAAAAGATTTTTTATGTTTTTTCTCTACAAATAGTATAATACAGTTGCGTTCAGGTTTTCTACCTTAATCCAAATGGAGAATGTCAGTTAGAATCACAGAGTCTTTCACTAAGTACTGCATCACAGACAATCACAATCTGTTGTAAACAATAGTATTTTACAACAAAATATCAATAATAACTTCACTGAAATAGTCTCTCAAATGTATTTTGTGTGTTTTCCAGTTTAAAGCACTGTGTGTCTGTTAAGGTAAAAAAACCCAATATTCTCAACACAACCTTTTAATTGAATTTCCAGTATTTAATTGTTTTCAGTCAAATGTGCCACAGGGGCAGCTGTGCTAGAAAGTCTAGTATTTTCCAGTTAAAATCAACAGGAAAATGTTTACTGAGTTCAATGGGGAAAAGTCAAGTCTGAAGAGAATATCATCAATCCACTACAAAACCAGAAAGCATATGCAACCATTTAAATTGCAAATACATTTTCACAGAGTGCTTTCATCCAGATTTAGGTGACAGGATTTACATCTATTGGAAAGCCATCTTTGCACACTTCTTTTTAGAAAGTGATCTAAAAAAGTGACTCTCAGATATTTTTTGCCTTATCTCTTACCATGTGATACAATCAAGGTAATAAGCAATGCGAATGCAATCTAGATGCACAGCCAGCTGTCTCAGACAGCTCACACCATGCTATTAAAGACTCTTTCTGGCTCATTTTTAATGATATTGCAACAGACATGTTCCTGAACTGTTTTTATTTTCTTCCTTTTTAGGAATGTGTTCTGCTTACTTCAAGGAAACACCAAATAAGGTGTTAATGATCATCTTTTCCCTAGATAATTAAAGAACTTTCCTGAGAAATATCATGCTGTTGTTCAGGCTTTTATACAACGATTACCAGCAGATATCAAGTGTTTACACTGAATATGACACAAATTAACCTAGCAGGAACCTCATTACTGCTGTGTACTTAAATGGTTATGAATTAACATATGTACCCATCTAAATCTGAAGGTGGGAATTGTTTAGCGTGCTGGAACTGGAATGGTGTTGCTACTTCTCATAAAGACACAGATTTCATTCTGGGCTACCATAAGCAACCTGTTAAAATCCAAATAGCTGTCATAAAATACAGGTAAATAATTCAGCTTTTCTATACCATGTTTCTCCCACAGCTTCCTTTCTCCTCTGTATCTTTCCTTGCACACACCTATGGGCCTACTTCTTCTGCTTAACAACATGTACTTGCTTTCCATATTCTTTGTCTTCTATTACCAATAACCTACTTTACAGCAGTTCTGAAGCCTAATTTATCACCTTTTACTTTGAGACTCTGATGTAGAGACCTATGAACCTCAGAATTTATCATACGTATAGAATAATTTATCATATTTAAAATGCATTTGAAAATATTCCAGTAATGTACTATAAATGTCTATGCTATCTATTTGTAATTTTAAAAATTTGATAGACATTAAACACAATTACAAAATAGGAGGTTGATATTCTATAAAAACTGATAGCAATTTAATAGTTGATAGCTGATAGTAATTTAATAATTTACTTTCTAAAGCGTTGCAATGGTTGTACTGCTCCAGGTAAAACAGGTAGTTTAACTACTACTCAATTTTGATTTAGAGTGACAATACTGAAAGGAGAAGCAATAATATACAAGAGCACACAGCCCTGTGGTTTCCAAATCTATGAAGAGGGCCAATAAGGAACACAACACAAATAATGCAATAATAAGTTATTTCTTGACAATAAATCCCAGACTGTGATATGGAGAAAGCTCAAGTGATAATGTATTATTTGTTACCATTACAATCTAATCTTTGTATCAAAATTTAGCTTTCTTTGAAGACCTATGGCTAGGAAGAGACATAGCAAGTGAGGATATCAGTTCAGGCTTGCTGAAATCGGAAAGGTATCAAGAATTCAGTGATATGTGGGAGAGGCTGAGCCCTAAAATGCTTTTGAAAAATGAGTGAGATTTTTTTCCCTCAAGCAGCAGGTAATGTGACTTGTCCAACACTACAACCAGAAAAATGCTTTCGGGTTATTTAAGACAGGAAGATCTGCATAACATGGACAGTCTGACCTTAGAATGTTAAACCAAGAATCTTAAACAAAAGACTTTCAAGGTCAGATGTGCCTTTGCTTCTCTCAGTGATGCACATAGTGTGCAAGTAGTGCAGTGCCTTTAACAGCTTCTTTTCATGGACAGTGCCTCTATTGATTTACCAAATCAGGGTTGCTCAAGCACTTCAATATGCTCAGGAGGAAATCCTGGGTACCCATGCACACTGATGCAAAGTGGTCTCTTAATAGTTATCCACTTCTTGGAAATACATAAAAAATGGTTCTTTCTTTAATGCGCTGATGCATAAGAATGCCAAACAAATGGATGTAAAGTGATCCAGTATACATAGATTAGTGATCTTGAGGTGAGAAACCTACATCTGCCCTAAATTCTGACAATATTCCTTATAAAATGGTAGCCATTTCAATGATAAAGAGCCTATGTTTGAAAAAATCAAGCTTTGAGTACATCCCTCAACTATCACTCAGTGATCTAGCCTGTAATCGACAAAAGTTTAGTTCTCAGAATTGCTGCAGAGTTCTGCAAAACTCAAGCAAATTGCTACAGCCCAGATGCATTCACCCTAACTTACAACTAAGTCTGTGCACCCAGTGCTCTCTGTTGCCTAGATGTCTGTGAAGATCCAAATTCTGTCCATAAGAAACTTAACTGGATATGCATGATAAACTGGGTTTAATCAATGCTCCACTCTGTTCTGGCAGGGGAAAGACCATTTCCCTACCTCAAATGAGTTTTATGATAATAATTATGCTAAGTTTTATGGGGTGCTTATACAGTCGTGGATGCCATATGTATCTCAGGTGCTTGTAACAACACAAACTGAGATACTCTAACTGAAATAATCTGTATCACTGACACTGAAATATCCCTGTGAATAAGTAGACACATTTAGTTAGGGAGAGGATAAATCAATGTTTTTGTAACACTGGAAGTCTGCATAGCATTCCCTGGGAATAAAAAGGTGTGATCCCCGTCTTGAAGTGTTTTGGTCAGACGTGGATAAACACAGAAACTGAAGGTAATAGACAAAAGAAGAAGGGAAAGGAATGCAAGAAAAAGGATAATGTGAATGGTAATTACTGGCAAGTCTTAGAAAATGAGACTGTGAACTCTGATTCATAAACTTGGTTGGCCCTAGCTACAGCAACTTAAGACGTTGCTGTTCCCAGCTGTGCTCCCACAGTCTCTTCTAGAGGCTAGAGACATTCCTCAATAACTGCATTTCACGTGGTGTTTTGGTAGCTCGAACCTCCACCACGTTAGGCAAAAGGGTGGGTTTTTGTCAGCGAGACGAGGATAAGGGCTGTGGCAGCTCAGAAACAACAGTCCCCTCCATTCCAATGTCCCTGCTGTGGATGCAGAGGAGTGGTGTGAACACCCCAGGGCAGCTGCGCTTCTGAGAGCTTGGGAACTGGAGTTCTGGGTTGTAACAGCATGGAAGAGCTCATCCCACCCAGGAAAAAAAAAAAAGGCTTCCCTCTTAAATTAAAGGAAAGAGAGGAGATTCATGAACAGAAGGTCAAGACCGAACGGCAGTTTGTTCAGTGTGAGAAGAACCAGTGTAAGTGCATGGACTGGGTATGCTCTATCCAAACAGTAAGAACAGATGGGGGTTTCCACTAAAGGAAAGGTATGACTGGAGGTGTCCTCCCAAGAAGGTCTGCTGACTACAAGCTCTCCCTGGATCTGATCTGTTCTCTGCAGCTCTGATTTGAAACACCGGTCTGGACTTTAGTCTGCGTAGAAGGTTCTCGGCTGAGAAATTGCCCTTTCAGGCAGTGAATTAACCCATTAAGCATGAGCTTGCCTGGAGGATGTGAATATGCAGACACGTTCAAAAGTATTTGCTTATACATTTCACTTTTGCTAAAAACATCCTGATGTCACCTCTAAAAGGAATACTGTAGTAATAGACATCCCATCTCACATTTCCTCTGTGTGGTCCGTATTATTTCTTCTTACTTGTATTTAAGTCAGGTAGATTCTTCATCAATGAGGATGGCTTTTAGGCTCCTAAAGGCAGCCATGAGAATGAAAAGCAGAAATAAGTAAGCCTTAAAACACTTTACGTCAGCTGTCCCAGGTAGGAGACTGTAGTCTAGAATCATTCCGTGGTCATTTCTGTGTGATTTGCAGTTGTTTCCTAGAAGAGACGGGGACTAACGGTTTGTGTAGATAGCTCTGCCCAGCCACTTGTCAGCTCTTATGTCTGCCACAGTCTGATTCGGAGAATGGTGCCCTTACTGTTAATGGGAGCGAGGATGACATATGAGCTCATTCAAAATCAATCCAGCTTGCTGTAGGTGCATGAGGGATAATTCTGAGAAATAGATAAGTGTGTTGGAAAGAGTGGAAAGAAAGGCAGGGGATAAGAGGGCAACCAAAAGCTTCATCAGGCTCCTGCAGTTTCCAGCCGGACAACCCTCTCTTACCTAGCAGGTACCTGCTTTAAGAGTGCACGCAGTGTTCTCTGCTTGTGGATGTCTGCTCACACCGTGTCCTGGAGCTGGAAATGAACTGTTAGCTGTCTGATACAAAAGTGAGAATGTTACAGGTACCTGATCACAGAAAGAGAAGAGGTTTACATTAGGAGTCTAACAGCCATGAGATCAAATCCTATATGTAATCAAAAGTTTTAAACTAGCTATGTCTAAACTGTCTTATCCAGTGAGATCAATATCATTTTAATCCATAAGAAAATCTGGGCTTCAGATTTTTTTAGAGGGTGAGAAAGCCACCTCCAATCTCCTTTAAAAATGTATTAATAAATTTTCTAGTTTGGCATGTAATTAGGAGACATATTCCCAAATGTTAAAGGCATCAAGTGATTCAGTGGAAACTATGAAATGACTAGGACTGCCTACAGTCAAGGCACTTATTTAAATGCTTTCCTAATGAATTAAAGCTAACTTAAGGCAATACATTATACATTTCCAAGAGTCTACTGAAGAACACCTCAACAGAAGTGCTCTTCTTCTGTTCCAGCATGCTGCCAGTAAGCAAAGTTTTCACTGTCACTTACAGGTATTGGTTTGCAGGCAAACCTAGTACTGATCAATAACCTCTAAGTTTATGTGGTGTAGCTGTTCATCAAAAATCACAAACAGCATATCCAAAAAGTGATACAAAAGAAAGAGCATGACCAATGAAATTAATGCGAAATAGAGGGCTGAGCATTTTACTTGTTGATTGGGTTTGATTTTGTTGTCTTAGCTTCACGGAGGCATCAGGTAATTGGGCTTTCATCCAGTTCTAACTCACTTCTCAGTTAATCCTGCTTGGCATTCATAACATTTACATATGGACAAGAAGAACAGAGCAATCACAAAAATCTGCAAACATGGAAAAGCTGTCATTTTTACCACAGTAGCATTTGCTGCATGGATAGAAACCTAAACCCCAAACTTCAGATCACAGTTATGCAAGTATTTGCTGTCACTTTAACACTGAATAATATTGCAGCAGGCGTACTAGACCTTTACTGATAATACTGCCAGCATGACATAAAAATAGTCTACAGTCCATTTTAAGATCAACTCAATATGCCAACCATTAATTTACAGGAAACTCACTAGCTGAGAAGACAGAATTAAACAGAGTTCTGTTCTCAAATCTTTCATCTTTTTTTCCCTTTGTGTTAATTGGCATTTGCAGATTTTCACCACACCACAAAACTTAGACGCTCTAAAAATACCACTGAAAAAGCACACTTTTTTTAAAATAACCACAATGAAAGTATTTTCAAGCTTGTAGTATTCTCCTGCCTATCATTTTTCCAGTTCCAGTAGGTCAAGGCGCTTGCGGTAGTGTGGTTAGACAAAGCATATGCACATTTGATCAGGCAGAAAGGCAAAACAACTTGTACGAACAAATGCTGCAAAGCACTTAAATCACCAAGTCATTCCAACAAGATAGTGGAATTTAAAGCATCAAAGCAAAGACCATTTCGCTCATTTAGTTTTTGCATGTATGTTTTTAAAAGACCTGCATTTTACAGAGGAAAAAGTAAATGTGAGCAAGAACTCTACATTATTTTGCTTATCTTTTAATAAGAAATAATAAGAAAGGATATCTTTTCTCTTTGCCTCTTAGAAGCAGTGGTGAATGTCTTGACTGCACTGTTTACAAGTCAAAGTAATATTGAACTTGTTCTGAAATATTGCTTTAGTTTATTTAGTTCTACGAGCCTAGTAAATACCACAAAGTATCTACAAATTTGTTGTGGTTTAACCCCAGTACGCCACTAAGCCCCACAGACCCGCTCGCTCGCTCCCCCCCATTGCGGGGGGAAGAGAATCAGAAGGGTAAAAGTGAGAAATCTCCTGGGTTGAGGTAAAGACAGCTTAATAGGTAAACCTTTACAACCATCGGTGTGTTATCAACACCGTTTTGGTCACAAATCCAAAACATAGCATCCTACAAGCTACTACAAAGAAAATTAATTCTATCCCAGTTAAAAACAGTACAAAAGTAAATACAGCATAAAAGTATTTGTAAAAGACTGAAATATTTGGAAAGTGCTTAAAATTAAGCCTACGTAAATATAGTGGCAAAGCACTGTGCATGACAAATTATTGTTTTTAGCGTCCAGCCAATCAGCTGGCTTAGATTTCCATTTGCATGTCAGTGTATATCCACTTCATGTACATACTAGTACAGTAATAATTTCTGTCATTTTAAATATATTGGCCCAGTGCACATTACCACGTAGCAGTACATGAATCTATATGGCTGCTTCGCTACCAGCTCTTTTGACAATGCAATTTTTACCCTGTCTCTACGGGTATATGTGAGTCTGTGATACTGTACATGTGGATGTACCTTTGGATGCACCTTTGCACTTTCTTTAGGGTTTGGTTTAACCCTGAAAGTAAAGGACACAACAAAAAAAAAGAAAATGTCAGGACCAGTGTGCTGGCTTGAGAAGGCTTCTTGTGAACCCTGTAATTCAGAGGTAAATGCTGGCAGAGGAAAATCAAAAGGAAAATCAAATCAAATCAAATTGGAGGCTAAGACTGTATGCCACAAGGATTTCCTAAAAGGCCTCGTGAAAATCTCTGCCAAAAATTAGTGCTTGCTTAAGAGGGAAGAAATAGCTTTGGGAGGCTAGTCAGAAAAATAATCTTTTCTTCCCTTACTCTACAATTCAGGGTAATCGACTTTCGATTACAGCGGTATACACTCATTTTCTTCCCTATCACCCAAGAGTCTAGTCTGAGTAACACAGTTTTCCCAGAGCTACACCATGAAGACGCACAAGAGTGTGTGTGTGTGTGTGTGCCTGTGTCTGTGTCTGTGTTCGTATCTGAGCAAGGAAGCAAACTAATCTCAAAATCTCATTCTTCAGAATGTGTCACAGAGTTCACTACATATTGCAATTTTAATTCTACCAGAATTTTTCCATACTTTGAATGGGATGCTACTTCCCCTACTACTTCAGAAAAGAGGTAGGAAAAGAAGAAAGTAAGAAAAAAAGGTAAGAAAAAAACCCCATCTCCTAAAAATAATATTATTAACAATGGCACGTCTTTGTGGCATGTTTACTGTCTTGAACCCAAAAGAACTTTTTTTTATGTTCATCAGAATACTTCCTTTACATTCATTTTAATATTGTATCATACCTGCCTAGCTACTGAAGTATTTCATATTAGCTTCAGCTTCAGTTCTGTTCTCCGTTTCTTAACAGTTCCTGACGTGTCCCCTGCACACAGGTCTCATGGGCTGTGTCAGAAAAAAGGCGATAGTGCACCTGGGAGGTGCACTCCAGCCAGGGACATCAGCCAAGAAAAAAATAATGTAGACCCTGAATAGTAACAAATCATACCTAACAAAACAGAATAAGCAAGCATTTTGCAAAATAATTTCTTTTTCCCCTGCGGAGAATTACAGTTTTCCAAAAATTACATCCTCCTTCCAAATGACCCCCAATCACCTGGGCTAGTAGCAACTCTTTAAAGTGAATAATGCAGAAACGGTGATTGTTGGGAAACGCCTTTTCTCCCAAAATTCCTTTGCTTTGAAAACGAGGCTGAGACCCTAGGCATAAGTGTTTATCGCCAACACTACAAGACAAGACTGAGCTTTATCCGTGGGGTCACACACTGCTGCACCGGCACAGGAGGAAGCGTATCCTGCCTGCTCGCCTCCCCGTGCACTCTAATGGCAATGAAGCCATTTGCGGCAGCCACCTCCCCTCGCTTTCCCTCTCTTCTACACGGACATGGACTGAATCCATCCACTGGCCTTCTCCGCTCCCTGACTTGAAGTGTGCGCAGAGATTGCACAGATTGCATGAGCCGCACCTGCAGTTTGAAGGAGGCTGTAGCAGAAGGGGAATATGTCCCCCTGCCTGTGCTCTCTTATTTGTTGCATAGCAGCTAAAGATTAATTTGATTAATAACCAAATCATAAAGTTGGGGTTTTTTTAATAAATCTGTTTTTCCTTTCATCAGGACTATCATTCAGTTAAGTATTTCAGAACATAATGTTTCATTTTTTTCTGTTAATATTTTCCCCTTTTCATTTGTATTAACATTCTACAATCTCGTCATTGTTTTTGACATTTATTCTTCTATTTCTTCCCCACGGTCTTCTTGAGTTCTCTGTCAATTATCATTTTAGACACATTATGAATCACTCCAGAGTCTACCCATTCCAAAACATTAATCATTAACTTTTTTAATAAACAAGCATTTTTAAAGAGCTGCATATAATGCGTTTTTTAAGAACAGTGTATAAGATTTCCACCAGAAATTCCAGTCTTACCCTCCTATAGCAATGTATAGGACTGCAACAGTCCTGAATTGTGGGGGATTTCAAGGGTCTTGTGTAGGTAAGGCAGAATCTCTGGAGCAATGCAGGAATTGCTGCAATAGCAGCTATCACATAGGAAAGTGATCACATAGTTATCACGTATCACATCATCTCTGAGCCTGTTCATTGTACAGGAAAACAAGGAAAGTCTTGTCCCATCTCTTTTTGCTTGTCCTACTTTCACTGAGCTGGGATGATGGAATCTGTAGTTTGCTTATGTCATTAGTTTATGAAATCACAACAGAATGACCTTAAGTGTCTTAATTAAACACTTATTTGACTCAGATCTATAAAGTGATTTAAGCCCTTACCTGGGTAAAGGTTAGGCACCTGCACTTCTTTGTAATCTGAATCCACGTCCTTTTAGAAGTAACAAAGCCAAATCCATCCTGAGACTAAAACACGTTGCTTTTTTTGTTTGTTTGCTTTGGGGAGGGGAGAAGATTCTTTCGCTTTTTGGTGGATATTTCCAATGAACTATTGTCTTGCATTTGTTCAGACTGCTAGTTCTGCTTATATAAACAGCCTGACTGCCGAATGCATATCCATGGTAACTGATTTAATACAGAATCAGACTGCAGTGGTGTTAACTTGGTGTCATTAATGTCAATGGCAGATCTCCTACTGATTTCAGTGCTGCCAGTAATGCTACTGTTCTTATAAATTGCACGCAGAACCCTAACTTCCGTCAGTGTTGTTATCAGATACTGAGCATATCTAAAAGTATAAGCTTAACAAGGCTTCCATATCAGAGGTTTACCTGCTATCATTTATATATTAATGTCTCTGGGACTCTATCTGACATACATATACCATGTACCTGATATACATGGAAGCATCCTGTTCAGCTTGAGCTGGACCCTGGTATCACTTATGCTCCTCCTGCACTTGCAGAGAGTGCTGGATCTATCTTTGCCGTTCCTCTTGCCTTTGAGACTGTTCCTCCATACCTTCCAACTATCAAATTAGTATCTCAAGTTCCGGTGCCTCAAGTGGTCTTCATCTAACACAGTCATTTATTGATTGCATTATTTATGATGTTATTGATGCTCAGCTACAGCATTAAGTCTCATTATTCTTCCCAACTCCTTTCCCCCTAATCCAGTCAATGAAGAGAAGCCTTGCCTTAATTTCAGTAATATATGAACTCTGGTCAGGTTGCTCCAGATGACCAATCAATTGCACAACTCAATACCAATCACAAGGGTCTCTTTGGAGGCATTACAGCAGAAATCCTTATGGTTTTGTTACAGCCTTGGATGCGATCTGTTCGATGGTGTCGGCTACCTTTCACTATTCATTACTCCGCACTGTCTGTGTGAAGACTCTCAAAATGATTTTTTGTAGTGACTTAGTGCACATAACATTTCCTCCGAATTTCCCAATGTCATATCTCAGTTCCCTAATTTTCCAGTATATATGCCCACATTCCTGCTTTCTCCTGATAGACGAATGAATATGCTTATGAAATTTATGTTCAATGATCTCACTGGTAAGTCTAAGTACAACTCAAACCTTTTTATTGTAGTAGTTAGTTGTTGATTTATGGCTGCTCAAACAGCACCAGTACTGTCAATTATTTAAATGTAAAGACATTGTCTTGGGCAGAAAAAAAAATAGAATCATTTCAAGAAATAATATGAGAACCTTGCTGTATTTTCAAGGAACTTCTGCATAGCATAAAACATTGTGCAATATTTAACCTTTACATTTGCCCAAAATAGTCCAGGAGCAGGTAGGAATACCATCAATAAACTAATCCCAGTTAAAGAAAGAGAAACAACTGTGTCCTCATTGTTACAAAACTACAAGCATTATAAACCAGACATACTAAAAGCACGTGAGTTCATTTGATTCATAGTAGTATCATGAATTCTTTGTGTCTGTAGATCTGAGAAGCTTTCAAAATATTCCCAAAGGTCTTGGGTGTAATCAGCAAGGATTTTGTGCACCTGATTGTATATCAGAAAAGGCACCTGTTACTCACTGTAATAGTTGCATGGATAGTAATAAATACATTATTTATGAAAAGAATGTACCCATATAAAAATGTATATTTTCCTCAAAAACCTTTTATATGGGTAAAAGCCTAAAGTTGAGTTTGGTTTGAGATAACTCTCAAGGAATTACAGATTAGAAAATTTGATTTTACACTGCCACATACCACAGATCCAAGCACACATATTCTCTTTTGGATAGACTTGATTTGTACTGTGCCAGACCCAGTCCTGTGGGTCCCATCTGTTTCTGGAATGAAATTACATAATCTTAAAGTCCTTCTATGAAAGACTATGACATTACCTGCCAGCAAGTAATGATAAATACAATTTATAGGCCACCTCAGTTTAGCCTGCTAAAGAACAGCACAGATACCAGCAGCTGAGCTGCCATTTTCACGGAGGATAAGCAAAGACAGGCCAGGGAGCATTCTGTTGTCAGTGAAGAGACCCTACCAATGATTAGACTAATTAAACTCATTTTCTGTGCCTAGTTACAGAGGATGTGGAAAACAGTTTCCTTCTCTGCTCTTTCTTTTCTCAAACAAGTATTTCTCTTTTCTGGAACCAAGAGTACTTTATGTCATGAAGCTTTTATTTTAGAGCGTGTGTATATATGTATGGATGTAGGTAGGTATGCATACAAACCTTTCTGTTCCAGAGGAATATTAAAAGTGAAGGTATAAATATTTCCAGGAAGCATCCTGATATACAAGAAAGACTGCATGGAAAATTCAATATATACATCTGCTTCAAGATTGTGGTAAAGAATTTGGGCTTCATTTTCAGACCTCCTGCGTAGCCCCAGAACTAATAGGAATTATAAATGTGCAGCACTTTGGGAAGCACCGCCTCTGTTTCTATGACAGAGGGAGGTAGAGGCCATGTTCGGAGGTGGACTCCAATGTTAGGTGAATCAAATTAAAATATTTGTTTTGGTGAAGCCCAATTAAGATGTATCATCTAAGTAAGCCCCTACATTTAGCTGCACTAGTCACTATACAGGTATTTTTCTGTAGGAACATATTAAGATTTTACTGAAGTTATATTAAGGAAAAACTCTTGGTAAAGGGCTGAAAAGGATATTGTAAGGATGTCCTCAGCCTATGCTTTTTTTCTCAAGGTCTCATATGAATATTCCAGTAATAAGTAAAAACCCAAATTAATATTCTGTAATTAAGGCAGGTGGGGAAATATACAAACACAATGAAGACCAAATTCTTCAAAATATAAAGCACGTGGAAATTTCTAGCAAATGAACAACTAATGCTAACTTTAAAGCAATGCTACTGATAAACGTACATCAGACATACTTAGGAAATATAAAGCCATATTTGGTAAAAGTGAAATATTGTAAGCAATTTTTAACAGGTCCATTCTAAATGCAGAGCAAAACACTGTCGTCCTAAAGACCAGTGTGGTGGGCTTTAAGTGTGATAATTTCAAGTCATAGTGCCTTTACAAAGCTAACATCCAAAAAAGAACAGTTTGCCAGAAACTATAAAAAGTGAAATAAGTCAAATTCTAAGTTGTTTCTATCAATACTAATTATGTGACTGCAACAAGTTTAAATTAGTTGACTCTATAGTCAATATTCTCATAGTAGTCTGGGTTCTATGTCTTAATTACTGTGTCTTCTTTAACAGAACAAATTAAAGTTTCAGTGCTGTGCTATAGGCTTACACTTTTTCCCTGTACTCCTTCAAAGTTTTTTCTAGTTAAATAGGTTTTTCCTAGTAGCAAGATATCTGAGGCACATATAGTTAATCTGAATCGATTTCTACTGGAGCTACAGTTCAAGTCACTCATGCCTAAAGAAATGCATTATAAATTCAGATATCCAGATATAAGAAAGAAAACTTGAAGAGCAAACTCTGAGTGTACTTTTTAGTTATAGCATATGTTTGTTACACTGCAGAAAGTTTTGTACTTATTATAAATTTTCATAATGAAAAAAAAGTTAAAGAAACATCTAAATACAGTCCTTCTTTTAGAAGTCAGATAGCCAAACCAATTTCTGTGGAAAAAAGTAATTATACAAATTATAGATAAAATTTTCCAAAATGGATGGTTTCCTGATCTGAGTTCCGTTTCCATTAGAGCAATTATGAAAAGGTTGCAAATTCATTGTACATTTACAAACAATTGACTGAAACCCAGTAATTTTGACTATTGTGAAAGACAGTCCCTTCCAGATATATATAAACATCTCTAGGAAGAGGCTTTCTAGCAGAATGGCCCAGAATCCTATCTGTCAATTTTATGAAAATAAATGCAAATGCAGATATATTGAATAAAATGTCAAATCTTTTAGAAGATGTTGTGCATTATAGTGATAATAGATTGGCTGAAATTAATTTGCATTGTTCCACTGATATTAATGAAAATTGGCCTCATTTTTTTTAGGACAGAAATCATTACGTAGTTCTCCATGTAAATTATTTAGCACTCTATCCACTTGGCCCTGTAGATCAGCCTCAAACCTAGGTAAAGTTTTTCATCAAAGATCAAACAGTCTGAAGACGATTTTTTAAACACCTTTCTTCAAGCAAATATTTTTCTAACTGGTATTTTACTACAAAAGGTAAAGCTGAATAGTTATGAGCAACTATTAAAGTCCCAAATCTCTGTATCTTTATAGTAACTCAGTTCCAGAAAACCAGAGTACTACTTTCTGTAAAACAAACACAGTCAAAGAAAACAGACCTAAGAAGAAATATCTTTAAAAAGTAAAAGAAAAATTCAAAATCCAATCTAAGTATCTAAAAGTCTGCCTTTTCTTCATACATCTCACAACATTGTTTTCAAGTATCACCACTCAACTGTCCAAGGATACCTTCCTTATGTTGATGATCCACAAAAAACTCCTGACAAAAAGTAGGTGATATTTACATAATTGAAAAAGTTACATAAATCTGTTGAAAATGATAGCAGTAAACAACAAGCAGTGGCTGCCAAAATCATACTGACAAAGGAAGAGTTAGGAAGTAAAATAAAACACAGGATACAAAACTCCCATTTCAGTTTCGAACATAATAGAGGAAATACTCATCTTAGCCCCGCAGTCAGTATACTCATTTTTGTGTGGATCTGAGCTGGGACAAACAATGGTAATAAATACAGCTGTTTCTAAGGCTAAATACAGTAGACTGATAACTCTCATTTCCAAAAATTAAATACTAGTTTATAAACTTTCTATTGACTCTTCTTACAGAATGGCAAAGACATATTCTGAGAGGTGTATTTTTGATGTGTGAGGAAAGAAACAAGTTGATGATGTGATTGTATGACTATGTGATACGTCATTTTGTTTTTGAAAAGCCTTCAAATTTTCTTGAGTTTCTTGACATTTTGCCTTCAGGAGAGGGAACTAAGGGGAGAAGATGGCCATAATCCTGACATATAGCACACTTCCTTCACTATTTTCTTGGCCCTTGTAAGAAGAAAGTCTTTCACAAAATGGAAAGCAGTGCTTATAAATGCAATGTGAATCTTCATGAAGAAAAAAAAACCAAAAAAACCCACCAACACTCCCCCCCCCCCCCAAAACCTCACTGTGAAGAATAGTTTTAATTTTTACAGCCTTGACAATACCCCATTAGCTTAGAAGACAAAACTACAAGCAAGTCATACTTGGCAGGGTATGAAGCAGAGCAGGGAAATATTAAATTTTCAAACTGCATTCACTTTCAAATCAAGATTTGGTAGAAAATGCTTTTTTAAATAGTGGTTATCCTTAACTGTCAAAACGCTGCTTACGTGCTGTCTGGAAAAATTATCATTCATAT
Source organism: Mycteria americana (assembly GCF_035582795.1). Classification (NCBI taxonomy): domain Eukaryota; kingdom Metazoa; phylum Chordata; class Aves; order Ciconiiformes; family Ciconiidae; genus Mycteria; species Mycteria americana. The sequence continues at coordinate 158,444,479 of NC_134365.1, read as the reverse complement.
TCATTTGTCAGTACTTGTCCCACTCTTCACAGTCAGGCAAAGAGAGAATGTTATAATTCAAGTCAAAGTTGGTTTTTGTCAATGATATTTATTGCTCCTAAATACCAATATGTAGACAAACCTTTCCTGATTCTTAATGCTATTTGCACATTTTGCAATGCTGTATTTCAAGCTAACCCTTTTTAATTTCTGTGCGAAGAGTTATATTAGGGAGGAGAATGGGATCTTCTGTTATAAAGGAGACAGTATATGTCTTTTGATCTTTCAATTTAGTGATATATATTATTTTTCTGACATGCTACAACATCAGAGAAAGCTATTCTACAAAAACCTGACCATCACATTCCAGAGAACTTGCTTTGCATAATGTATCTCCATTAGTGTTTCCATACAAGTTGTCAGTATGACAGTTGAATGTCTTCATGCATTTCTATCACTTCATGTAATAAAATGCCAAACTTCCTATGCACACTGAAGACAAAAATGTACAATATGTAATGTAAAAACAAGGCATGCACAACCAGAGCATGACAATATGCCATAAACAGGGGTAGTTGGTATCAGACTGAAATCTAGAAATTACAGTCTCTTAGGTATAATGGTTTCATTAAAATGTTCAAACAGTGTCTCCAAAGCTAATTTTCTTTCCAAAGTACCCATGCATAGAAAGTACAGCAATAAGACATCCCCCTGCTATGCCTTTCTGAATAGCAGATTAACTGCAGAACTAGAATGATGTCAATTTGTTTCAAAATATTGCAGCAAAGCTTTTGAATGGATGAGCAATTACTAACAGAGGGTGCAATTATAACGGAGTCACAGAGAATGCTTTAATATGGTTCTTCTCCTATGTACGAGGAATAACAAGAAAATGTAATAAAAGAGGAATAATGAGACAGCTGGGTTTGACAGCACCTTGGCAGCTGTCACTAAGAAAGTAAGTGCATTAGTTCAGTGGAGTCCATTCTTCAAGAGATCTCCCAAAGAAGGATGAGGAAAATTAGCATCTTGTAAGAGGGTAGCTGAAAGTATAACCAACAGTGGCTGCAGAATATTTACTTGAATCAGAACAAAATTTAATTTTTATACTAATTAACACTTAAAAGACAGTCATTTAGGCAGTTTTAACTAGAAAATCTTTGCATTTTTTCTCTTCTTGTCCCAGATCCCCAACTTGGTTTTTGTTAGCTCTTTGGATATGATATAAAAATCTACTCACTTGTGACCTCTCTTCCCCACAGGCTTACTCAACAATTCACTCTTTTCTTCCTGAATGAAATTTTTACAAAGTGCTTTTTGCCATTTGTCACGTTAAGGTGGCTTAATACTATTTCTACACTTAAATAGGTCCTGCCTGGAGCCAGCTGGTCTGCCTAGAGAGGTTTGGGAGGAAGAAAATTAAGTTTCAGAAGCAATGGGCCAAATTCTCCTTTCAATTATCCATTGTAACCTCATTACATGCAAAATCAATGATACAATGTGCTCCCATGTTTTGCTAGTAGAATCAATATAATTGTCTTCTATGGTATTCAAATGCTGCAAATATGGCAAATGTTTTATTAAAGATAAACAACTGCAACAAAACCCCCAAACAGAAAAAAGCTTTAGACTACTGCCAAAGTTCATATTTTGAACAATGTTGTTCTTAAGTTACCAAAACCTACATGAAACAAAACTATGAGATCAAACTGTACTGTGTCCAGTTCTGGGCTCCTCAGTACAGGAAAGGCATGGACATAATGAAGAGAGTCCAACAAAGGGCCACAAAGATGTTTAAAGGACTGGAGCATCTCTCCTGTGAGGAATGCCTGAGAGCTGGGATTGTTTAGCCAGAAGAGAAGGCTCGGGGGGGACTGTGTTAACGTGTATAAATACCTGAAGGGAGGGTGCAAAGAGAACAGAGCCAGGATCTTTTCACTGGTGCAGGACCAGAGGCAACAGGCACATATTGAAACACAGGAGGTTCCCTCTGAACATCAGGAAAAACTTCTTACTGTGAGGTTGACTGAGCACTGGCACAGGTTGCCCAGGGAGGTTGTGGAGTCTCCACCCTCGGAGATGTTCAAAAGCTGCATGGACACGGTCCTGGGCAACTTGCTCTAGGTGCCCTGCTTGAGCAGGGGGGTTGGACCAGATGACCTCCAGAGGTCCCTTCCAACCTCAGCCATTCTCTGATTTTGTGATTCTCTGAAATATTCATGCACGTGGTACAAAACTCTGGAAAAAAGGTATGAACAAAAGATATCCAACAGCACATGCTGTTTCCTCAGCACACTACTTCTACACCTACTAAGTAATAAATTCTCTTTGGAGTGTCTCTGTCTAAATAACTCACCCCAGAGAAGGAAGGTATCAGCACACCTAATTCAACAGTATACTTTAGATTTGAGGGGTTTTGTTGTGTGTTTGTGGGTTTTTTAACAGGCTTACAATGATTTACAATTTCAACTTTATAAACATGAAAAAATCCATTAAAAATGTATACCTTCTTTATTTATGAAAGAGAAAAACTTTTTTTTTTTTTGCTAAAGTACAGATAATTGAATTGGAATTCTTGAACAGTCTCACTGTTCATAAAAGTGCTAATCCTAGTCCACTCAGCTACCTGTGTAAACCATAATCATCAGGTTTCAGAGCTCCAACACAGCATTCAGCTGTTCATTGTCTTGGAAGCAAAGTCAGATAGACCTTTACCATAAAAACACTGGGTATCACAGTTAAGATTTGTTTGGGTGAAAGTTACAGCATCAGGTGCAAAGTACTATTGACATATATATATATATACACCCCCCACAGAAATTGCCCTTTTTATTACCATCTGGAAGTATGCCTTTTGATTTTTTCACATATATACGTTTCTTGGCTCCTTATTACTAGTTGGTATTGTTACTGGTACCATCTGCATGAGCAAGAAATATTATTTTACCATTAAATCTATAGTTATTCATACAAGGAATAACAATAATAGAGCATCTAGGAGCACAAGAGAGACAGACTATGACTCCGTTGTGCTATGCACTCTAGAATTGCAGGACTAAAATATGGTGACTACTCTAAAAAGCTTTAAAAAGTCTTCCTTTCCATGCTTTCATGTTGTAATTCATACCTAATTTTTACTTTGTAGAATAAGAAAAATATTCTTAAAACGTGCATAAGCGCGGCAGGAATCTAGAGGCAGAATTAAAGCACAAGAGTATTTTCTTCCATACCTCATCAGTAACCACTTACATTTCCCCATTGTTATACTACATACCTCCCACAGCAATCCAAAGAGGAAATTAGGTCTTCCGGCTTTCTCCACCATTTTTCAAAAGAACCTGTGCATGAGAAGATAGCCTACTTCCTAGACTATATTAACACATGATAATTACATTTTCAAAGCAAAAAGGAGCACATGTCCTTTGTAGTCTTTGATGGTAACTTTAAATTGCATTCATTGCTTTATAGCAAGTATCTCACTCTAACGAAAAAATAAAGTTATAATACTGAATAATTGTTCACTGCTTTCCAGCTTCAAAGTGCTTTGTAAATATGACCTAATTCATCACAATTTTCAGTACTCAAGGGAACTGGGCACACAACAGCAGAGATACGAAAAACAAGGCAGACAGGGCTAATGGTCAAATTCCATAATTTTTGCCCAGGCATGTCCTTCCTCGGGATTTTCCTTAAATAAAAACTGAATCTAAGAAAGGAAGTAAAATTTTTCAAAACCAAAAATTGTAGCTAAAAGTGCAGCTCTCATGGATTTGGTGTTTGGCGTTTGGCAAGAGTGCTTTCAGAAATCTCCATAACTCCACACAAAACCTGAGGATAAGGACATTGTGCCAGGCCCTCAGAATCTGCATGTAGCAGATATAAATTCCTTCCTCCGCACCATAAAGCACGTAAGCTCCTACAGACTTCTATTACCAGTTTTGGTTTGCTTTTATCTTCCTATAAGAAGATTTGGCTAGTTGGCTCACGTTATATATGGGCCCCTTAACAACCCATTCCACTTTTGCCCCAAAAGCTTCCTATCCTGCAAGCGCAGAACACTTCTTCCTTGCAATCACTGCAGCGTGCAAATACAGGACTACAGTGGATTTGTGGCTTTGAAGCCATGCACATCCATTTAAAGGGAACAGTATTATTCCTGAGGATTTAACCACGCAACAGAGGAAGTGTCATTACCATGATTTGCCCATCTCCATCTATAACTTTATGTGATCAGTGAAAACATGAATGAAAATAAGAAAAGTTTCAATAAATGAATTATGGAGTCAGCAATTATATTTGGTGTCGGCAATATTTCTTAGTCTCTTTTTCCAAACCTTAGTCAATGCACAATAACTAATGCACAGTTTTAAGCCATTTTTAATAGTGGAAGGATATATTTAATTAATGTTAATATATATATAATTTATTTCTATTTACACAGATAAATTTTAATATAGCTATATATACACCATACAAATATTTACTTATATATAATATGAAAAATATTGGATCACCATGAAATAAAAACAGTAGGGAAAGCAGACTTGCTGATACTGAAGATCATTTATACCTATCATACATGAGTGCTCAGATAAAATGTCTGCTTATCATTAGACAGCTGTGTAACTAATTGTTTGGAGAACACTGGCTAGGCGTCCAGAACTTTATTTTTTAAACATTATGTTAAAAAATAAAATAAACTCTGCATGGTTTACATTTAAAACAGCCAAAAGACAGCTGATCTGAAGACGGGGTCTTGTTTATCTGCTTTTGATACTTTTTTCCAGTATTCCTGTTAGTTATGGCTACCACTGAAATACGGAAGGAGGGTGGAGGAGAAAGAAAGCAAGAAAGCAAGAAAGAAAATGACCCCGTTCATCTCTTTCCTGTGCTAAATGCTTGGTTTCCTCACAACAGCTGTAGCTAATATGGGATCACCTAACTCAGAGGAATTATCCCTCAGTTTGCCAGGAGTAGCTAAGCCAATAAGTAGCTAGAAATATGGAGGAAAATGAATGGGAAAAAATGCATCCAGCTTTGTACAGGAATTATCTAAACTAAACCACCCCTAGTGTGGGATGTTCTCACCTCTTAAAATCGGATTAATGACTATGACCATAAATGAAGCCATTGTGTTTTATTCTAATCCAGCAGGAAAGCATGTATTAGTACTGTAAAACATTTTTTTCACAAATGTTTGGCCACTAGACTATTGGCATTTTATGCATATAAGACCACACATGCTGGGAATTTTCACAAATGCTTTTGCCATTTTAATGCTTTTACAACACTTGAGCATTTCTGTGAACACGTTCATTGGCCTAGAAGACGAAACTGTGTTTTCATTTACCAAAAATATGTGTGGGGTGGGAGATAATCCAGTGCAGTGGTACTGGAAGATGTCTGCTACCAAAGTGCTTCTCCTTCCAGGGAACTAGATAAAACAGCGGTATTGGGCATATAATAATTTGATCTCTTTGTTAGTTTCAATAATGCCATATCTTACTCTGCTTGTAGCTCATTTTATGTGTTTAACGAGCTCAGATGTAAGTAGATCAATAGAACATACTGCGTAAGTAAATCAGTAGTAGTTAAAAGGTCAAAGTTTGGATCTGATCAGGAAAAAAAAAAAGACTCTTAAAAACAACCATATGGCACTATATATATCTACTGTATGTGTCTGACTACCCTGCCAGCTTCCCTGAAGCAGGGAAGCCCCACAAGTCACCTGGATCATCCCATTAAACAGGCCACACCGTGCAGGGAAAGAAGCAGGTCTATAAAAGCTGCAGGATACCATCCAGAACTTAACAAGAAACAAATGACTGGTCTGTTAATTGAGATTAATCACAAGCATACAACATTTGGTAACATAGATTCAACAGGAGAAACCCTCAGCCGGTGGCACTTGGCGAACGTGCCGTGGAAGCGTGACTACCAGCTGGAGTGAGACCAAGTCCCCCCTCCTCCCTGCTCCACGAGCACCCCCAAAATATGATCTTCTTCCCCCTGGGTCTGCCCCAGCTAGTCGGAGGGAGGAGAGCCGTGCGGGCTTGGCGGTGCCTCGCTCTGCCTGGCTGCGCGGATTGCTCACCGCCTGGCCCACCGCAGGCGTGGGAGAGAGCCGCTGCCACCGCCGTACACGGACATAGGAGATGGAGCCTTAGTGCCAGGGACGTGTGAGAGAGGAGTCACCGCTCAGTTCCCACCACGCATGAGACTGAGGAGCACACTGTCCCAAAATACCCCTTCCACGGGCAGTAACTTTCTTGAACGAAATCACTCGTTAATTAGCAGCCACCTCTTTATTAGTAATAGAGTTAGGAAACAAGACAGGAAAACTCAGAAGTTTATCCTATCAAGCTGTAACCTAAAAACCAAAAAAAACCTTTTCACATAATTGAGTCCTGCCGTTAGTTGGTGGTGGTTTGGGTTCGGTTGGAGGGAACGTGTGCTTGTTTTTTATTTAATGTACAGATTTATCTCAGTTGTAACATTGTCACGTTTTTTACAGAGGAAGTCAATTGCAACAGTTTACTTATTTGGTTTTCTTCTTCCTGCAGAAATGGAAACCTGAGCATGCTGGTGCTGTGTTAATACGTGTAAACGATAAAAATTACATTCGCTGAGGACAACAGCTCGAACTAACTGAAACAGACAGCAGGCTACTTTCATTATGCACCCTAAGTGAAACTAGAATGCTGAGAAGCAAGAATAAAAAGTGAAAAGTAAATTAGGAACTGATTTTATAAAACCCTGTGAGCAGCCTGCTAGTCTTCATATATAAACAATAATCAAATACAAAATACTTTCATGAATAAGGGTTTGCAGGGTCAGAGCAACAGATTCCAAACAATGTTAAGAAAAAATAGTAATATAAGGTGATATTAGCAACAAAAAGAAAGATTTTTATAGTGTATCTAAATATTGCAGTCTTGATTAGGTCTATTAAAATATTGCTACTGTTTAGCTTATTGTGTTTTTTCCTTTTTCAGTGTTTTTCCTGATAACACACATATTTTACATTGAATACAACTTTTAGGGAAAACACGAACAATCTGTGATTCTAATACGCATTATGCCAAGAGCACACTAAATTTAATTTAATTACTGTTAATAAAATCAAAGAAGGTTATCAGAAAGTTTAGGAAGGAGGATACTAACAGAAAAATCCATCCAAAATGATCCAATACTTTTCATCAATCACACAGCTGGGAGCAAATTTGTACTATTCGGCTCAGGATAACATTTGCTTAAGCCCTATCCACACGCTCAGTGTTGAGCACATGCTTACAAGCCTTGGTGAACAAATGTTTAGGGACAGAAAACTGAACCAGCATATTAGTCTTCCCTATTCCTATTCCTACAGCATTCCTCCAAAAGATGAACTGGTTGCCAAAAGCTATGCCTAAGTACAGAATTTGATACTAAAGTGAATCCAGCTTTGAAATACCTTGTCAGATCAAAAATGTCACAAATTCATGATGCAAACCATTGATTATGTGCAAATGTCAGCTGCTGGTTCAAATGTGTTCAAAGGGGGTTTTTGACAAATTAGCTTTACACTGGCAAGCTTGAGGACTGCTCAAATATTGTCTGTCCACTGCTGCCCATATAAAACCAGCATAACAGTGCGAGGCCAACATGAGCTCTGTATACGTGCTCCGGTTAATTTGCCAGAAATGCAATTGTGTGTCCATTCCTCATCCAGATGAAATTAGCACTCCTGGGTCACCCAGTAGCACACAGATCAGGTATTAACAATTGTGGAACGAAAGCCTAATTACATTCACTGTAAAATGGGTATATTAATAGTTCTCACTACAGCCAGAGCATAGAGAGGATTAATTCAAATCCCTGTAAATCCCAGAAGCCCTTTATCTCATTCTATTGTGGAAAATTCAGCAAAGTAGTAATATTTCAGAACTTAATTTCTTCTACTTTGAAATTGTCTTGACAGGAATATATATCAATACTATTGTTCACACTACATAAGCAAAAGATAACAGTAGAAACTAGACTACAAAATCCTAAATAATGTACCTCATTCTGATATCTTCATTATCCAAACTACAGTTCAAAATGTCTTCTTATCCAAATGACGACTTAGAGAGGGATTCTTGGTCAAATTCTCATTGGAAAGCTTGCCTCAGTGGGAACAAAAAATGATCTACTAGATATTCCCTGAAACATCTGGAACTTTACTTAACTCAGTCCATGAACTGACAGGAAAATTGTAAATAAATTATTACTGTATGTGAAAATGGTGCACTTTCATACATTCAATGCTGAAAATTACAGGCAAGGAAAAATGCAGAGTTCCCTTCTATATCTGGAAAATAAACAAATTGACAGCCACAATTATCCTGTTTTGGCTAGTCTTCTTTGCAGGAGGACGAGCTACTCGACCCAACTTCAGAAGCTGAAGGCTACTGACTCGGTGCAACTGCCGTTCTCCCATTTCTCTTTCATCCCGTTACATGAAACTACCTGGTTTCTATCATATTAGCTAGACTCCATATTCCTGTAAATGCAGTAAGGCAGAATCTCTACAAGAATTGTCTTCCCTTTCTGCATCATAATAAGAAGTGCGACATCAAAGCTCCACCCCTCATTTCAAGTGTAGAGCTACTTGAAGTCAAGCCTCCATTTGTTTCCAAGGTAACAAAGAGAAACTCAAATCCAGCCTGTTTCTGGATTTACAAGTAAAAATTAACCAAGTGATGGATATATATGCCTTGCTTTCACTGAATATTTGTCAAAGTTAATGATTGTACCAAGTAGAACAAACAAATTGAAATATACTTCAAATAAAGAGAGCATTTTGCAATAAATAATGTCAACAAAAGATTGCAAATGCTAAGATACATTGACATCCACAGCCCTACCTCTGTAAAGAGAGTACATAATTTAACGAACCAGTTTAGGAATTACATTGTCTTATTTCACAGCAGCCATTTAGGGTAAATGTGAGTTCTGCTTTAACAGCTTGTGTGTAACCAAAAATATATTGGACACACTGGCTAATAGTATCTCAAAATACCTTCCTATGCATTGCTCAGGGTTAAAGCTGGAAAACATATGTCACTGCTAGTGATGGTTCTGTATTTAAAAGCCTTTTCAAGAATAGAGCATATTCTATTCTTGTATACGAGAATTCTTGTATTCTTATATAAGTTGCAAACACAACTTACAGACAAATGTATGATTTCAACTTGGACAGAAGCAATAAGCTAATCAGAGCCAGAATAGAAGCAGGAACCTTTTTGCAACCCTTGGGACAGAAGCATTTTCCATGGAACTGACAACTGCAAGTTTCAGCCTAGGCAAATTGCAGTGTAACCCCAGACAGAACTCAAGGGAATAAATACAATTGCAAATTTTTCTTTGCCATCTTGCCATAATTCTGATCTCCATCTTTAACCTTTCCCATTCAGTGATACCTACCATTTTCCTTAACAGATGTCTTTTCAGTTTACCTCAGGAACTGGCAACTCATACTCAATGTGCTAAATTTCCAAGTTAGCATACTTCTGATGTTACCTTTACTTTGAAAACAACTGTCTCTGGCAGATCGTTGGGTCACACACTCAAAATCCAGTTCAGTGTCGTCTCCCACCCAGATTCAAGCAACCTGATTTTTTTTTCTGAGAGAAAACACAAAGAAATGCAAACCTCCAAGCTGCTTTCAATACTCTCCAAACTCACAGTGCCAGAGTGATTACTTCTGTCCTTGAACTTTTGCTTCCTACTTTCATTGTATTTTTTGTCTGAACTACTTCAGCCACAGAATTGGAAAACAAGTAACTAAAACCAATTTTAATCAAAGCAATTTGAATTATACTCTCAACTTCATTCGTGATTTGGATAACTCCAGGCAAGCAACTTATCCACGTATATAATCCATGTGCCTGTTTGTGTGTGAAGACTGAGCTATACAAATCCACTCACATTTACAGACACCTAAAGAGAAAAATGGTCTAGACAGGCACAGACCAAATACATAAGAGATAGAGATGCCAAGCTGCAGCAAGTAGAATGGGCTTCTGAAGAGATATATCAACAAAAATTCCCGTTATTCAACTACAACTCTCCCTCATTTATTCTTCTCTCAAATCTTCCTGATCTTCAACAATTATTTCCTTTCCCTTCCTGAGAATTAAGAGGACTATTAAAGAACTAAGACTCAAGAACATATCTAAAACTGATTGTCCTGACTTTTGACAGAAATCTTTGGTCAAAGAAAACAGCCTGAAAATTGACACTGGAGGACTCTGCTTGAAAACTTCAGCTGCAGCCAGAAGAAAATTACTTCCTTTGGATTCCTGCTGCATCCTAAGAAAAGGCTGGATAGGAAAAGAATACAACAAAGAAACTTAACCAAAAAGCTCCAACCCAGAAAAACCTTGTCTGCTAGGATTGCTTAGCCAAACAAGCATTTCTAGTAAATCCTTTGGTGCTGTTTCATGTCTCCTTCCAGCCCAAAAGATAATGAGCTGTCTCAATACCTAAAAAATATTTTGTTAAAAAACTGTTGTACATAAATAGAGAAAGAACTTTCTGGTGGTCTCTAGACAGGAAAGTGAAAAAAAGGATGGAGTAGAGGAGGCTTTTAGAGGTAGATGCAGGAGGTTGAAAGATGTTCTAAGCATGTAGAATGGGGGGTGGCTTGACAGATAAAATGAAGATTCAAGTGGCCCTGTTAGTCGCTTTGGGCAGTCAGACAAGTTGGAAAGAACAGGTTATATTGTGGTCAGTGAAGAATACCTGGATGCTGACTTGAGGAAAGTGAGAAATGACAATTTAGTGGCATAATAAGCTATTCCTCTGTGCTAAGTGGAAGAGAATCTGGGCCTCATCCTTGACCTTGAAGTCAAGTGGCTCACAGGGAATGTGCCTAAAGCTAGACCCTTCTCAAGAGGAACTGTGCTGGAAAAAGCCAGATGGAGTTGTCCTGACCAGACCCAGGAACTGAGCTAACCATAAACTGTGTTAATTGTGGACCATTACAGCTGCAGTGCCCTTGCCCTTTTTAATCTATGCATATATTCAGCAGCATAAACATTTCCACAAAGTGCAAAGCAGGGTCACGACAAGAAGGGATTAAGCTATGTTGAAGTAGTGTATGTTAAACACTTAGGTGTGTAGGAAAAGGTGTACTCTTAGCAGTAAGACATGCAATTTGGTTGTGTGAGGTGAAAAATCTGAACAGGTCTTTATCAGCCCATTTGGAAGCCCCACCCCAGCTTGACTTCAAACAGACGAATCTAAAAGGATACTGTGTATGACTGCATGTCTCTATGCCTTCCTAATTTATCAAGGGCTAAGCTGTTTCTGTAGACTTGTTGGTTCTTGCAAACTAAGGCCAAAGTAAAATGAAAATGAGAAGTTCCAAGTATTGTCATGCTTGGGGAGCTTGCTGACTCCCTGGGGGCCCAGTGGGTACTGGACTGTGATATCACAAAATCTACTTTCAGTCAAAATCCAGGGTAAGAAGCAGAGACGCTCAACTCGGTCCACCCAGGATCCTGAAATGACAGAGTCGGACCAACACCCCCAGAAGCACAGTCCTTTCCTGATTGCCTACAGGTCCCAGGGTAATAAACTAAACCTTTTGCTATCCTTAGGATGATACTGCACTATCATTTTCCTGCTTTCATTCACAGAAATCAGGGAGGCTTTTTTAGAAGGTGATATATGTATAAGGTGCAGACAGAGGGGAAAAATAAATCTAACATATGTGTTTTTAAATATTTTACAAATAATGTTCCCCTTCTGTCTCATTTACTGCAACATTTTCTCCCTGTCCCATCTTTAGCTGAACAGCAGGTGGAACAAAAAAGGAGGGAAATGTTGGTCTACTGATCAAGAAAATCACTCTCTGTTGGCACAGGTGTCTCACGTTTATTGCTTTTTTTCCTGTGCTAGGCAGTAAAAAACAGTGATTTTACAGTTGGGGATTTCAAATATAATTTTGTTTACTTATACTTCCTGAGATGATTTATCTTTCTGCTTACTATTTTGAATGGATTGTATCTCTGTCTTCCACAGCTGATAAATATAGCTTCACAGGTATTTCCCGCTTCCAGGCAAAGGCTGTTTAAATGCATTTTGCAAGCCTATTTAATATACAGCTTCAGCTGTGGAGAAAAACTATATATCAGAACTTGATTAGATTAATTTTTCAAACAGTTCTAGGTGAAGCCACTGACTTCCTAACTTATAAAACAGCATCTCTAACAGAAAATAAGAATTTCTGTGGCATTATGGAAGTTATAAGCACAGCTTTAGAGGAAAGTCTGAGTTAAACTTTGCAACTTGGAAGGGGAATTAAAGCATTTTAGTCACAGCATCCTTCCAGAAATTAGCAAATTTAATCTTTCAGTATAGAATAAATTTTCTGTCGAGTTAAAAGCAAATCTTCTATTTAAATGACTGATTACACTGATTTTAAAAGTGCCATTCCAAATATTAGCAGGGTATATGAAAAAATGTTCAATTCAGACAGTTTCTCTCTGAGAAATTCAGCAGAAAGTTGTTTCATCATAAGCACTGGGTGATTTTCTTTGAAATAAGTGTAGAGTTAATTATGTAAATATATTTGTGTAAAAATGATAAGTGATCAGAGCTAAGCTTGAGGCCTTTATAATACACATATTGCTGCTTTTATGCTGTAAACATTAAAACATTTTGGGCTGGCATTAATATACCATAGACTCCATTCTATATGAACTTTCAATCTACGATTTTTCTTAAAAATAGCACTTGGAGTGTGCAAGCATGATGAGTAATGTTACTCACGTTTATACTGCACAACCCAAGTATCAATCACGCCTGCTCTACCCAACAAGCAGGGCAGATGAACGTGGCTTCCAGGACCCAAACTAACTCTACCCAGCACTGCAGTATCCACAAGATGCTTATACATCTCAAATGGGACATAAAGGAGATCTAAGAAATACCTATGTTTCAGCATATGGACTTGCTTGCAGGAGAACTTTCATTAGACCAGATTGTTCACAGGTCAATTAATATCAGCTTAATATCATATAGAATTATAATATATTGATATTAATTGTACAAGCAGTTCAGTATTCAGTATACCCCTAGTCTTATGGCCTGCTGTCTTAATTTAAGAAAGCACCTGGAGTGACCAGCTTCAAACTCCCCTGCAAGGCCATATTTTTCAACATAAAAGTGCAAGAGTTTTACATTGGTTTTCCAGCGGAGATAAGCTCAGTTCAGTCACATACTATATATATCACTCACAAATACTCACCTGAAGCTATGACTTGGCAGGGGCGAGGAGGCGGGTAGAGGGAGGTGCAGCAGAAAGGAGAGAACAGGGGGCTGCTGTTTAGTAATGGGGAGGAAAGTCCAGGCAGCGGAAGGGAGTTGTCCACCCTTCCGTAAATTCAAAATATTCAGCAAAAGGCACCCTCTGCTACCCAAGCAGCCTCTCCGCTATGGAGACAAAAGACAAAGCTCCTCCATAACCCCCGCACCATCTCCCATGTCTCCTACTCCTTGCTCAGAGTCTTGCCCCAAATCTATCTCCCAACAACCTGACCTCCAAAGTTAAAAAAAGGTTTGTACAAGGCAACTTGATTCTTTGCCCTGAACTACGACAAGCTTCAAGTGACCTGAACTTGAAGCAGAGCGTGGAGTGTCTAGAGTGCAGCTCATTGCTCCACCTGAAACCTGAAACACATTTTCAGTGCTCTTAACTCAAGAGGAGAGGCGGGCTTTAAAGGGATCAAGATCAGGCAGAGCAGGCGGCTTTGCTTTTAAATGTGAGAAAACCTGAACAAATACATGGACGTGAAAGGAATTCCATGCAGGAACAATTTTAGAGTGTGTAACAGACTTACATTTCATGACTTCTGATTTTCATTAGTTATGGACACCCTTTGTAGTTAAAAGTAAAGTTCTATAGGAAAAAGATTTCTAAACAAAAAGGTCATTATTTCACAATCAGATAGATGAGACAGTTTAAATTTATGAAATATTTAGTGCACCTAATTTTTCTTTGTCTTCAATACTACAAAGGCATAAAGCTCAGCTTTTCTTTAAAACAGTGAATGCTCATTTCCAACTGTTGTAAATCAAATCAGTCTACTCAAATTTGACATAGAAGTCATTTTTTAAGTTCTCAAATAAATACAGTGTTAATAAAAAAATTGTTACATGGGGTTTTGATATTTTGTTACAACTGAAGCCTCTGTTAGTTTATATTTAATTGCAAGTTAAAGTCTAAAGCTTAGCAGTACTCAGAAGAGAATTACTGGTTTGGTAAAAAAACATCAGCTCAGAAGCCTGCCTTAATCAAAACCCAAAATCTGGCAACAAAATGTCATTGTGAAGTGTTTGCTTTATATACCGCTGGGAAAAGGTTTGCAATCTTAATATTTCAAAATTAAAAAATTTGTAGAGTTTCTCAATGATTTAATAAGCTTGCTGTTTTTAATTTAAAACATGAAGCACACATTTGTATTCCTAATAATAATTAGATGGAAGATTGTAAGCGGTTCAAGAAAATAAATTTTATTATTTTTTAATGTCGTGTTTGTTCTCTGACACCATGAACATCACAGTCACGAATGACAACGCAGAATCTGCCACATTATGTGGGAAAAACAAACTAAGTGCTTCTGATTTGACCATGAGATATCCTAGCGTATTCACGGAGCGCGTTTCAATTTTTAGTTTTATCTTGCTGCCTTATCTCTTTCCCTTTAGCAATTTTGGTGCCTGATAACTGCCTACATCCCTTAGCAGGGGCTATTGTGACAATTTCTATTACCAGAAATTATTATTATTCCCCCGGTCAAAAGCCATCTGCTTATCTACCTAGGTCTCCATTCTAAACCCATCGCCGTACCATTCCTGTGCCCACTGCAGCCCCACAGCTCGGCGCTGACAGAGCGAGTGCCACACAGCGCGGGACGGCGGAAGCCTGGAGTCTGTTTCCAGATGCTTCCCTCTCTGCTGCTCTGGCAGAAGGAGCGAGCAGGGCTCGCCTGCCAAACGTGGCAAAACTCCGCTCCTAGCTCAAGCGAAATCTTGGCTTTGCTGAAACCCGTGGCACGATGCCCGTCCTCTTCAGCAGAGCCGGGCTTCTGGCTCTGCAGTGGTGATGGGGAAGGACACGGCAGCCTGACAAAGCGAGGAGGGCACCGGGCGAAGGAAGCGGAGACGCCATGCACGTGGGTGAGGAGAAGCCGTGAAGGAAGTCAGGTAGCGACAGATCTTAGGTCTGTGGTCTCACTTGATGTGCTATATAAAGATGGATGATATTCACAACATTGCTGAAATTATTTATTGACCAGAGTGGGCAGAACAACACGCTCACCATTCTATTTTTCTTTATTATCTTACGCAATTTATTCTTATGCCTAACCTGAGCCCTGTAACATTTCATCACTGTGCTCTTTGTCCCTCTTTACCCCAGCATCTTTCTTACTACATGTCATCCTCATTCATCATGTCATATTTAAAATTTAGATGGTAAGATCTCTTGGAACAAAGCTATATCTCACTGAAGCTCCTGAACAGAGCCTGCAGCACATCCTTCTTTGCATGCAAAATAATGAAATCAATACAAGTTTACTTTCATTGTTCTTTTCCTATAGCAAGAGATGACAGAATTAGGTTCCCCAGAATCTAATACTCTCAAGATATCATTTGATTTTGTTATTCTTGGGCCCTCTACGTTATGCAGTATTCCCTTCATTTTTAGATTGCAGATCTTTAAGAGAGCAGCTGAGGCAAACAATTTCAAGGATCTTTTCCCCAAAATGCACTTTCCATCCTTCATCATCGCTTCAGAAACCAGAATACCATCATCAGCTCTTCCTTGGTGAGAGACTATGGAGCTGCTTGCCACCTGCCACCTAGCTCACATCCCCTGCTAGTGACCTGCCTTAATACCAGCTCTCAACAGCTTGATTTTTGTTCTTTTTAGTTTTAATGTGACATGTCTCTCAACACAGCAAAAGCTTTAAAACACCAAACTCCTCACCTTCTCAGTTCTCCTTCCTTTTGATGTGGATTCACAGCCTCACAAAATGTATGGTGGAAAAGGATATGAGAGTCATCTGGCCAACAGACCTGTCCAAAAATAGCAAGAGTAACTGTACCTACACCAATTCTTGCCTAATCTCCAGTGGCCATGGAGAACTGGATATTCCTTTTTTTCTGTAGCAACCTTTCACTTGCTTGGAGACTGAATACCGTGCTTGTTAGCTTACCAGTGCTAACTCAGCTCATCTCCTGTGATTATTTTGCTACCAGGCTTGACATTTCTGGGCATTTTGATGTCCTTTCCTTCATTTGTTTTAAATGTAATTTGTTCTGCACCATTGCATCATATGTTTGATACTTCAGTGCAGACTCCCTAGGGCAGATGTCAGCAACCCGACTAGAACAGTTTGCTGAACTGCAGGTTTATTTCTCAAACCCAGGATTATGTTTATTGCCAGTCACTTTATTGATATAATCTTAAATGCATTTGCCAGTGGAGCCTGGTTCCTGCTTATCTGGACCTCCTGGAGAGCCAAGAGCTGCACTCTTCCCAAGCTGTCTTCCTCAGGAAGTAGAGCTCTCAGCTCCTGGCCTCAAAGCTGCAGCATGGCATCCAAAATCTGCCCCTCTTCCATATTATAGGTGGTGACTTCTTCCCAAGCACACTTTTACTTATTCCCACCACTGCAACTGCCCTGGGACTTTAAAAATAAAGAGAAGCAGAAGCCTGTAGGCTGCAGAGGGGGCTGGCAAACTTGGCATGCATAGTAATAACATTTTAACACGTATTAATTCAAACACAGATATTGCGCAACCCTCAAAAAATATCAGCACTTGAAAATAATTTCACAGAAAACTATCAGCCTTTGATGTTTTCCATACCCTTAGATGACTACACTACCATTAAAGGCCAGGGGAAAGTCTGACAACTACCAGGGTGGAGAGTAAAGTCTGAAGAAGACGACATTTAAAAGGAAAATTAAATGTTACGGAGTAGCATAGGCAAAGATGTTATAGGCAGAAGAGATTTTGGTAAAGTCTCAAGGTTTACAGATAACCTTGGTCATGCGAATTTGTCTCTATGTCTACTAAATTCTCCCTCTCCTACTAATTTGGTATATTAACAAATATAATTTTGTTTCTAGTTCTCAGTAATTTCACTAGTGAACACAAACTAAAATAACTTGTTATTTAAATTAATAAAAAGAATCTATAAAAGTATTCTGTGAATTCTGTAATAATCTACATCAACTATTGTTGCTTAAAGTTGCTGATTTCATGTGAAAATATTTAGAAATGGAAGATAGTTTGAATGCAAAAGAGAGAAACTTTATTTCCAGGATCTCAGAATTATAAATTTCATATATCATATTTTTCTGTAAGTTCAGCCACAAGGCTATGGTTTATCTTCCCTGTCTTGTTCCCTCCTTTGTGTTCCTTTGCCAGACTTTCTAGGTGGAAGCAGTAAACAACTATCACAGTATCAGCTGCAACATCACTTTTTCAGAAGAGACCTTCTTGAAAGCTCTGGTAGTTGCTATGCATCAATGCTATCATCTACTCCAAGAAATTATTGGATAGATTGTAAAATAAATTATAGAAGAAACTGGTATTTTTTACTCATAAAAACTTCAAGACTTTAATTAATCTTTCCACTCTGAATGGTATAATAAATCAAAATCACAGATTTTCATGAATCCAAATAAAAGAAAAAAATTAATCAAGTTAAGCAAAATACTTTAATAATTTATCCTAACTTAGATATTCTAGACTTTTTTCCTTTAATTTTGGACTTCTGACATGAAAAATGTTTTTTTTTTTACTTTTGAAACTCTTAGCATACAAAACATCAACATTTCATTTTAAAATCTTTTGATCATCAGGGGCATGCTAAATCAGTTGCCATTTATACGAAAAGAATTGCAACTAGCATATACTCTGAACTTTCCACTTCCCCACAAATGCTTTAAATATAAGAACAAAACAAAACTAAAACCCAAAACAAATTATATTTCATCGAAAAATTTCTGTCCATCTATAGTAAAAAAAAAAAAAAAAGTTCCATAAATAAATTATTTCCCCTTAGAACATAACAGGCAAAATGAGAGGGGGGAGGACAGAAGACAGTGACAAAAGAAAAAGAAATCACAATCTGGGGGCTGTTGGGAAGAGGTAGCTCCCAACATGCTTTAAAAACTGTATTCTGCTCCCATTGTGTCAGGTTAGCACTAAATACCAAAGGTCAATTTATTTTACTTTCTGGGAATCTTTCCCATGTCATGCTGATGCATTTATGTTTTACAGAAATCAACATGTGACTGCTAGACTAGATGGCTAATGGAATAC
Organism: Mycteria americana; assembly: GCF_035582795.1. Classification (NCBI taxonomy): domain Eukaryota; kingdom Metazoa; phylum Chordata; class Aves; order Ciconiiformes; family Ciconiidae; genus Mycteria; species Mycteria americana. Next base: position 158,426,131 of record NC_134365.1, on the reverse strand, counting down.
ATGTTTAATAATGTGAAAACTCAAAATCACTTAAGAGCGTTAAATGAGATACCATCATCTACCCTGCCAAAAAGGCTGCAAGTGGCATGTCAGAGACAACCTACTTTCCAAATGAGTCGACTAGGAAACAACGGTGTCTCACTCTAGGAGGACGAGAAGATTCCCAGAAAAGAGGCTGCCTCGTTCAGTCATATCCTCCGTGTCTCACAGAAGTGCTGCCAGACGGTTACCTTGTGCAGAGGACTACATGGGAAGAGTGTAATACATCACTCACAGCTCCAGTGTCCCTATAAACCCAGCCAGCTTATCCAAGAAGAGACACTTGCAGCAGTTGCCAGTAGAATCAATAGACTGAAATTAATCATCTGCTGGCTGAACTCAGTAGGAGCCAACGTGTGCTGGAGTCAGGGGAAACACAAGAGAGTCACACTTTTTATCTGCCTCAAGATTGTCTTTGACAGTCTCATAGTCAACATAATTTGAGAACTCCATAATACTGTGCAGCTATGCCAAGCCTGAACGATCACTTTTGGATGTTTACATAAGACAAGGGCCACCAGAGGACCTCCTCTTTTCCTTTTTCCCAAGGGCGTAGCGAAGGAGGAGAATCTGACGTCCACTGTCCCATGGGGGGAGACTCCCACAGTTCCCAGTAGAGCATGAGGGGTCTAGCAGAAAGATGAAGGAAACGCAGGACTGGTTTCATCACAGTCTTCTTGTCTGATCTTGAGGAGTCAAGCTCTGTACCTAGTGACTCACTTTACCATCTGCTCAACATCATAGGAGTACTGTGAGGATAAATACATTATGAGTAGGAGGCACCAAGTTACTACAGCGATGAAGGCAATATAGTATGTCGGCTACCAAAATGAAGGTGTAATTGTAGCTTATGCTACATTCTTCTGCAATAGTAGTTAAGAAAAGCCAGCATAGGCTTTAGTAGGTGGTAGCCGCCACAAAAAAATATTTTCCAAAGAAGCTGAGAAACTACATAAGAGATATGATTCTATTTAGTGATAAATTTACTCACCTCAGAAGAAGAGACTCAGGTTCAATTTCCCACACCATCAGCTGTTTATTTACATAAACCGGAACAGCTTCAACAACAGAAATATAGAATAATCCACATGCAGTCCAGAAAGTACCCAGTAGGTACTCAGTTGGGCTGGCTGTACTTAGCTTCAAGATCTTCTTCTGAATAAGATGAAATAAGAAATTGAATCCATGTCTTCTGTGTTCCATGACAACTACTTTGTTTTTCAGTTTCAGTAATTTTAAGAAGTACCATTTTGAATTTCCCTCCATAAAATATTTCTTTTTGAAATTACATCCTTGTCGCTTGTATCCTGATGAGGATTTATTTCTTCTGATGTGAAGAGGATAGCAAGGGCAGCTTTGAATATGAGAGACAAGTACCCCTCTGTACCCTCAACAACTTTTTAGTTTCTTCTATACATCACCACAGCAGTTTTTTATTTCACTCTGTTACTGAGAGCATGTTGGTTGCTGAGGTATTTTGCTGTGGTGAACACCACACTCTTCTCTTAATATCTGCTTCTTATTTTTTAGTGCCATGTCTGCCACTGTCCTTACATATAAAAAGTATGAACTGTTAAATTCTGCTGATGACTTTCAAGATGGACTGTCTGTGATCAAAAACTTACATCAATCAGTGTCTCAATATATTTATCTACAAAAACAATTAGAATACCTGCCTCTATTCCCAGCGTTTGCTCAATCTTAATAATCATTTGAAAAAAGTTCCGAGTTCCTAAAATTAAATGTGCTATACAAATGAAAACTATTTTCTTTAATCTTTCTGTTTTATTTTAGGTGTTTCTTTCCTTATTTGTTTATTAGCAATGACTGTGAGATTATTATTGGAAATTAATGAACAATTTAAATGTGTATTTATTTTATTTCTTGTACATGGACTTCTTTAGAGACTTTCCAAACAGTTATCCAACCTTTGAATAAGACTGAATTTTACTTTTTACAACCCACAGACAAGTCACTGGAAAGAAAGGCAAGCAAGCCTTGCTGCTTACCAAGGATGAGCACTAACTGCCTAAATAAAAAGCTGTAAATCCAACTTGGCCACGATCAAAGGAATTATTCCAACACCTCAACACTTACACCTTGAACTTAATGTCTCAGGCTGCCACCATGGGAACACTACCTTGGCCCAGTGTAATTGGGATGTAAAGAGATTTACTTTTTGCCTTTTTTCTGCCAACTGGTATCTGTATAGGTCTTACTGAAGAACAGTTTTGAGAGGAGACAATTTCCACAGAATAATGATTTCCGGTAATTTTCACAAATATAAATGCATGTGTTCTCCTTGTGGGTTTAAGCTCCTAAATTATGTTCCTTTCTTCAGGGATTGACTAGTATAATACTCCTTTAATGTTCTGTATTTGGAGAAACTTTATAATTTTCAGGAAGGATTAGGTAAAAAATTAATTTCTTCCATGAACAGCAAAGATGAAAGGAACCTTTTTTTCTCAAAATTTGAAACCCACATTTTTATTTGAAAAACAGATCAGCCAATAGTGTTGGGAACCACTCGGTCCCGCTGTGCAAACCTATGACATAGCAGTGTAAAACCTGTCACTCCAATGTTTAACCATACTTCCAGGCACTCAGCAAGTGGTAAAGGCCTTAAAGCATCTGAGTAAACAAAAAGGGTATTTGAATTACCATTTCATGTCATCTCTTATTTGGGCAAATTTCCACTTAATCTTAAAAAGCTGATAGCACTTCAAAAATACCTTTTTCTGTCTTTTTTTTTTTTCAGATTACTTATCGGTAATTGTAACTAACATGCTCTTCTCCCAGTTGGCATTCCAAATTGCAGGTATGTGTCTATAGGCCTTGATAGGAGCAGCCATCTCCATTAGTAGTGATGATTTCACACATACCTGAAATATCCCTTCTAGTCTTCATAGAGCTGCTGCAAAAATTACTCAAACAAAACACACAAAAATATGTCTAGCTGGGATAGATCACATAGAAAGTGACCTGACAGACTGAAATCTGGAACAGGTTGCCCAGAGAAGTTGTGGATGCCCCATCCCTGGATGTGTTGAAGGCCAGGTTGGATGGGGCTTTGAGCAACCTGACCTAGTGGAAGATGTCCCTGCCCATGGCAGGGGGGTTCCTCTAGATGATCTTTAAAGGTCCCTTCCAACGCAAACCATTCCACGATTCTGTGATTCTATGAAAATGATGTACACTTCAGCTAACAGCTGACAAACATTAGCCTTTGTTGCTCACAAACATTAGCCTTTTTTCTTTTTCTTTTAATCTTTATAAGCATTAGTGCTATATGCTAGGAAAAACAAACCAAATATAACTAGGGTTGAATAGGTTGAAACATGTCAGGAGCTTGTGCACTACAATGCAAGCATCTTTTAAACAGCAGTTGTTAATGACATAATATGAGTAGCAGCAGGCCAACGGATAGCGATGCAACAGCAGCCTAACATGGCCTACCCTGACAGTTTTCTGGGAAGACATCAGCTCTCAGGCCAGATAAACACTTAGGAGATGACTAATGAGGAGTGACTAGTTAACTAACCTGACATCGAGGTCTCCCTTCCCAGCACTATACCAGGGAAAACAGGACTTCGGCTACACTGAGCAAATAACACAAATGAAAACAGTTTTAAAATAGATGGCATGTGGCAATTTTTCCACCTTTGTTTACATAGACTATTTTAGTTCAGAACCTGGGGTATGATAATGTGAACTAAATTCAAGTGCAAGTATAGAGGTCGTTATTGTTGGCTACGAACAGCTATCAGCGGTAAAGCTAACTGACCCACTGCTGCAATTAATTTTTTAGCTTTCCACCATTGTGTAACAGGACCTGGGGCAGATCAATGCAGTAAAACACTGAAAACTATTCCTGCAGAGATACAAAAATATGCAGAGATTCTTCACTAGAGTTCTGCGTTTGCCTGTTCGGCTCTTATGCATGCGCTATATTTCTTAAGATACGGAGGTTTTGCAAGTACCAGGCTTTTTTTTCTCAAAAAGAAAAAGAAAGTTCAGATCGAGATTTACCAAAACATTTAAGAAACTTTTCTCAAATTCACGCAGTGAATTCAATTGAAAAACACCCTGAAAAAACCTGTCCAGTTGTGCGTTTAGGGATCTTAAATTAAACACGTTTTTTTCGTTTTACTACAGCTTGTTACAAATACTTCAGTTTAACTCAGAAAATGTTAAAAACCATTTTGAAAATTAAATTAAACATTTTGAATCATCTGAATTATGGTATTTTCTTTTTTTGTTTGTTTTAAAACTGCAAACATGACTTTGGGGATGAATCAAAAATTTTTATACTCTTTTATAATTTAACTGAAGAACATGAAAATCAAATATTTATAGAGATATATCTCAGATTAATCCTTCCAGAATTTTTAAAATAAAAGGTTGAGCGAGACTAAAAGGCATGATGCATTCTGATTCATATTGCTTTGCATAAGGGAGTTACAGACTCACATATAACTGAAGGATAGATAGTCATGCCAACATTCAGCCTGTTTAACCATTTCTTTGGATAAACAAGGTATTTTAGTCTCCAGTGCTATCTTCGTAGCACTTTTCCCAATTCCTTTCAGTAATAAACAGACCTCTTCTCTGCCTCCACCACAAACTCTTACATCTAAGATACATTCCATCCCACTTAGTTTAAAGAACAACACTGGAGAGAGAGTGTATTTCTAGCAAGTCATTAGTTCTCGCATGTTTTGCAATAAAACAACTAATGGTCAAGGTTCATTAACTGCACAAAATATCCTCAGAAAGATGATAGCTGAAGCTACAGCTATTACAATTGTGATATGAAAATTATTAAGACAGTGGAATCTTCTTTATGGAGGAGTGTCGTACATAAGATGTTCCTATAATGAGTCAGAAAGGTTCTGATTTTTCCAGTTCAGACCAGCACACCGTTCACAACAGCACAGCATAATACAACAGAACATGACTAATTAATGGCACTGCATTTACCTATTTTATTGTGAAAATGCACTTTACTATTACTTACAGTAAACTATACAGCACACGTTATACAAAGTACTCAGCAATCTCAATTACTCATAGCGAAAGGCTGAGCTATAGATTCTTTAGAAAGCGTCTAGAAAATGTTAATAAAAGCTTTATATCCACAAACTAAAATCATACACTTCCTATTCTATGTTGCAAACAGCATAAAAATATTCAGTACTTTAGAGATTTAACATTTTATTGGAGCTGTATGTCTGCCCTTAAAACAGGATTTCTTAAAAGAGTGTCTGAGAAGCTTTCCAGTTGGTGAAAGGAAAAACAGCAGTAGCAGAAATTTTCATATTTTTAAAAATATGCTTTATAAAATATTCTATAAACCTTGCAACATGTCTCTTTATGTTTGCAGGTTTTATAGAATATTATGTATTAGATATCGAGATAGGTGCAAATGCATTTGCGAATATGTATACTAGCAGATGGATGCATCAAAATGGTGTTATGCATGATATCTCCTCAACTTGGATCATCCATCAAGAGGGTATCTCCTAGTAGAATACCAAGAACTCTCTGAATTTCCCAGTTTTGGTTCAATAATCCCATCTGACATCAGATCAGTTATCTCTACGGAGACAGAGCTGCTAGTGGCCCGGATTTTAATCTCACCTGAAAGGCAGGTATGGTTTGCATAGGGAACTCTAATTTTATGTGAGCAAAATCAAAAGCACTTCTCTTACAATGGCTTTAAAAACAAGCTGTTTAAATCCTGTCCTTATTTGAAACATCAGAATTCTAAGGCATACAGCTCAGCTATTTTTGACCATATGATTTGCCTTATGCTCACAAATTCAAATCAATAGCAATATGGCAGAATATGAATTTATTTTATAATACGCCTATGTCAGCCAGTAAACTACAAATGTAATAATAAGCATTTTTTCCAGCATTCATATACACTTTTCTAAAGCACTAATTGGTTTTTAAAAGTTAACAACAGCAAAGTGATCAGTGACTAAGAAAAAGCTGCATCCATGTAAGCTTTATTGCCCAGCAGCTCTAGCTTTTACCTTGGGGGTTTTATACTGCATCAGACAAAAGCCCAGAACTAATTAACCATATCACCTCACATCAGCCTACTGCTAACTGTGAAGTTAAGTATTTAACTTGAAAGGTTTTACCTGTATACATTTTTAATATATCACAGTATGTATACATACATGTAACTTAGCTTCAATGCAAGCTTTACATTTTAATCAATACAAAATCCATTTTTCTTACTTCAAAAATGCCATCCAACTTACTATCAACTGTAAAAGAATTCATGATGCACCATTAAACGTGGGGGTGGAGGGATTGTTCTGACACATGGCTTTCTACAAAGAGACCTTTGTATGTTTTGCATTCAAGGCTATCACATCCAGCAATTAATCCTAAATTAAACAGAGCTGGGAATCTTGGGTTTCAGTAGGATACTCACAAAATTTCAGAGCAACAATTTTACAAGTAAAGGAAAAAATCAATTGGCATCACAAGCAAGGAATAATAGTGTATATTAGGAGGGAGAGAGCAATGAACCACTACATTTTAATCTCATCTACTTTGACCACAAGGGGCACACGCTACCAAAGCAAGCATCGGCCTCCCCAGTGCTGAGGTATACATGAGACAGCATCATTAGCGTGTTTTCCTTACAAATAAAATATGGAAGGGAAAAAAATAAAAGGGAATAATTATATGTTAATATGACCAAGAGTTTCAGATTTTATCCGAAACTAGAAATACTCAGCTCATTTAATTTGCAGCAGAAAATCCAAGACATTACTTTTCATTATATACATTTAATAATACCTAGATAAAAGATGTCTACACTACAGTCTCGTGGACTGAGCCTTAGAGATCATTGTTAATTTTGAAAGATTCACAATGTACTGGATTATTTTGAGTGAAGAGTTCATGACTGTGAGCGATCGCAACAAATAGCATTCAATTTATCATATATGTTAGCATTATGTAATATAGATAATATGATCTTATTTATCTTAATATATATCATGTATCATATTCTTTATTAATAACTGTGTTTCTAAGGCTTTTTTAAATTTTGTTTACATTTTAGCAAACAAACTAAGAACCATCAGATGTGGCCAGTCCTGCAACACCATAGTGCCAGTAAAACAGTGACACAAGGCACACACATTTCTGTACACAGGGGTGCAAAAGCAGTAATAAAGCAACAGGTATCGATTTGCTACAGATGCTCCTGAGCAAGCTGGGTAAAACAAACAGTTCCGCTTCATGTCCGAATTCCTTGCAAGACCCATGGTATCTGAAGTCCCAAACTACCGCCAGTCAGTGCAAATGAACCCGTCGATTACAAATCAGAATCAAAGCCTTAACATGCCCAAGTAATTCTTGACACTACGCTGCAGACCAAATTCTGACACAGCGTAACTTTTGGCGCGTTGCGTGCTGCTGAAATAAAGGCTGGTAGCAAAATTTACAGCTGATATAATAACATTTCCTGAGTCTGATGCAAATGTCTGGTTTGTCACTTAAAAATACTCTAAAACAATCAGATTTACAAAATGAAATTGCTGCATATAATGCTTCAGCGCTTAGATTAGGCATGACTTTTCTTCATCTGATGACATTCTAAACATGATGGACATCGATCTGCGGCTCAAAATTGAAGAGAAGGCATTTAGGATTTGAAAATATAAATCAGGCTAATTCAGATGTGGTGCTAAAGTAAGGTGTGCAATTTAATTTTGATAATTCTGTCAAAACATTATTCAGTTGTAACTGTACCTTCCTAAATGTGGGATGATAATTTCCTTTACAGGAAATCACTCAGAAAGGTTTCTAAGGAAACCAGGCAAGCACACCAAACTAATATCAGGTTTTATATGACAGTGAATGCCACACAAGGAGAGTTGGAAGAGAATTTTCAAGGGAAAATGCTGTGAATGTGAATAAAGATAAATCTGGGTTTAAACACTGACTCTGTTAGAGAATTCTCTGCTTCTTACTTGAGATATCTCACTAGGTTAAGCAAAAAGACGTATCTGGCACATGAACACGAACACGAACATGAACAGTGGCACATGGGAGACAACTTATTTGGCGAAACCCAAATGCCATGGAAGCAAGGAGAGAAAAGGAAAGTGCAGATTATTTTAATGGCAAACACTTTTAGAATGAGCAAAGCAAGTGAAATGGGAGGAATCTCAACACTGCAGTAAAATGACAGATGCTTTTGTGGTTTGACTATGGTCAGCTAAAGATGTGGTCAAAGGAGACAGAAACTGCAGGTAAGGAAGCTAGATAGGAATCTTTTTTCATGTACAAAGCATGTCCAGTTTGAATTCTGTTAAAAATCAGACTCCCAAGAAGAGAAAAGGGGTGTGTCTGGGTTTTTTATTTTTCCAACCTTCAGGGATACTTGAGTGCTTCTAACACAGCCTCGAATGTCTTTAACTACATCTTCCTCTGTGGAGGCTATTCCTTCCTTGCTTCCTCAGCAGAGCTAAACTGAACGAGCGGACTCCCAGAGCCAGGGGATTTCAGAAGGATAATGTGTAAGGGACCGAGGAAGGGGTTTTCCAGCAGTGTGGGGCACTGACCAAGATTTAAGGTGTCCTGCTATTTAGGGTGCAGGTGCAGCATCTTTAAAAAAAAAAAAAATCAAGCTGGAAGCATAAAGCTTTTTGACCTAGATGAAGGAAGAGAGAAGGGGCAAATGCAGTTATCCTTGCTGGGAACTGGGAGCAAAGCAGGTGACTGTGCACAGCTCTACTAAGGCAGGTGCTAATCGTGAATAATAAAGAGGCTCTGTGCTCCAAACTGAGCATCTCTTACAAATGAAAATGAGAACAACTGTTGTAAATGTTTGTGATTACATGCGAGGCAAACTTTCTAGGCAGAATTAATGCCTTCCATTAGATCATCTCATATTGCTGGGGAAGGCACACTTCTGGGGGATGCAAACATTCCCTCGGGCATCTCTGGTTACATCCAGATTAGGGGCCAATGGGAGATCACCTGTGGTGCAAGGCAACTCACTTTCCGTCCACCTCCCAGGCTTTCTTCCAGTTGAAACCAAGGTGCAGGAATGAGGAGGACCATGGTGGTGTATACTGTACTTCCAAATAAAATAACCCTGGGATATGCCTTACCAATCTTAATAACTGGGAAGATCTCTCTGGTCCCATAGGTATAACCTAGCTGGTGATTATGTAGGTGTCATTTCATATCATACATATCATATCATATTATATATTCTTCTACATTTAAATTTTTCCAAAGATATTTCAGAGTCTAGGCCCCTGTTGATGGGATCTAGATAACTAAATATCAAGTTTTAAGTTCTCTGTTTATCCAGGATACAGTCTTTGGGTTTCTTTTCAATAGATTATCTCATGATTAATGAAAACATTACTTTTTATATGACTTTGGTCTTTCTTTTGCTGCGATACTAAGCAACTAGTTGCATTTCAAGTTCCAGTCGCAGGCCTCTCTCTAATTTTTATTTAAAAAATTAGCTTAGCTGGACAGCTTTCAACTAGTATGATGCATCAAAATCACTCTTAATGTCATTATTAATATCTTAAGAGCACACAAATCTTTGATTTACAATATTAGATAGCTCTTCTCTCATGATAGATTATATACATTATTTTATTTACCACTGCTTGGATATCTTTATAACATTGTAATCCACTGGGATGTCTGTCATTTGCAGCTTCAGGAACATGTCCTTTGGATTACTTTATTATAAAGAGATAAATGCAAAAATATTGAACAAAATATTTCATTTATAAACTATTTTATCACATACCATGAATGCAAATGGAACAAAATAATCAGGTTGCTTCACTACACCGCTTGAAAATATTCACTTATTAATCACATAGACAGCTTTTTTACCTTCCTTATCCAGTGGTGTGTTTGATTTGCAGCCTACTGTTTTTGAGATTTTTGAGATCCATGCTGGAACTGATTTGGAAGTAAAATTATTTTACAAACAAAAATATCAGGATATGTTTAATTATGCTCAGCCGATCTTTATCCAGGAATTCCCCTATGCAGGTAGCTAAAACCTAAACGCTTTGGGTGCAACCACCTGCAGGGTCTTAAATATGCCCTTATAAAGAGGGAGAACATGTACCCTTTACCTGAACTTTGCAGAGGAAGAATCCCTTAACAATCTCTATGCCTTAAAAGCAGGAAACAGAATATGTTTTGCTGTCACAGATGAAAACTTTTGATGAGAAGAAAGCTTTTGTATTTTTGCTCCAGAAAACAAAACAAAACAAAAGGAAGCATTTCCCTCTCTGAACTTACCAAAAGGGAATCCCTGTTTATCAACCCATCTGTAGTAGAAGGAAGAGACATTTAATTGGATCCTCCTGAAGAAGGAAATGAATTATGTATTTTCTTCTCAACAAATCAAGCCCTCAAGATTTATGTCTGATCTTAAAGCAAAAGTTACATCCTTATTAAAAGATATTCAAATATATATTCGTCCTTTTGAAAGTCTTATTTTTTCTCCTTTTTACAAAAATACACACATACACACACATTTAATGAATATCTAGGCACTTGGTGATTTAACATCATACGGGCACAGATGAGGAGAAATTAATGTAAATCATAAACAAAGTACTACACCTCCTCCCTAAAAAAAGCCTTAAGGCAAAAACAATCAACAGTTTAACTAGTAAAGGCAGATGCTAAAGGGTCACCTATTTTCCACCTTGCCATCATTGCCAGAATAGTTCTGTAGATATAAGGAGCAAGCCACTGAGCCAGATCCTGCTGTTCAAGAAATATGTTTCACAGCCAGATAATTGCTTTCCTCAGACTGTTGTACTAAAAAGAGGGGAAAGACAGACAAAAACCTAACTGTAATGCAATAAACTGCTTCAAGAGGATTTGGTCAGAAGATGTTTTGGGTAGCTTTGCTTTATTGCAACAATCTGTAACTATATATTATCTGCAATAAAAAAGTAAACCTTCAAAATAAAATTCCAGCAGTGTTACACCATAAGCAATACTGTAGATTATAATGTACCATAAAGATCAATAATGCCACTTGGAAATGAGAGAATGCTATCAAAAGATAATCAAATTACTGTGTATACACACATTTGAGAGAAATGTCTGCATACTATACTTACCCATGTTTATATAAACTTCAGTCTTAGCTTATATTATTTTTCTTTTTTTTCTTCTTCTTTTTTTTTTTACATTTTTTACATCCTCTGACAAAGAGGATTCCTGTAATATCATTTCATTACAGGACACGTCTAAACATTTTCCTAAGACACTTACAAAGCCTCGATGGAGGCTGTTAAAAAGGAACAGATAAGCACTCAAAAAAAGTTTCACTTCTTTTAAAAGTTTTCATAAAACAGGCTGAACTAACATCTTTCCTCTGCCCTTCAGAAGTCCACCGTATCCCAACAGGCTGAGAGGCAATATCACTTGCAGGAACAAGTTGCAACTGGTCATTGCATTCTGTAAAACTCTATTTATAACAGTGCCACACAGTTAAAAGGTGGACTTTGAAGGAAAATAGATCTCCATCAGACTCCTCCATTAGTAAAGAAAGAAATGTTATGAATGTCACAGACATATTTTCCCATTGGTGAACAATTTATGTAAAACACTATTTTCATCTCCAGTACTGAATATGACCATTGAATCTGCCTATCCATTTGATGTTCTTTAAAATTATAGGTCAAATCCTGTACATTGTAAAATCAATTATTTAACCATGCTGAAAAAAAATATTTCAAAATTCTTCTTGTTTTGAGGGGTAGAAATTATTTATATGTGACAGATATTCATTGTATTAATGGCTGTTTCTAAATTATGGATTTATATATGCAACATATATAATATGTCAAAAAAGTAGCTCAGGCTTATTTTAGTGTCCTTGTTTGAAAATTTTAGATTGTCTTGCTACAGCATGGTCAGATGTTGCTGTTTCTCTGTCCTGAAGAGCAGACGAACATTGACTTTGTGTAGGTGTCATATTTTCACACTTCTGGGGTTTTATTGCTTATGCAAACAAATTATTTTATTATAGGTGGCTTTTTATCAAATGATGTGCTGTAATTTTGCCACAACAACACTTGCGGTTGTAGTCAAGTAAGTTGGAGCCTGATATTGCAACAGGGTACCCAGGATAGAGCTCTATGTCTACTCTGTCTTCAGTGGCACATACATGAGGGATTCAGTACAACATCCGGTCTTTTCATTGTATTTTTTGTCTGTGCAGGAAGGAAAAGAGCCAATTTCTTGGATGATAGTTTCTTAGATTTGAAAAAGTAGAAGAGAAGCTCTAGTAGCATTTAGGTGCTGCAGATGTAAATTGAAGAGCAAAGGGTGACACAAATATCAAAGTAAGTCAGTAAGTCAGGAACCGGTCATGGGCTTTGCCGTGCAGAGCATCTATACATCTCCTTCACACATTATAAACTTCTCCCACTGTTGGCTATCTGTTTGAAAAATTGCACAAGTGCGTATCTGCAGACTCAGATCTGCAGTGCATTGAAAACAGTAAAATAGTTCCTTGTTTGATTATTGAGACAGATATTCTAGACAGAAGCCAAACTTCTGGTTCTTTTTTTCCGACTTCAGAGGAACAATGTCAGTTTACAATAGAAAAGAAATTGGTCTATTAAAGAAAAAAATGGATAAAACCTGAGGAACGGAAAAAAATCTCTTTGCCTCTAATTTAGAGATGGCTAAACCAATTTAAACTAAAATTCATTTTCCAGACTCTCACAGGATGAAATCCCTTTCTAACAATTTTGTTGCTACAATAAAGCCTTGAAAAATCAGAACTTATAATGGAAGCTGTGATAGACCATTAACTATAGTGGATGCCACCATAAAATAGCAGGGAAGCTGTCAGTGGGAATACAACTTTCAAGGGATTTACTTTTGTAGTTATATAGGAATATTAAATAAAGGTAATATAACACAAGGAAACCCTACTGCATTAATTTTACTTGACAGGTCTTACTGTACCTGTTTTCCTTCAAAGCCCCTTTTCTCATTTCTTCATTAATATTCTTCTCAATAGGTAAAAACTCATCAAACAAATGTAGCAAACTGGACTATTATACAAAGTTGAACTCACAGCAACATGCTTAAACCTGAGAAGTCAACAAGCATTCTGGTCAGTCCCATGTGTTTTCAAATGCTAGCGCTGTCTTGCTGCTGGGACATACCTGACTGGACATTTCCAACAGAGGACTGGTGTTGGGAAGAAGACAACAGGGGTGAAAATGGAAGTTGCCTCCAAAACTCCAGCAGCTCCTCTGAAGGGGAAAGGTATCTGACCATTTCTCACGTTGGTAACCGTTTGATGTGCAGTAAATGTTTTGCCCACTATTGCCTTCTTTACGGTATAAACTGTGCTGCTAAGGAGCTGTGGCTTCTCAATCTTTCTCTGCTTCAAAATTAATACGCTCTCTAGAGTGACAGGTTTTTGTGTTTATTTTGGGTTTTCTCTCATTCTTGTTTGGGGTTTTTTTTGTGCAGGAATAGACCTGAACTAAAATACAAGGCAGACATAATCACACACATGGATTGCATGAAGCAGACTGTCTCTTCCAGACCAAAGCAGAAAGCAAATCATAAAGAAATTAAGTTAAATTAAGCAAATTTATAACTTGGTCTCTTGTTGAATTTTATCCTGTCTGCTCCACATTTTTGCAGCCTGTGGGTGGAAGCAAAAGTAAATAATGAATTGCCATTGAAAGCATACCTGAATCACCACAGATCTCCAGAGGAAATGAGTTTACAGGTAACAAAAGCTGTTGGGTCTGTCTGGTTAAGGAGGATATCTGTAGGAGGCTGAACCCAGACACCAGGCAGAGATTGTCGTTCTAACCAAAACAGATGCGAGTCCCAATGGTGGGAGCTGCTCTCAGCTGACTTCAGCCCACCAAAAGCACAGCTATTACAGCCCTATCCACAGTCCTAACCTTGACAGCCAATTTTTTAGTACAGGACCACTGAACAACTTCAAAACCTAAATGGGCTTTGAGCAAGTTAAGTTGTACCCTGCTAATTTATGCAGTTTTTCCTTTTCTGCATTTAATTTTCTTTACGTCCTAATCAATACCCAACTTTCTTCTATATAAAAGGGCTAGGAAAACTGTACTTCAAAATGTGTTTTTTGAACCAGCTTTAAATTACATGTATGTTATACATTACTCGTAAGTATAACTGATGGAAATCAATTTCTGAAATTCTATTATATTTGTATTGTTCTCTCTCTACTTATGTTTTAACAGGAGGATTAGCGTCTTCATGAATTTCTGATGGAGAAAGTTCAACTGATACTTTTCATGCTCTGTTGGGAAAATAAAATTAATTAATAACATAATGAACACTACCTTAGTGAGCACTTTTGGGGTTGGGTTTTCTAAGTATCAGCTTAAATTTTAAAACCAGTTTAATATTGTTTAAAATTTCCAGCAAAAAATACCACAAGTGCATATTAGATATGTGGTTGAGGTTTTTTTAAAGAAAATATAAAAAGTGGTTTATTTTTGTTTTGTATATTTGTTTTGCCAGCTCAGGGCCTCTTCTTGCCCTGAATCCCTTTTTGGCACTCAGTTTTGTGGTGTCACAGCAAAAATTGCTAAATTTGGGGTTTTTTCACTAGCATATTACCATCACCTCTCTTTGCCTTCATAGGTTATCTGCACTATCTGTACTGTCTATACTATCGAAGAGTGACCTTTGCAGTTTTCTCTAGTAATAAGTAGTGCAGGTCAATATGGGTGAATTTATGGATTGAAGCATTTGGTGCTGATGTTCTGAGGCACACTGTGTATATGGTTTGGGGGACAAGGATTTCAGAGTAGGTCTAGCCTGGTTGCACAGACTGAATGCCTATTAGCAGTTGAAGCACATCTTCCAGTTGTATTTCATCCCAAAGAAACCCAGTTCACATGCTCTGAGGCCACTTAGTAGTGTGAACCAAAGCTCAAAACCAAGGTCGATGAGGAGATTCACTTCAAAAGAGTAATCGGGGTCAGAACTAAAATATTTGTGAAAGCCAAGTCCCATGTCCAATGAAGTAAATTTAAAAAACAAACAAACAAACAAAAAAGCCAAATGAAAAAAACGGTCCAAAACCAACTTTTTGAGAAGGATTAATCTAATTTATTTTTGGATGTCAACAATTAGTATCTACATTTAAGCCAGACATTTAGACTATCTTTATAATCAATTTAAGAAAGAGACCTACAGAAAGTCCCAAGGTAAACATCTACCATAGATCAGATAAATCCCACCTTCCTATTCCTATTTCTCCCCACTGGCTTTAAAGTTCTGATTAAGCATTAACATAAGAGATGTTTACACTGGCCAGAGGACCTCAATGAGTTTTCTCATTGTCCATATTAACAACTAAAAAAATATTGGTACTCATGCTGATTTTTGCTCTCCCAATAAAATGTTTTCTATTTTAAATCATTACTAAGCTTAGAGGGAGCACGTATAGATTTGTTTTCACTCTCACATTCAGACATGACCTAAAATCTGATAAATTAGTGGTAATTTAAGATCATCTTTGCTCCTAACTTTTTATTCAGTGAAAATACAGATTTGTTTTAAATATCTTACAAGTCATCTTTCTCTAATCCATGTAACTGACATGAAAACAAAGACTCATAAGAGACATTTGGTCAGGCCTTTAAGTCAGCTAGGTTTTACATCCATTGAAATCCTGAAAGATCCTTTAATGTTATTTGGTGTTACTTTCAGAAAATGTTAATTTAAATACAAATCTAGAAATATACTACTAAAGTTAAGTTTTTCTTAACAGTAAATTAAAGAAGCAAAGTATTAAACAATTATAAATTCAGAATCAAATAAGACAGTTAAATAATTTAATTTATTAAACTACTGTATGAATGACAAAAATAATCTTTATATAGATGATAAGAAAACGGCTATTTGATTATAAATGTCAATTAAATAACAAGTCAAAATCAATCAGCTCTACCTTTTATAGAATTACGTGGTTTAAATTAGACTCGAGTTATTATCTGACAGAACTTTATAGTCATTTGTATAACCATTGTCTTTAACCACTCCCAACACACCTTTCAGTGGAAAGGCTAATCCAGGCTACAAGTTTCATGCAACTCAGAAGTTTGTGTTCAGAAAACTAATTCCAGAATGCCTACTTAGGTTTGTGAGAGATTAAAAACCTGTAGTTTTCTGGAAAACTTCTCCACTTGGCTAAACTTGTGCTATTACGTAAACTCAATAAAGTTCCCATCTTCCTGAAAGCAGGCATCCACCCAAGTACTCTAAACAACTTGTTTTGCTAGTTTAGCTCATACCAAAATAAATCAGTAAGATTGCACAGAGCTCAGTTGAAAGATACCATGGCCCTACTACCCCTTTATTACAGGATAGCCTTCTGGTGATAGGATTTGCTGAGAAAATGGAGACTGGTGCCTAACCACATAGAATTTTGGGAGGTTGAACTTATGACCATTATTTTCCAGGACAGTGCCAAGTAGTATGCTACAGAACACAGTATAGTCAAAAATAGAAACCCCATGAGACCAAAAGGAGAGGGCCCAGAAGGAAATCCAAATGGAAACTGAAAAATGCAGACTTCAGAGTAAAGCATCTCTTGGCTCATTGTCATGTAGGTCCAGGAATTTTGCATTTCTGCTTGCACTGTAGTCTAGAACTAACAGAGGGGCTAAGAAATACTCATCTATAGAAATCCTTACCTTGGTGATTAAGTCACAGGAGAAGATCACCCAGGGTGAAGTAAGCCTAGAACCTCCACTTCCTGAATGAAGAGCAGTCTCACTGCTGAAGAAAAGAGGTCATATGCCATACAACTCAGGGCATGACTTTTGGGTTCAGAATTCCTTTTCCACAGACATGGACAGCCCCGACATGCCAAAGAGAAAGAGTTTCAGCCATACCTCAGTGAAACTTTCCTCTTACTTGACTTCAACACACCAGAATTCAGCACTGTGGCTGGTGTAAACCACAACCTTGTTAGCTAACGCTCTTCTATACCAACATGGTTAACTCCATCCTTAGTTTCACCTGTCTGATTTGCTACACAGAGTCTTTGTAACTATTTTCAGGTTTAGGGATGAGAGCTGCTAGTGCTGCCTCTGCTTTCTGGGTCTTCACCAAGTAAACCTCTGTCACTATACGTTATAATGCAGAATCTGACCCTTTGACATTTTATTTTCTTCCAATATAAAATGTGGAACAGGGTCGTACTGAATGGTACATGGAGGAGTAAAGCACTTTGTACAGGCCCAATAAGTGCAACTGCATCCCATGATGAGGGAAAGCACGTGATGGAGCAGGCGGTACTTACACAGAGCGGGGGCTTCAGCCTTCTTAAGTACCCTGAATAAAGCCACTCTTGAGCCAAATAGAGAGAAAAGTACAGTTACATCCTGAACACTCCCAGTAATAAGTAAAACTCTGGTTTACAGATCAGTTCAGAAACGTAAAATACTGACATTACTCAGGTGGCAGAGCTGGGTTTAAAACTAGTTATAAATGTGATATTGCCAATTAATCTTCCTAAACAACAACACTTCTCCATTTCTTAATTCTCTGCCAAAATAGTTGTAACATGGACTACCTGTGCAGAAGTAATGCATATTTAACGATACGAGCTCTACTATTCACTGATCTAAAAAATGATAGCTCTTCTTTCTTTCTCTGCTTCATTTCTTTTGTTGGCTTAAGCATCACTCATAGATACATTTAACAAATGTTTATTACATATGGTTTTAAATGTTAAATTATTTTGCCCAGCTAACAAGATACATGTAGCAAGTGGATTTTTAAAAGCTGACAAAACCAAATATTTTAGATGTTTACATGAAAGAAATTGAAGTAAAACCAATCAACCGAACAAATAAAATCACTGCAAGAATATTCTAATTATCTCAATAATTAGAATAGGTCGGATTTTGTTTTTTTATAGCAAATTCTTCCTGTCTATGAGTCTTTGCATCTTGGGTCTTGATGGATTCTGTATTACAGATTATGTTTACAAAAAGTTTTGATGAAATTGGAAAAGTCAGAATGCATAATCTTCCATTCAGACGTAATCTTGAGAGAGAAAATGCCAAACAATGACTGAATTCATTTAAATATTGAATGTAGCAGTTCCCTTAAAAATTATTTTTTCATGTTTAGTTTCCCTTTTGTTTGTCAGAAACCTTTACAAAATGTTGAGTCCTTTAATAAAGATAATCATAATACAATAATTATATGAATCATACTTTGATTTAAAGAAATCTAACAACTGCTCATAATTTGACAGCGGAATGAATGTACTTTCAGAGAATACAAGTGGTTTAATATTTCTCTCCACTCTTCATTTACTTCAGTCTAGCTTCTGCATACAGATCATCCTTGCTGTCTTGACATTGCCCTCTCCCCCAGTGCCTCATTGTGGGAAAGTTCCTTCCCATTTTCACACACAATAAGGTTGCTTATGCCTGTAAATATCTCAGCCAGGTGTTATTCAGCTGAAAGAGATATCTCCATGGTATTTTTTCTGATGCCACATAGATACTCATCCATGCCTCTTTCATCTGTGACTAACTGCTTGCAACTTCAGCTAGGCACTAGAAGCAGCCTCGCTGGGAACATTTGGTGCCCTGACTCATGGGTGCTGGAATGAGCGAATAGGAAAAAGCTGATACATCCGGAAGAGCCTGAGGCTGAATTCACGAATTCAATTTCCATTCCTTTGGACTACTAGAGAGACAAATTAAGTCATATAAAATCTCTAAAGACTCAAAAAAGACATCGAGATTTTTTCCCCTCCCCAGAGTGATCTAAGTAGTCAAGAGAAGCTGCTGGTAAGAATATTCATAGAAAGGGACTGATAAAGCTATTTAGATTTTGATTTTTTTTTTTTTCTATACAGAGTATAGAAAAAATCAAGTTCAACCTACATTCTGCCTTGGGATCTTTTTGGTCAATCTCTCTGAGAGCAGAAATTTATCCAAGTACCATAAAATTGATGGGTATGTACAGAGTAGCTACAATGAAGCTAAAGTATTTTTCAACAAAGCATGACATTTCCTCTATTTGAACAAAATCCCATGCTTAGAGAGTACTTCATATTGGTTATAGAAGAGGAGCTCAACCTTTAAAAAACAGACTTCTTAAGAGTACAACAGTGGGGGGGAAAACCCACAAAGGTTCCCAAAGCCACACTTACTGCTTTGGAAATGTAGACTTATGCAGGATATTGTAGCGGAGAACCTTTTTTGAAGAAAAGACATTTTTAGGATTTTTAAAGATAAATTATTTAGACGTTCATTTTCTGTCCCCTCTGTTCTGATTCCTACATGTCCCTGGTAAAAATATGGGATGTGCATTTTTCCTCTTTTATAGCTTCCTCTAAATTTAGAGACAAACTCTCTTATTTTATTTCCGACTTTATTCTCAAGTTTCCTGCTTTTTGCTTAAACTTTAGCCTAGCATAACATCAGTGATTTCAACTGTGTTAGACCTGAACTACACATATGTACAGGTCAGAAGAATCCAACACCTTTTAACAGAAGTTGCACCGGGTTTCCCACTTTATTCAAAGTCTCAGGTAATGCTTTTGCCTCAGCCAGTACAATTAGCCAAACATTTCCTAATTCCAGTTTATTTGAATCATTCTTGATAAAAATCCTGGTTGGCCCTCTCCTCCTCTCCTCCTCTCCTATTTGGTAGCAAGGTTTGGGGAAAAAAATATTTGTCTCTGTGAACTATACTCAAAAGACAAAGTTCAAAGTGAAGACAGAACGATCTCATTTCAAATGGTTTTTCAGGTTTCAGCCACTAACTTTGGCTCCTAGATACAGATTTGTTCACATTTTTCACTAACCTACAAATTGTCTGATTCACACTTTAAGTTTATTCCATCTCCTGATTGAAGACAAGAAAAAATAAGAGCTTTTGAAGGTTCCACTTGGCCATTTTCCTCGGAAGCAGATTTGTAGCACTAGCTAACCCATTTTTCAACAGCATGAATTCTCACTGCCCTGATTATTATGTGCTCATTTGCACTAATTCAAAGTCAGTTCACAAAACTAACACAATCTAATTTGGTAACAGTATCTATCCACCTATAAACTGAAACAAATTATTAGACAAGGTTCAGCTGTGTAGAGTCACATTTGGAAGTCTACTTCTCTTTCTAAAAAAATGTTTTAAGTTATTTTAGAAAAATCTTTCTAAGATGAATGGCTAGGCTACAGTTGCCAAAAAGTGGTGTCTCACATTTTCTGGGAAAAAAATGGTCTCTCTGTGGCCCAGTTTTGCTCCCAAAGATATAAAACCTAATATTCCTATTGATTTCAATTGAGAAAAATCCCATTCTAAATTAAATTCTATCTTTTTAAATTATTTCTATCTAAATGCTGTTAAAGTTCATCCAATGAAATATAAAAATAATATTCTAGAATAAGGTAACTAGTTGATAAAAGACAGGCACTATTACATTCTCCAAGCTATATGACACAAGCAGCTTCTTAAACCAAGCGAACTTCAATATCTCAGCTTCACACAAGCAACTTGATGTGATCCCTCTTACCTAGCCTCAATGAGACAACATCCTAAGAAGACAGATTCTTAGAGTCAACAGTTTGTGTTGTATTACCTCAGCAGCGCCATAGACCCTTGCTAAGAAGTGTTCCTAGTGATATTCTGCTAGCACAGGCACTCCAGCTAATCTCGGCTGCAATTGTCATACACGGTAAGAAAAGTGATATTCCAAATGATACATGCTTATGCTATGTATAGCTTTCCTTTTTAAAGCTTACCCTCAGCCACAAAAGCTGCTCCCATGCAATTGCCAAAGGATCAGTGCATTGTGCTTCCTTTAACTAACTCCACCAAGCAAGCTGAAAGTTGAATGAGCTGAAGTATTTGAGTGCCAAACTTTCAATTATCATTATGGCTTAAAAAAAGCCAATGCTATTTTGAGTGCAGTTACAATAGCAGGCCACCTGTGAATAGCTAGTTGGAATGCCACATTGACAAAAGCCTCATTGGCTTATATGAACTAAATTTCCACCCTCTAGCAATAACCTAAACTACTCAGATATGAAACTCATTTGTCCTTCACTGCTCTCTAAAGCTACATCTGTACACCAGCTATATTTTCAAGCAATGAAAAAAGCATTTTTTTCAAACACTTTCTCAAGAATTTAAAATTATTAAGGACATGTATGTAGGTAAAGACAGACGTGTTAACTGATAGCACTCTCAGGTGGAAGTGACGTCATGATCTCCACCATTTTGATGGTCCATTTTGATGATCAGATTTATCTGATAAATGGTATTGGGGATCGGAGATTCACATCATTTCTACCAACAGAGCAACCCATTGCCACCATTACCCTCTGTCTAGAGCAGTGAACATATTTGAAGCTGTAAATCATGAAGATGCTGACTGACATGAGTATTTGACTGACATCTGATGGGCAGAGATGCTTTCAAGGTTCTAGCTCCAGTAATACTGTAAATTCAGGATTCTGTCTCACAAAGACATATGCACTGTCTTGGTTTGTCTTTCCAGGGAGTACTCGCTGTGCATAAAATTAAACACATATCACAGTTCTAGAGATGTCTCCAGCTGAACATTTATCAGGTTGATATATTTTACTCTAGTATAGGTCCATCTCTTCTTAAGCTTCCTTTGGTTGACACGGTTTCCCTGGAAGGTTTCTTGAAAACAAATCCTTTCCCAGCAATGAGACCACGCTATTTCCCTGACCAGCACCATCCACCACCACTTCTATGGCAGCTTTAGTTTGTCCTTTCCCAGAGTTCAAACCTGTGGGTTTACCATGTCCTTCTTCAAGAACAGGCAATAAAGCAAGCAAACAGACACAAAGTCACAAGTTCTCCATTTCAACTAATACAGTCTACACAATTAGATAAATTCTAAATATGTAAACTTCACTGTTTTCCTACCTTGGCTTTACTATAATTCATAGACATCTGAGCAGTTTAAGATGTCCTTTTTTCTAGATATGGCTTTCCTTCTGAATCATGGAGCCTTTCTCCCTTTCTCCACATCTAGCAAAGTCCTTAATTTAACCTTGTCTCTCTGCTATACAGCCATGACCCTCTTGCATATGCTTTCCTTGCCCTTTTGAAGAGAACTTTGAATTTCTCTTCTCTAAGTTATTCTTCTCCACACCTTTTCTCACTTATTTTTTTCTTGGGGAGTGGAGAGAAGGAGGAGGAAGTTTGTTAAGACCGTGCACTATTATCTACCTCTGTTTTCCATGCTCCAGACTATATTGCCTATAGATGGGAAGGAAAAAATTGCTTCATATAGGATGCTGCCATCCTGGTAGCCTGATATGCTTTTATGTCAATGGGATCAATCCAGGTTTTAAAGACTCTCCGGTGTCCTTCTTCTGAGAGATAAGATACCATTCCGATAGCAGACAGTGACTCCCACATACATATACTCAGGATATTCGGTGATTCAGCAGAATACATCCAGTTCTCCACACACATATTTCCTAGACTGCCATAACATGGTTAAGTCTTTTTGAAGACAGTGACTAACCCATTAAAATGTTCTTTCTATAGATAAGGTGTATCGATATATTCAAGGTTGTTACTCATGGAAACCAGAAGCTAAATTCCTTGACAAATCCCATGGGCTTATGTAGCATTCTTAGGGTGATTTTGTGCCATAACTGCTGTTTCTGCTATAGCTTCAAATACGTTCTGAAGCAGGCTTTGTTTGCCTGAAATTGAATTATAAAATCTGACATTCCTTTTGGCTTTTTATACTGCAGCCATATATTATGTGGATTTACAGACAGTCAAAATAAAGTATAGACTTTCTAGAGTGTATTGATTTTTTTATTGTGATTGATATAGTGGGCTGGCATGTTCTTTTATAATCTGTTCCATTCACAAAATATGTGCATCTTCTGTTCTTGGCACAAGAGAAATCAAAGCTAAAATCCAGAAAAAACATCTCAGAGTTGAAACCTGCAGGCCTTAAATTTGCCCTATGTCAGTCCACCTGTCTGGTGATGTAGCATCGTTGATAGCAAAGGGACCACAGGAGCTCAAAAATGGAGTAATATCATAGCAATTTCTGCCCTATTTCCCTATCATGTTTAGTGAATAGTAGCGGACTCTGCTTTTGAGAAGACAGCAAACTGGAGATAAGGCAACTCGAGTTCAGGTGCTTGCTTGCATCTGAGAGGTCAGCTTAAGGGGTTTTTAATATTATTTTTTACCAAGATATTAAACTGCTTCTGTTACAAATGATCAGTGTTAAACTATTGGAACATGCATTGTTAGATTTCGGAGTTACTGAACAAGAAGCCATAAACGTTCTTGTAACACCAGTTAACCATTTCATACCCTGTGTTCACAAGACTTCAAATAGCAACATTTGTTTATAGCTGGTTCAGATTCAAGCTTATCTTCAAAACCAGACTCTGGAGTTCTCTTTAATTTATTTATTTAATTCTTACACAGAAAACTTACTTGGAACATAATATTTCTGAACAGTCTGCATTCTGCAATATTTTCCCAGAATCAGAAAAAAAATCCCATGGCTAATGCTCTTTCTGCTCTGAACTCAAGAGCAGATGTCCTGTTTCTGCTCAGAGCTCCGTGTATAAATAAAAGGATAACATGTAAACTTTGAAATTTAAGCATGTAACATTTAAGCTTTCCTTCAGTTCTGGTATCACTCAGTTTTTCTATTCAAGACTCACTCCAGCTTCTCTTTAAAATGTGAAGTCCATTCTTTGTGCTTTGTACAACACTGTGATACCCAATGCTGCTGTTACTAATTATTTCAATCAACCGTATAGTGCTGCTCTGAAAGTTTCATAATGCAATTACTATTTTTCAGCTACTGTTATATTTATGTTGCTTCTTCCCTTTCCAAAAGTCATATAACCACAACTTTGTGTTGTTTCAAGTGTTTCATTAGCTCTTTGTAGACAGAGGTTCACCTAGTTTATTGTGAAATGTGCTTGATCTGCATAAAAGTACTACAGATAGTATAAAACTCAAACCTGACTTTCAAATTGCCTGTGGGAGATGTGAAGGCTGCCTTCAATTTCTTTCAGCCCGGCAACAGATAAAGACTTCCTTATATTTCTCCCAGATTTCCTTCTCCCTTTTCCCTTCTCTCTGTCCTCCTGGTCCATCACACCTGCCTATGACAAAGGTGTACCCAGAATTGCAATAGCAAAGCCAGTGGAATAAACATATAGAAATGTGTCAACAAGGACATAAACCTCTCCCTAGGTTCATTAGCTGTTTCCTAAGCACTGCAATACCACCCCTGTAAACCTACACTACATGCTACATCTCAGTATATTTTTTTTAAATCATTACTCCTTTTTTTCCTCTTCTAGTATGTCAGTTCCTTTCATTCTTTATTTTGTCACCTAGAGTACATAGCAACAGTGACCACTTTCCAGCGGTCTCTACTGTAATTCCCCATTATGCCACAATTACGCCTAATTATGCCTTATACTTTCCCCCACCATATGCTGAAATTTAACATCCATTTGATGGCACAAGAGATGATGTAAGTCTCAGTCAGGGACAGATTGTCATTCAGGCAGAAGTCAGATAGCCCAAATGGTAAGCCACAAAGCTGGAGATAGGTAGAACATTGGATCATTAGGAAAAGGACAAAAAATAGACAAATATTGCCAAAGAAACACCTGGAGAAATCTTATTTATAAATATCCCATCTGTGACGTTTAGCACGTGAAATCTCTCGTCACTTCAGTATAATAAAGAAGAAATTCTCCTGCCTCTCAGAGAGCTCTGCACAGTTCTCAGCCTGATCTCCCTGCTGCCTACATTTGTGGTGCTAATCAGGCATATATCTGATGTTTATCATTCCCTCTCCTTAGCAACCAGGGTACAAGCAAAGGAAGGAAATCTAATATGCATATGCTTCATTGAAGATTTCCTAAAAAAGATTAATGCTTAGTAGTATCAAACGTATTGAATTAAGGCTAACTCTTAACATTGCATTTTTCTTCCTGGAAGTGTCACGTCCTGAAGTTGTGTTCTTTAGAGGTAATTTGGAGATAATTTTCACACTAGAAAGAAAGAGGCAGTTACTCATCCTCATGTTTTCTGAGGAACACAAGAAAATATAAAGCTTGCTAAAGCAAAAATGACCAGGTAAATAAAAATCATGTAATTTTAGCAAATTTTCACAATCTTTAAATATTTTGGCTCACCTTGTGCTTTTGAGAAGCATACTAATTTTTAATTCAGAGGGATAGCTAAACTGCTAGTCTCTGTTCTTTCTTTATTTTGGGCTTCAACTAGAATAGTCCCAAGAGAGATGATGATACGTTCATGGAAGGAGATGTATGGAGGCTGAAAATAAAAAGATCAAGTCCAGTACTGAATAAAGCTATAGAATAAAGCCGATAAAATATGCTTTTATGATCACCAGGATTACTTTTAAGGATAACCTACTTATTACAGTTGCCTTGGTGAGAAAGGGTAGAACCTTAAGTTCACCATTACAGCTCTACCTTGTATGTGAATTTCCCCATTCTAGTGTTGTTATTCAAGTTTTAAACTGCCCTTCTTCTACCAACAATTGACTGGAGGCAATTAGAGAAGTGTTTGTTTTGTCTTTTTGTGCCCCACACTTTTCTGTGGGTGACCCTGGATGAAAGGGGGGCGGGGGGGAGAAGAGAGGCAAAAAAATAACCTCTTAATATATCTTCCAGTATCTCCATATGTTTGCTTAACAATACTGGCAATGTGGGTAGAATAAATAGTGTTGATCTACTCTCAGAACTGCTGGAATACAAGCACATGCGCACAGTCAGTTACAGTATAGTAGCTGGCACCCTGCACATTTGCATTCTACTTGAGACTGCAGTCATTTACTCAGGAAACCAAAGCCTAGAGAAATAGGTTTGCAGTCAAACTAGGCAGCAAGGACTCATTGATAGTAAATAGTTGAGGATTTTCCCAAAAAAAAGTAATACTGAAATCCAGAGTGCTGCTAAAGATAAATTTGTTTTTAACTGTGGGTTACAAGGAAATCACTGGATGGTAGAGAAGTACAAAGAATATTATGCAGAACAACATCATTTGCTAATAAGAGGAAACATGTACATCTTGAGCGATCCAGTTCATTAGATCCCCTAATCCTTGCTTTTGCATGGAAAATAATTTGAAGCTACGTCCCTTGGCACTTAGGAAATGTAGTATTTTCTTTTACAAAGCCTTGTTGCAAACAACAGCCCCACCTCCTTTAGACATCTAATCCTGCAGAATGTCTGTGGAAAGCCTCCAAAGGCACCGCACTCAAGAGCCTCCACTGTGCAGAAAGCTCTGATGCAGAGACATCCTGCAGAGGCACTTCACTTCTCAAACATATTTTGAAGTACCATATAGCTTTGGTCGTAACACACAAAATCAGGAGAAAAGGCAATGGGAGATCAGCAGCACATCTATAACATGATGGATTCGTAGCCCTACTTTCCTCGGAGAGCAGAAGCACCTGGTCTGCAGTTACTGTGGCTAACTTGCTGTCCAAATAACCAGAGAGAAATTAATCTCATTTAATTTTAGCTATCTAATCTAACCTGTCATCTTTTTTAGATGTCTGTCACCATAGGCCCCCTTCATAGATTCATTTGCCCTGTCACAAATGCCTATGTTAGAGGAAGACGGATGACTCTTTGGAAATGCTGTTTTCCCCCATTTGATACACTGAGTTTAACTAAGACTTTGAAATCTTTTAGACACTAAAGCTAGAGCTGATGAATCTCTAATTAATGGAGAGAGTGCAGAAACTCCAGAGGGTAATTCAACCCATCTATTTTAAATGCCTACTTAGAGAAGAGAGGAAACCATTTTCTCCCCATAACTATGTAGGGAGCCAAGTTAACTTGCTTAACTAGACACTTAGTTTTCGGGCAGTAAAAGTTGC
The DNA here is from genome assembly GCF_035582795.1 of Mycteria americana. Lineage (NCBI taxonomy): Eukaryota > Metazoa > Chordata > Aves > Ciconiiformes > Ciconiidae > Mycteria > Mycteria americana. The sequence goes on along the minus strand of NC_134365.1, from coordinate 158,399,109 downwards.
TAAGATGAATTATATCCCAAGCATTTTGCAGGCCATAAGGGGATTTTTTTCAATCCCTTCAGATCCTGGAAAAAAACTTCTTAAAGCTTGTTTATTCAGACTTTACACAGAGGTCATGATTTAGCTCTCCAACAGTGAGACAAATATAATTCAGGCATGCCTGGTGATGCTTTTCTTCTTTTCTTTTTTTTTGTTTTTGAGACAAGGGAAAACATCTCCAAGCTAAATATCACTTCTAATGTACTAGCTCATCTTCAGCTCCTAGATCAATACAGAGCTGGAATACAATTGTGAAGGTCAGCTTGGAAAAATCCTTCTTCATAAAAAAATTCAGTATGGAAAAAAAGATAACTTACAAATCTCTTATCAAAGGCCAGTACTTCAACCTACTTTCATGTTAGCAAATCTAATTACTCTATGAGTGATCAGCATCTCTTAGGTTGAAGTGCTAACTACTGAAGGAACGCATTATTTGCTTGTAAATCCCATTCATAAGTGAAATTCAAAAGTTATTTAATTGACAACACTTGTATTCTTATGTTTTACAGCACTCAGACCTTTCAAAAGGACACTGCCCTATTGCTCTTTTACATTAAGAAAACATAGGTCATTTTATGTTTTTATTAACTGAGTAAAGCCAAATACCAGCCTAAAGCATATAGTAGCCTTAAATACAAATTAGAGACAGAGAGTATCATTCATCACCAGGTAAAACTCTTCACTATAATATAGCAAATTTAATCTTTGAGAAGGTGCTTTTAACTTTTCCTGTCAGCATGCAATTGGTCCCTCAAAAATAAAGATAATGTTTCTCTGTAAGCAAACTCTTTTGCCTTTTTGGAGAAAACTGGCCTGAGAAATAATTCCCTGGGGGTTAATGGAAACCAACAAAATTAATAGACTCTCACTAACTCTCATAAAGGCTGAAATAAACACACTTGATCTCCTAGATCTGACACATTCTGGGATCCCATATTTGATCCCAGAATTAACAAGACAGAAGACAGGCTTCACAATATATTGTGCATAACTTTTTTATTTAGTAAAGCTATCCGGGTTTTTATTTAAGATTTTCTTGGAAGCTCCATTACACAAATAGAATATTACAGATATTACAGACAGAAAGCATCAGATTGTAGTCAGCCTAAATTTGCTGTAATGGCCTCTCAAGTTTTCAGTTTAGAAACGTTTGAGAGCTTCATAATATTGCTATTTTAATGTGTATTGAATTCTGACTTTCTATGCAGATGCTCAATCCAGATGCAGTTTTAACGTCCTCAAGCGCAGTGCAGCTTATGCATTTTAGAAGTTAAAAGATGCATGAAAACATATCATCTTCTGTTCATTAAAAAAAAAAACAACAAACCCTGTAGTAAAAACAGGCAGGCATTTTTCCAAAACAGCCATTCCCTAAGGAGAGCTAAGTGATTTCCCTTCTGGACACAGGGAGCTTATCTTATGCTTTTAACGCTAGCTGTGTTGATTTAGTGGAAAAGAACTTAGAAAAGTAGGTACTGTGTACAGAAAGCAGTTATTCTGCTCAAAAAGTGAGTTAAGCCTTTTCTCCAACACTCATTCAAAATGCTGTCTTTTGGAGCTTGATCTTAACGCCAGCCACCAGCAAAACTATGAGCTGCTGCTATTTTATTTGTGTTGCCAATGATCTCAAGGAACTGCTTCAACTGCTAGGGACTGCCAGCACACAGGAACATCTTGTACATGGAAACATCTTACAGCCAGGATGGACAGAGCAAAATATATCAGGTTTTATGGTGGGAAACCACAAGGGATTATTTTAAGCCGTGGCCACAGAGTGTCACCTAGAAGGAAGCAGCTAGCACTGCACCTGTTTCAAAAGCCAGCAGTATGGAAAGTGTCCTCGCTCTCTATATATGGTGTATATGCTCCCTCAGTCTTTGAACAATGAGCTTCTGCAAGAGGAGAGTAGTAGAGGCAAGCAATCATTCTTCTCATGGTGGTGACTATTAGAAGAAGAAGAAGAAAACGGCCTTTGCGGGGGCATTTTAGAAGAGAGGTTTCTATTGACCAAAATATTACCTCAAACATTTGGGTTCACCTCCTCTGTGATAGCCTTTTGGAAGACGTTTGGGTAAGAGAGTTTTCATTGACACGGCATAACCAGGTAGATGGTAAGTGGATATTTTTCTCATTACGGAAAGGAAGAAAACAATATAGAACTTGTTCATGACAAGGAAAACTGTGTGATAAAGCTTTTGACCTTCAGTAGGTCTTTGAAAAGTCATGTGTAAGGAAGGATTCCTCCAAATGGTTTCTACTGTTACTATTTTACACAGTGAGTGCAAGAACTTCTTTTAGTATGTCACTGAACGAGGAAGGCAAATCAAATGAAATAAACTTTTTATTATAATACCTCTGCAGCTGCCCACTTGTTGACTTTTGCTAGCTAAACAGAAAGCAGAAATACTTTATCACAAAACCCGTAACCCCTGCGTGTACGACTGATCACATCCAAACAGAATGCAAAACTTGATATGATGTCAACTTGAAGTGAGTTGTTTACAAGCAAAAAATTCCTACCACTAAGTCAGCCAAGCAGCTCAGGTTCATGTTAAAGGGATCTGCATGCCCCACTGTCTGGATTTCTCTTCCATCTAGAGACCTCATCTCCTGCTAGAAAGAACATACACAGCATGTTCTTTCTCACGTAAAGAGAGGTAAGCATTGCACCTGGCTGTGAATGTTAAGTTTAGTGTACCAGCAACATCTTTAGATTAGCCACTTGTAGTAAAGACAACGATTTTCCTGTAGGTTGTCTTCATCTATTTGTGTTGTACATCAAAAAAACACCAACCCCCACAACAAAAAACATCTTAATGCTACTATAGACTACTTTATTCTTTATCGTGGCAGTAAGATCTTAGAGAAGCATCTAGAATTATCAGTGACAAACACCAAAAATTCTGAATATTTAATATTCTGCTTCAGTCATCTGTATTCAAAAAGGACTACATTATTTCCTACCAAGTACATTGTTCTGTCTTGTGTGCATTAAAAAGCACTTCTTCCTGTGTTAACTTTTTTCACGTGACAGAAATTAGATCCTAATTTGTATCCTAACTCAGGATATGACTGCTTAGCGCCTCTGAAAGCCAGGTCATTTCTCTTAATTTCCCTTGGACACTGTTTCCTGAGAATGTCCTCCTAAGTACTTCCTACTTGGATGCTTCTGAGAGTAGAACAGAGAAGGGATACTATTTCCATCACTGTAAAATATCCCTAGAGGGAAATGAGATGTACCCTGTACCCACTGAGCATATTTTGATATTTGTAATAGGCCCTTGTGTATGCTGGAAGACCCAGAAGAAGCTATTAGTGAGGCAAAAGTTCCTCTGGGTCTTTTGCTGAATATATATAACTTTGGTAAAGTTTCAAACCTTGTAACTTTTAATGGTTTAAAACATTCCCTGGAGTGCATCTCTTGAGGTAGGTATGCTCAGATGAGAATTACTTCAAACAGACTAGCCATTCCACTATGGCTCTGTCTGAAGCCTAAAATCATTAATGGGATAGCTGAGAGAGTTTGAGTAGTTACTTCACACTTCTTGTAGCATAAGAGCACCTTTCTTTGCTCAGAGGATGAGCGGTCTTGTGCAGCAGCAGCAGAGGAGTCTTGTATGAGGTGAAAGAGCTATCTGAAACAGACGTGATCAAAAATAATTCAACGGATGTGACTGAAGATTTTCTATCAAAATACTAAAAATAGTTCCCAGCAGAATCTAATTGCAAATTTGGAAATATGGAGGGAAAAAAGAAAAAAAAATTGAAGACAGAACAACTTATTGCTAAATAATTCTTATCCAAAACCCATCAACTACCACTTGATGCTATTCCTACTGCTTCACTGTGTTCAACTGACTTTGAATATCTTCAAGCTGTGGAGGACACTGAACATACACCAGCAAATTCCCTACATCTTAACCGAGTTCTCTAGCTACTAGGCAATTACACAAATGATGGAGAATGGCATCCCCCAGTCTGGCCTTTTTGGGCGGGGAGGGTTTAAAAAACAGCACCTCAGAAAATGAGGTAAGTGTGTGCATAGATGCTGCAACACGTCCAGGCAGGAAGAGACTTGGAAAAAAGGCTACTTGGAAACAGTATCTCAGTAAAAACTTCCAGGATTCTCTTTTGTCCTGTATTTCTCATCAGAATGTAAGTTTACCCTGTTATTCCCTTTCAAGCTATGACCCCGTTGCATGTCCCAGCACACACGGCTCCACTTCTGCACCCTTTCTTTGAGACAAACATGTTACTCTCCCTTCCAAGTGGTACAGAGTTTAACAAACTAACTAAGACTTTAACCCAATCAGGTCTTTGACCAAGGAATATCCTGGTTACTTCGGGGACTGAAACATAGAAGCTATTTGTGGATTTGCTGGTGTACCTGGCACAGAACACTTATGGCCTTTGAGACACATGGCCTTCGTGCCACATAGGCACATTTTAATAGGTAAGTGGGATGGCTAAATGAGAATATATGGAGTAACGAGGTATAAAAAATATGGCTCTTGCAAGAGAGATCATGATTACCCTCCCAAGAAGTTAAAGGAGAAACTGAACAAAATAATAATATAGAAGAGAAAGCAAATCACTTTTTACATCATTTTTTGTCTCGGAGAGCACTGAGGAGATACCAGCCTTTTCAAGTAAAGATAAGGAGCTTTTGTCGATTCAGATATCATAAGAGGAATGGCTGGAACAAATCGATAAATAAAAGATCAATGATGTATCCCAAGAACGGGATGCTGTTTATTCAAGGGTCCCAAAGCAATTTAAGACTAACCAAAGGAAATCCACGATTATGCAGTCTCACACCGAAATCAGTTTGTATACTGAACCACGCAGGAGAGCAGCCATCTTCATGTAACTACTGAGAGAAACCGAGGAAGAATTCAAACAGCTCCACACACATATTACTGCGGTAATAAATACACTAGCTGAGGTACCAGTTAAAAATAAGTGTTAAATATCTGGATTAAAGTTAGAAGCCTTGATGCCTTGTACGTCTCCTTAACCTATTAGAACTCTTTTGGCATGTTAATAAATAGCAGATAAGAGAGAACTGGCTGATACAAGTTTTCTGGACTTTCAAAGAGCCTTTGAGACCGCTTCCCACAAAAGGCTATTAGAGAAACTAAGTAATCACAGGGTGAGAAGTAAAGCTTGTCATTGATTAGAAATCAACTACAAAAAGCAGAATACAAAAGCAGAATACATTTATTAATGGTCACTGCTCCAAGTGGCTAAAGGTTAACAGCAGGGTGCCCCCAGGTTCTTTGCTAGGGATGAGAGTGTTTAATCTATTTATTAATCATCTGGAAATGGGACTAACAATAAGATGGAAAGGTTTACAAGTGACACAGCATGCCTTAGAATAATCAAGGCCAAAGCAGGCCAAGGAGCTTTTGGGTCACTTAAAAGAGCTCAGTGAAAGGGGAAGCAATGGCAGATGGAATCCAGCACTGCCAAGCCTAATAGATGCACACTGGAAAGAACCATATGAAATACTTCATCTAGAATTAAAAACACGGTATGACCACTGAAAGGGAGGGAAAACCCTCTTGATAGGCATGGGTCAGTGAAAACACTGCTCTGGGGCCAACCACAATCTAAAATAAAGACATTGTTGAGAAAGAGATGAACAGAAAAATACTGGTATAGAGAGTACGAAGGCTAAGTTTTATTTATTTAAGGGAGAAGCCTGACACCTCTAAAAGAAGAGGCTAGAAAGACATCATAAATAAGTAAAGGCAAATCACAAATAAACTAAATTATATTATTACTTATCTCTCTTCATAAGACAAATGAATAATTCAGCAAAACTAAAAATTGCGTATTTAAAACAGACAAATATTTTTTATTCTTCATTTAAACCAAACAGATGGAACTCCATATTTGATGTTACCAAGCCCAAAGGTAACACCTTTTTAATGAAGGACTTTGGTTTTTCTATGGATTTATACATAAAAGTTCTTCACAGTAAAGCGTTCTGTTCTGTACAGCAAGCCAGAATTAAACCAACACAAACAATAAATGAAAAGTCAAGCTACATCTTGCAGTTACCCTCTTCTGTCTCGCGGGCACAAAGTTTATTCTTATCCCAACTTCTATTTACTATAAAATACACTTTTCAGTTGCAGGTCTGCTATCATGGATACCCATCTTTCATTTCCCCTTTCAGAAAATTGTACTTCTTAGTACAGCATATTACTATATCAAAGGTCCACAGTCAACTGTATCAGCAGAGGTTAGTTTGGTAGAGAGCTTGAGGAGGGGAAAAGAGAAATGGCTAGGTAGTGGTGAACAATAAAGGAAAAAAAATAGCTATTTCCTAAAAGATATTTTAAATTGTCATCTTTGCTACTGGTGGGCATGAATTGGAAATGTTGTGTTAAGCACAACCCTGACTGCATCATAGCAAAGTGTGCTGTGTACCGACGTCCTTCAGAGTGTTAAAGTAGGTAAACAGTAACATGTGAGAAACTGCTAATAGCGAAAGTTTAATGCAGGAGGACTTGTTGCACGAGTCCTTTTTGCCAAGAATCATAGGTAAAAGCCTACACTGTAATGTGTCGCAGCTGCAGAGACACTCTTGTATTACAGCAGATGTACAGACGTTCTTCATTCCTGCCAATACACAAACAAAATGTCATGCAAGAAACTGCACTTAAATGCCTTTGTCAGTCAGTAGCCATTAATACGGCCCCAAAACTGTATGTGCAAGGGGCATATAAGCAGCAAGCCCCTCCACTTGAAATATATTGAAATATATTTCAATATATTCAAAATTATATTTTTTTCTGGGTTTGATTACTAGTTTGGCTATATCACTTTAATATAATTTACATAAATATAATCCTCTCCTTCTACCCTAGTCTCCACTTTCATCCAACAATTTGCCACTAGATATCAGAAAAAAAAAATCCTATAGGAGCTATACAAAAAATTCAGCAAAAACTATAGGAACAGAAATCCTACCTTAATTATTATGAAGAAACAACAGAACTAATGCATGAAACATAGCAAGAACCAAATTTTGATGAAATTTTGGTGGTTTGCCACACATTTAGAGAAAATTAGGATTTTGAATACCATTCTAAGCACCTTTGAAAATGAAATTTATCTCTAACAATAAGATACCCCTTCATGTATGAAATTATACTAATAGAAAAGTATATGGAAAAGCATTTTCTTGAATCATAGGCATGAGAAACTGACTACTGGCTAATATGAGCCAAGCAGAAACTTTGCAAACTAGCAAACGATTTTCTAACTGTCTGGTGTAGTATTTGTTTTACCTCCCGAGCTTATCCCCAGAGATAGGACACGACACCAAGCAGATCACTGAGCAGCGTAGTATGTCAGTTCCTATATCCTGCTTACCAAAAAACGCACTCTCTTCAGTTTTCTGATTCTTCAGTATCGGCTCCTTCAGGCTTCAGGATAAAGCAACGCAAGTATAATCTGAGATACATCCAATCGAAGCCTTATACGAATATGTTGTCTACCTACTCTTACGATGACCAAAGTTAAACCTCTGCAATCCTGGCTACCTGCCAGGCTGACTGCTTTGCCCCGGCAGGACGATGCCCTGCCTCTGCTGTTTGGTCTCCTTGCTGTTCCTGGTCAGCTCAGTAGCATCTGGTGGTGAAGTAAGTGCTGATCACCTGCAGGCCTCCCCCTGATGTTTCAATCAATCACACACACTGATACTGTTTCAGCAAATGATTTCTTTATCTATTTTTGCTAGGCCAGTGAATCACTTTTCTTGCCTCTTTTTAGACCCGCTGGAGTTTTGAGTCAGGGAAAAGGTAAGAAAGCTTCCTGGTGGTTACCAAAGGCTAAAAACATTAAGCCCCACAGATCCACAGGAACATTGTTACTATTGGACCAGGGTTGATCATGACCTCTAGAAGAACTAATTTTCTGCCCAGAAGTGCAGTAACGTTACTTAAAAACAACTCAATACATGGCATGAATTTTCAGGGTTCAAAAGCTATGTCCACCTGTAATTACTGGGAGTATTGCAATAAAAATACCTAAAAAATAAAAACTGGAAAGGTAGTAGTTCCCCATACTAACAACAAATATTCTATCGGCAAGGCAATATTCTTCTAGTGTTATACTTCCTAAAGAACTACACAGTACTTTTTTAATCTTTCAAAGAAAAAAGCTTTACTCTGTGAAGAAAAATAGTATCAATCCATATCATAGATACAGTTTTGTCCTCAATGCTGAAAAATCCAAAGCAAATAAAGTCTTCAAAGGTATATAGAAAATGAAATAATTAAAAAAGAAAATCAGTTACTTAGGCTTTCCCGCGTATCTGGTTATCAGTTCAGTGGTTACCTAAAATCCAGACTGAACGCTGCCCCGTAATCCTTTTTTCTTCCAGTAGGAAACAAGAAAATAAGTTAGAAGATAGGGAGGGCAGTATTTTATGAAGGAAGGTCAGACTTGTTCCATTCCTGCCCATTTCCCTCCCTCCCCACATAAATTTTTCATTTTCACGACAGCTGAGATATTTTTGCACCATTCTGAAACTAAAAACACAAGAGTTGCCAGAAAGAGGCACTGACAGGTCTGTTCAGCCTTACGTCCGTGTGCTGGGAAGGTGCTGGGAATGCCACAGGGAGGAGAGAGGCAGCCCAGAGAGCCCAAAACGCAGCAGAGCTGCAGTGGTTCTGCTGCACAGAGGCTCGGCAGCTGCAGGGACGGCACAGAGCAAAAATCTGCACCACGCTGTGCATCACCTCCATAGGCATGCCAGCAGAAGATGGAGGGAAAAAAACTTAAAAAAAAAAAAAAAAGGAAAAAAAAAGAATAATAGATGATCAGTAGTGCCATGATTATATACAGCCAGGTGCAGTGAATCATTTCAGAGCTCCGGCTCAGGGCCTTGAGCTGCAGTCCTGAAGAAATAGCTGAGTTACTTTGGGAATTATCTCCAGGTGAGGGTTGAATTTCAGTCTCTTTAACTATGTCGACATGAATATTAACAAGGAGTGTGGCTCTGTAGAAACACTTTGTAGACTGAAACGGTGCTGAGAGCCTGGCATCCACATTGTACGTGTTTCATAGGTTTCACTCCGGGCTAAGCCTGGTCCTATAGACTTGATGTCCCTTAGTGCCTGCAGCACATCGGATGTGCTCCTGGGGCACTTCTTCGCCTTTACTTTCAGCGGAAAGCAATCCAGTTTGTGTGCTCCCAGACTGCTCCGTGAGGTGAATCCAGATGCAGTAAGAGTGGGAGTGGGACTGAGTGGGAGATTTGTTTCAGAAGCACACCCCTGACCTGAACTAAAATGCTAATGGAGACACAGCCTCAGGGCAGCTGCCTGTACACAGTTCAAGCACCTGAGATTTGTGAGCTGCCTGCCCAAGTATGTACAGGCTCTGTAAGAAATAAACAGTTGCGTTTTAACACTATTAAGACAGAAAGTGAAGAAAAGAATTTGAAGCAGGACCAGCCCTTTGAGGAATAGAACAGGTACACCTCATCGCGCACTGCATGTTACGGGGCCTCTGCATTGCTGAATTACTGTAATATCTGAGCTCCCCAATAGTACCATTACTTGCAGGAAAGTACCGCAAACACTTTCAGGTCTTTTGCTTCTCTTTCAAACATATAACCAAATGATTTGAAACATCTCTTTATTCATAGATACTTCAAGTTCCATTTTCTATCCTGTATACAGGACCACAAATTTAGAGTAACCCAAAAAAAGCTTACTGATATTCACAGATCTCTTATTCCTCCCTGTGAGCCTCCTGATCTTCCCTGCCAGTCATGATTTTGGTAAAATTCTGAGATGTAAATATTTCCTGCAAGCTGCAAAACATATCCTCTCCTCCTCTTGCAGATCTAAACTATAAAAGGAGAAAACATCTCTTCCATCCCAAATACCAGCTTTCTTCAAATCAGGCCTGTATTAAAAACTATGAGATAAACATCATACTGTAAATATTTACATTCATACCAAAATTTAAGGAGGAATGTTTCTCCAGTGATCGAAAAGAAACAGCCACAAGTAGACAAGAAACTGCAAAAAAGGTTTAAATATATTTGGGAAGTCACTGAAATTCATGCTTATATTGCACAAGCTAACATAATTCTGCCCTTTAAAATATCCCAGAAAAAATATAAAACTCAGATGATACAATAGTAACAAAAACCTGATCTCCCAGATAATCACAGCAATCAAAAGATCCTGGTCTTAAAAAAACCCACATAAATGAACAGAAAACCTGGTTATGTAATGTGCAAATAAAAAAGCAGAAACAAAAATAATCTAAAATCTTCCAATTGAGCAAATAGAACATTTAAGGTAACTTCTTCCATAATCTATTAATATTAGGTAGCAGAGGTACATGGAGTTTTAGGTGGTTTTGTTCCAACCAGCGATCCAAATTTCAGTCCAAACACACAGAGGGTCTCTACAAAGGAGTTGCAAAGACCAACGTAAAACAGGGCTAGTGCGCATATGACATTAGCAATTGATGCTTGTGTATTCCACATTTACTGTGGGGTCTTTCTGAAGTTTTGACAAAAGAAAAAAAATACTCTAAGTAATTTACATTTCCAGATCAGTCAGAAAACAAACAAATCAGTGATTGCAAAAAGGAAAAGACCATTTAGAAACAATGGTTACATTTTTCTGTACTTCCTAAAGGAATTCTTAATTTTAAAGAATTCAGGACATTTCAAAGATTTCCATAGGACTCTACTTCAGGACTGTCCTAGCGTCTCCAAGATGCTTGATCCTACTTCAATAATTTCCTTGCTGCACCTCCTGTAACACATATACATATATATCTATATATATATCACACATATATACATACATATGTGTGTATAATACCTGTAATTTTTATTTAAGATGAGTCATTGTTAAAATTACTACCTTTTTTGCGAGTGTTGAAATGTACCACAGAGCAAAACTTCCATTACCTGATCAATTCTTCAACTTATGCTTAAATTCTAACTGTATTTATACCAGTGTAAATACAGAGTGTCTTTACAGCAATCAAAGCAGCTTCTCTGGATTTAAACTTGCAATACTACTGATCAGCATCTCTTCTCTTAACCCTGGCAGATGACCTACACTCTTGGCTGGAAAAGGCAAATTAATTCTGCTTTGTTGTCTTCCAGGTTTTCCCCCCCTGGATAGCTGAACAAGTTAAGCTCATAATATTTTTCTACAGTGTGCCTGAAAAATCAATAGAATAAGAGAATGGGATCAAGACCAAGTACAACAACAAAGAAAAGGGAAAAAAAGACATTAATCTGACAACAATAACAAATTAGTAACATCAGTCAAAGACAAGGAAATGAGCATTTAAAGCACTCTGCATATTGCTTTTTGTAGCAAGGTTTGTAAAGCAAATCAGTCTGAGTCAAATCTGTCCCTTTGATTTCATATATTTGAGTTTTAAAGTATACCATGTGCCTCCTTCTGCCCTCAAAACAGTATTACATTTAAATAAAGCCATTGATTTCAATGGAGTTATTCCTGGTTTATGTCATTGTAGATTCCTGATTAAAGAAAATTGGTCTATATTTACAAATGAAAATAAAACAATATTTTAAATTCACATCTGTCATACAGAGATTGGCTTGCAGTACATTTACTCAAGTCACGTCCCCAGAACCAATCTCAGCTGCTAAACTTTGAAAAGCTATCTTTACAGTAATAATTTAATTTCATTAACATAGTGAGGTTGCAAAAAATGTATATTTATAAGATTCAGCTTTAACATTTATAAGATTTAAACAGAGACAAAAGAAACCATAATGCACTTCTAACTGAATTGAGATATAAAACAGCAAGCCTCATTTCCTGAACTCCAGCGATACACTATATCTTGTTAGCTAAACTTAGCTTATAATAGGGGTCATTTCCCCAAGGACTGTTATATCAGAAAGCGTAGAAGAAAAAAAAATAAAAATAAAAAAAATTAATTCTGCTTTTAAGATAATTTGGCCAATATTTCAAATGTACCTTGTTCAGAAACTCCTACTTCTTCATAATACGGGTCCAAGCTCTGGCAGGTTCTGTGTAGAAATATTTACAGGAAGACTTTAACTCCACAGCAGCATGGGACTGGAAATTAATCTCTCTCATCTCTGAATGCATGAAGAATTTTAAAAGCCATCCCAGGGGACCTTGCCTATATTTTTGTTTTGCTTCCCTCAAGCCAATGGAATCTAATCCCCATATATCCTCTGCCCTGGCCCTGCTCCAGCTGCGTAGCCGAAGGGGCAGAGCCTCCGTGTTCCTGGCAGCACGTTCTGGGCATCCCCATGAGCAGGTCACTGGGCACTTCCCGTACTTGTTTCCTTCTGTAAAAAACTTCCTTCTTATCAAAACTGCCCAGTCTCACTTTAAAGCCATATTAACAGCTCGAACAGTGTGAAAGGAAAGACATGAAAGGTTGTTTTTGTACTTATAGGGGTATAAAATCTGCAATATTCCAAAACAGATGCATTTGGAATACTTTACTTAATAATAAAAAGGTCAATGACTTAGGCTCTGATAATATGGATCTTTCTCCATTGATTACATTATTTTCCTGACTTTGACATGGCTGGAATCAGTACAGACACATCCCACTGGAAAACCACCAGAAACTTGCTTAAGGAATTTACTAATGATCAGTCTTCTAAACAGCTATTACAGTCATACTTCTCCTGAAAATTTCCAGAGGTTTTAGTCTTTACCAAAGCACAGATTTCGGATTATTTGTAGCTGTTTTTAATAAAACAGATTATGACTGGCATACGTAATTTTATTTTTATCATTTTGATATTACATATTGAAACTCAAAGATACAGTTTTCTCATATTTTAAAAATAATTTACTTTTAAAGTGAGATGCGCTATACCAGATTTCACCACAAAGTGATCTTCTTTTAAAAGTCAGATATAAATCTTTGAATACACAAGCATTTTTACTTGCAACCATGCATAAATAAAATGTCCTTATTATCCTAAAGCTATTCTATACGGAAATCCAGTTTCAACAAAGATCATATGTGAAGGCAATGTTAAGAGTACTCATGGGAAATTTGCATGTAATCTTTGTAAGTAAATTTTCTAAAACTATATACTTGCATTGTTTATTCCACAATAAAAATAGCTTAAAAATATTTTTAATTGTTTATTTGCTATTTTTTGCTGTCCTTCTACAAGCTGGGCTTTATTTTAAAGAAGGTCTGTTTTTTAATCCAGTGTGCACATATACAAATACAAAAATTTGTCTCAGCAGAGATCATTTTAGTGCCTTTGAAAACATAACTTTACCTCTAACAACAATAAAGATACCCTTCTAAATGATGAAGTTATACTAATAAAAAATATATATTTTTTCTTGAACCATGAGCATAATAAATCAACTATCACCTAATATGAGTTAAGAATAAACTTTCCACACCAGCAAAAGATTTGCTGTCTGGTATACTGTTCCCCATGAAGAATATGTATACATGAATAAATTTTTATATTTATGGTCTTATATTTGGTTGTCTATTACTACACACAGAAACCTGCAAGATATGTAATGAACTTTTAATATACATTTTAAAGCATTTAAAGGTTGCTCAAATTCTTCCTTAATAGATCTTTAAATCCAAGTGTTTATCTAAATGAATATATAATTCACCTTTCTGAGAAGAACCTGAGAGTGTAACCCCTCAAACACAGAGAGCAAGCTAACCAATGTAGAGCAATGATCAGCAAATCATCAATCAACAAACTCTGGAAACTCTCTTATTCTCCTAAAAGAATGAATAAAATGAGAAAAAACTTTTTTTCTAAATATCACATACAGTCCATCTTTTCCCCTTCCCTTTAATAAAGAATGTCCTCTGGTCCTGGATTGCTAATATCTTAAAAATGTAATAAAGATACTTCATTATGATGTTTTACAGAGATGAAGTGTGTTGACAGGCCCAAGATATCACTTACATCAGCGTTCAGGCAAATTGAAGGCAACATCTAATCTAACATGCAGAGGATCAGCAAGAGCTAAACATGCATTTAAAAAGCATTCTAGATATCATATTTGCTCCCTGGAAAATATCTCCTGAAAACTACAATATCTTGCACATTCTAAAATACAAAAATAATATAATTTTTTTTTTTCTTTTTCAAATTTTATAATGGATAAATTTGAAAATATAATGGCTTGACTAAGAAACTTGCCTAAATTATAACATTAAAAAAAAAAAATCATAAAAATGCCACTGTCATATCTTCCTGTCATATATTCCACTGTCATATATTCACTTTCAATGACTTCCAAATCACTGCAGAATTTCTAAAAACCTGCACCCAAACATATTGTTTGTTGGTAACTTCAGATCATCTTTGCTACTGTTTTTAATCAGCAAGTTGTCTTCTGATAATGGAATCTCTGAACGATGTCTCAACATCAATCTGTATGAAAGGTGAACATTCCCATCACGATTTCCAAGACACTTCAAAGGACCAAGATATTAATATAGAACTGCTGAAGTTTATCAGTTCAACTTTTATCATCCACCATTCAACCCAACAGTTTGGTTGCATTCAACCAGTGCTTCAAAGGGTCCTATCCGGTTCGCCCATAAAGGCTTTAGGACAATGTTATTTCAAACACAGACTTCGAGACATGTCCATCAGTTTGGACGAAAGAGATGAGATGAAGGGTGGGAGAATATCAAGCGTTGATCAACTTCACCTCAAAGCTGCTTACATCATGCCCTGTTCTCTTTGTCATTGTGGACTGGGAGCTTGTTGGATATAGGTCTTCAATGTGCATGTTCTAAAGGAGCGATCTACATCTTTCATATGTTTGCAAACAAGGTCAGATCAGAAATCCAAAACTAAATCTGGTCTTTTTTTTAACATATCTTCAAATTAATACAGTCCCTCTATGAGCCAGAATATGTCTCTAGTGCCTCACTAAATTTGTATTCATCTAACTGATTGATGCTGTAAAGTAAACCAGAGTATCACACGCTCTCACTTAGCAATGTTTGCTCTACAGTTCTGACAAGAGAAAAGTACAGTGAAAAGTACATAGAAAAGTACAGTATGGTTATTTTAGTAAAGTGGCATAAACGTCTAAGAATATATGCCTCTTGAGTGAGAGAGATTGGGTAGGCTTGGGAGTTCCCCCTGATTTGGTCTAAGGGAAGAAAATTAAACCCAGTGTAATGTATAGGACCTCTCACATACACAGACACCTCCCCCCCAAAAAAACCCACCTTCCTTGTAAAGAGAGAAGGGAGAATAAGAGAAATAATCTGTAGCAGTTTTACCTGCAAAAACTGCTATTAAGAAGATGACCTACAATTGTTATTGTATGGTTTCTCAGTAGAAATAACTATTGAAAACAAGTAATATGTAGAAACTCTTGGCCTCCCCTCTCTCAAAAAAGTGATAAAAATACAGTTATGTCGTATAAGGCCCTCTCCTATTCTCATCCCTAAGAAGCAGACTGCATAGCTCACACATTCTTTGGTGACACAATATAGTTATCAGAGAAGCGAGAGAGGCTTGTGATTTCACTAGATCGGTGTGGGACAGCACAAGTAGCAGGATTTTACAAACTTTCTCACAGTTAAATTTTGCATATGAACACAATTTCACCCAAACTTATTTTTTATACCAAAATCACTTTGTTAGGATTAATCTAAGATGACTTTAGAGGTCCACAGTGGAGGTGTTTGAGATAAAATGACAGTATGTGCTCTTTAGAGACGATGAACAGAATTTAGGTACTTTTAGGGCATAATCCATCCGACCTATTTTAATGTCCACTTTACTGTGAACCAACTCAGACTCTAGAATTACCTATGTGTCTCCACTGACTACAAAGAGAGTCTGAACTTTTCTATTTGATGTGGACATCCAGACTGGACATCTACTTTTTTTTTTTTTTTTTGTCAGATGCATTATTCAATTTTTCTATCTTCTGGAGTGTTATGAGTGATACTTACCAAAAAGTAATATTTAAGAATTCGGCTTCTAAGTTACTTTTTCCCTTTTAGGCAATTCACAGATCTAAATACATTATGGATCTTAGTGCAAGACTGAAGTGATAAATTACTAAGTATAGACCAAATGATTTTTAGGCAGGATAAGTGATAGAACTATAATTTGCATTTTGATTACTTTTCCTGGAAGAACATGAAATGAAGGAGCAAGACTGTCGCATTCTCTGCAAGGTGCGTGTGAAGTGTACAGCTTGATGCAAAGAGAACCAGTGAACAGAGTAAAACTGAGGGCAGAGCCATGAGGTCCCTAGCCAAGTGTCACTAATACCATGAAGTGTTACACGGTGGCTGCTGAACTAGGGCGGAATCCACTTCAACTACTCTGTGCTAGTCCTCTGCAGTCTTTTTTTTCCTAAATCAGGAATGAAGTACCCATCAACACTATGAATAGGATGAATATCTAGATAATCAACTAGATGCAAACTTTTAAAAAGTTAGGTGGGGTGAACTCACTTCTGGAAAGAACACCCTGAGAAATTTGCTCTTTTAGGAGTGATCTGATCCTGATCCAACAAAGCATTTAAGCAATTGAATGCCCATAAGCATGTGCATAGTCTTCCCTGAGTGCAGTGCCATTCATCTGGCTCAAAACAGGAGACTGATCAGATTGCTGAATTAGGATTTTAGGCCAAAATACAAAGTCCATTAGTACATAGTCAGTGGTGCTCCTTGTATTAATATACCAATGCACTATTACAAGAATAGCTATACTAAATTCGTCCACGTATTTATCTTAAATCAGTTTTGAAAAATAATTCAACTTTATTTTTTAAAAAATCAACTGAACAAATAGCATGTGCAAACATCAATTTATACAGTTGCATTAGTTCCACAGCATTTTAAACAAAATTTTTAAAATATATACATTTAAGTCTCATGGGTTTTTTAATACAGGCTATGACTCATTTTAAAAAGAGCTTTAAAATAAGTTTTTAGATTTCAACACACTCGGAAAAGGCATTAGTTCAGTAATTAATATTTATTGTTTCCCGTTTGTATTTAGACGCTGACCATCAGTGCAGATTTCTGAAGGTTTAATTTGTAAGTTTCTTCTGATTAGCTTAGGTATCACTCTTGCATATAATATAAATATTGTGTGATTAAGATGTGCAATTGAAATGTCTAACTTTGAGGCAGATGCTGGTCTATGTGACCTTTTGTAACAGAAGGGTTCTTTTATCACTTGAGCTTTTGGTTTCGTATTTCTCATCTGCTCTTTTCTGCCAGCTTAACTGAGAGTTTAAATCAAAACCTAATTAGACTACATATGCTGTTTAGGAAAAAGTTCTTGGAAAAGTCATGATTCATATAAGCTTTGATATTTCCAGATAAATGAGAACAAATGTGATTTTAATTGTTTTAAATAACTTTCAGTCATCCTCTTACTCAAATAAAAGTATTTGAACACAGCTCTTTGATTAAAAAAAAAAAGTATCTAGTAACAGAAGCACCAGCTCCATATTCCTATCATCTATACCATCTATGTTTAATGATTAAACCCTTTATTGATGTGCATGTTTTTCAACTAAGTATTATAAATCAGCTATTTTCTTACATATTTCTGATACCAAAATCATAAACTTCAAATCAGAAGTTATTAAATGATATTTAATTCCTGAAAAAAAAAGAAAAAAACTTCTGTGTGTACATGTTGAGCACCTAGGATGTCAGCTGAAGTTTGCTTTTTAGCAATGTTGACATAAAAAAAGATGGTATATTTTTATTTTTCTCCTTTGATATTCTAGGAGGAAAACAGAGCTATTTTCTTACTTTAATTATAATGTACTTACCTGAATTGCACATTTCAATATTTTAACTAGCACTAAGGAAGGCCACATTTTAAACACTCTCAACTTTCACTGGGTTAAAGAAACCTGTGTCAAAAAATGATACTTGATGTTTTGTTCAAACATTAATAAATACTTCTGCCAAGAAAGCCTTGGCCTCTGATACCTTTCACAAAGACATAAGTTCTATCTCTCAAAAAAAAAAAAAATTTAAAACCTTTACATTTATATGTCCTACTTAGTTATTTGACCCAGTTCCTAATCAGAAGTAGCCAGAATTTTCTTTTATTCCACAGAGCGATTGCCTGCTGTCTTAAGAATAAGAACTTGAGTATTTCCCCTGATAGAAAGCTGACAAGTCATTATGAGGAACTGTGTCTTCCAACGTCAAGCCAATACAGTTCTCTGTTCATTGTTTGAATACAGTCCTGTGTCACACTGCATGTAAAAATTATATTCTGGAAACCAAGAAACTTTAGATATTGCCAAGAACAATCTCTGTAAATATAACCACTACTTTATAATATGCAAAAGCAAAATTTCATCAATATTAAAAAAAAATCTAAATTAAATTTAAAACAGAAAAACAGAAATGTAGATCCAGATTCTCAGTTACTCGGTTACTTTAGTGATTCACTAAAGCTACAGCAATTTATTTATGTCACCTTGTTGAATATGTAATACATTCAAATACTTGTCTTACTTATATTTATTGTTTAGCCATTACTAATATGTGATTAACAAGACAAGAAAACAGTACATAAAGACATCAGACGTCAAGGTTATTTTTTAAGAAATAAGTTGGAGATGGATTTATAGTGAGACAACACTCATATTCAGAACTTCTAAACAATATACAAAGTCTACTGACATCCTAACAATATAAAATGCATATGCATGTTCATTGGTGCAATAAAAAACCCACCGATTTTCCAAATGTTCTAAAACTCAAAATTCTCAGCATTTTCTACAAAATTTTCAAAAATCCCAATACAACTCAATAAGAAATTTAATAGTAAGACCTTAATTACAGGACGGCATTCTTTTCAAAAAATGAGTGAGTATACTTAGATATTAAAACCGAAACCAAAACTCACTATCTACAATAGCTAAATGTGAACTGATAACCCAAACAAATCCTGACTGCAAACTTCTGCAATACAAAGAAATTTATTTAAAATATTCTTCAGAGACCAGGAGACATGTAGTGGAACAGAGAATATTTTGAAAGTAAGGTTCATTTTCTTCCTGTTTCAGATAAAGGAATGAAAATACAAGTCTGAGGTTTAGAATCACACGTCAAAACTATTTTGATATGTACTATTTGTTATAACCAATAGCCCTTTCTTGAAAGGTATAACTTGCTGGACTGACAAACCTCCATGATTTTCAATCTTTACTGTGAGGACTGGCTGTGTCAAGGGTGGGGGGATGGTGATAGTTGAGGAAGGGGGAAGTAATACCCGATTACAAGTTTTAGGTTGACTGTTATTCAGTGTACATTTTATTGATTTTGTCATCAGCTATAACTGGTCAGCTGGATGAAAAGCTCTCTTTTTCTGTGAATGAAGCAGCCCTCCCAGAATACTAAAGATGTCTTAAATAGAAATAGATTATTTAACAAGCCTTTCATTGTATTAAGCCAGTGTTTACATACATGATTACTGAGTAAAGTCAGTACTTTTAGCACTTTGTTTAAAAGAAAAGAAAAAGCAGCTCACCACATAAACCAATCAAATGGTGTGTACCTAAAACGCATAGTTAGATGCCAAGTTATTTTCTATTCCGATTCTTAAGCTAAGAATTCTCTAGATGTCCAACGCTCAAAAAGTTAATATTCACTTACACAAAAAACCTATTTCCTGACTGAGTTTTATAAATGAAATACGAACAAAGCACCAGGAAGTCCAGCAAAATACTGCAATTGTCACAAAGTATTCACCACGAGTTTCTAGTTTCACCTGTACACACTTCAGGGTAGACCACGTACAAGCACATCAATACACACGGCTACCGAAGCCGCTGGACCTGCTAAACGCTTGGCTCTCTCGGCCACCAGAATGAATCAAAAGGCTCCAGACGGACCCAGAAGCACCGGGTCAGGGCGCAGGTGGAAGAGAGCGGCTTCTCCCCAGCGTGGCCGCGGGCTGCGTGCGCTGCCTGTGCAGCACCTTGGACAGCAACCTCACCGCCAGCGCCCGCCGGACCCGCCGCCGGCCCGGCCCGGCCCAGCACGGCCCGGCCCGGCCCAGCACGGCCCAGCCCTGCCCAGCCCAGCCCGGCCCGGCCCGGCCCGGCCCTGCCCAGCCCATCCCAGCCGTCCCGCGTAGCCGGCCTGCGCCGCCCACCATCTTCCCCGGAAAGAGAATGAAAACACTCAGTTGCACCCTTGGCTGTGTTTGTTGGGTGTTTTTTTTCTTTTCCCTGCTGGAATAGCCTTCATTTTTAACACAGACTGGTTGGCCAAATTCTCAAAACATAGAGCAATACCGCTGGCACTCGGAACCAAAGAACTGCAGGTCATCGGCACTGCATTTGTCTAGTTCATTTATATGTTTCACGCAATCATTTTAATGTCAACAGCTTTTTCCCCATCATTAGACAAGTACTTCTCCTGATTCACTCTCTGAAGGGAAAACTGTTATACAGTGTACATTTGCTATTCTGTTCGTTTTCAACACCTTCTACACCATGATATACTGTAGAGCAACTGCACACTTTGTGGTAAAGTTCAGTCAAACTAAACTGTGACACAAAAAAATCACTTTAAGCAAGTAGTTGTTGATCGTTTGGCAGCACAGAGCAGTAGGTCAATTTCTAGTTAAAGAGGTACTGAAACGGCAAAGATGTCCTTACATCAGTAGACATCTATTTACATTTGATATGCTTTTTACTTATCCAGTTTACACTTTTTACTTAGCCAATTCACTCCGGAAATAAAATACATTTACATTATCAGTAACTGAGTACATAACACATATACAATGAGTGTGTACGCACATGATTTATAACCTAGAAACAGTGGAGTCAAAACTGCCGATGAGACTACTTTACTTTTGTCAAGTTTAACAAGAAAAAATGAATACGGCAACTTTCCTACTTTATCCAATTAGATAACAGGATATTTCAGCTTCTGGAGGGCCTGTGGATTGATTTTTGCGGCAAAGATATGTGCAAATTACACTAACTTGCTGGTGAATGGGATTCTTTAGGCATGGGCTGTTACCATGAAGTGATTTCAGAAGGCCCTGCTGAAGTTAGGAAGCACAGAGGTACCGCTAGGCCTTCTGTTCAGAGCGGTGATTTGTATGCACCGTTGTGTTCCACTGCTAAAGCAGGGTTTGGTTCAGACTGGTTAACGTAGTGCTACAGGAGTCGAGATAATCCAGTTCAGGGCAGAAACCATTCACCTGGCCCGGCTCTCAACAAATACTCAAACAAACAGGGAAAAAAGCACGCCGTTAGCTATTTTAGGCGCCAAGGACAACACTTTTTTCTGCCCTTTGCTGTCTTGAGAGCTAGGCCAACTAATCATGTGCAAAAGTGGAGCGAAGACAACAACTACACAGAGCCGAAGTGGGACCCTGCCTTCTAACAAAGGAAAAGAAAACCCTTTGGCTCTCTCTGAGCCGGCACCGGCGGCACCAAATAAAACCGCCGCGTCTTATCGAAATGCTGTCACCATCGCGTCCCAACCAAGGGCCACCGCGGTGCCCATGACATCCACCCTCGTCCTCGAGCTTCTCCCAGCTCCACAGATTGTGGCAGAGCTCCTGGAGACACGGTCCCGCTCCCCGCTCCCGAGGCGGCCGGGAGCCTCGCCGCCCCGCTCCGCCGCCCCGCTCCGCCGCCCCGCCTCCCCCGGGGCCAAGCGCCCGTCGGAACCCACCCGGAGCCCGTCCTCCGGGCACCGCGGCCACCCGCCGCCCCGGCCCGGCCCGGCCGAGCCCCGGCCCCGCCGCCCCTCTCGCGGGCTTGGCCGCGGGCCTGCAGGCTCCGGCCCCGGCCCGCCCCGGAGGGCCCGCGGGCAGGGCAGCGCCGTCGGGCGGCCCCGGCACCGGCCCCGGCTGCCGTCCCGGGCCCCGCTCATCGGCATGCAGCCCCTGTCGCTGCCTGCCGCCAAGCCGCATCCCAGCCCGCTGGAAGCCGGCAGCCGAGCCGGAGCCAATCGCATATTCATGAGGAGGGGGAAATCCAGCGCTGCACTCCCAGAGGACCGAGGATCGCTTCTTTTTTCTTTTTTTCTTTTTTTTCCCAACCTGCCCCCTCTCCCTGCCTCCCTTTTAGCAATGCGCGAACGGGGGCTCCCCGCCGACAGCCTCCGCAGCTCCGACTGCACCCCAAAAACCACGGCCGCCGGCGCCAGGAGCAGAGACCGAAGCAGCCAACACAAGGACCACGGCAGCCACAACAGACGAGGGAGGCACGCCAGCCCGCCAGCCAGGGACAGGAAACACAGCAGGGGCTCCTACCTTACAATCCTCAGGACACGATTTCACCGAGTACTCATCCGACTGTAAATATTTCTGGAGCATAACCTCAAACTCTTCGTATTTCTCCTGAGCGTGCTGGTCGTAGCGCTGGTAAGCCTGGACGCACTGGCTGCAGGAGCCTCCCCCCCTCAGCACCACATCCAGACTGCAGTTCAAAGTGTCCGGATTGGACAACCCGGCGAACAACTCCCAAAGTGTGTAGGAATTACAAAAGGAAAGGTAAAAATCCGTCAGGTCCCAGCCGGGCGCCGGGCTCTGCCCCGCGCCCCGCGGCCGCCCCGGCCCCCCCCGCCGCCGGCACACCGCCTCCGCGTCCCCCACGCTGAAGCACTGCCCGGACGAGGAGCTCGGGGGGGGGCACGTCTCCAGGGGCCTGGCGGTGGAGTTCCCCAGGAAAGCAGCCTTGCCGTGCCGGGGCTCGGTGCCGTTGGTGCGGCCGCCGCGGCTGCCGCCGCCGCTGCTGCCGGGGGAGGGCGGGAGGGAGGGCGAGGGGGGGGCGAGGAGCCGGGGCGCGGGGGGCGCCGGCTCCCCCATGCCCGCCAGCAGCTCCGGCTCCGCGGGCTCCGGCTTCTCGGGCGGCGGCTGCTCCTTCTCTCCGGTCCCCGTGAATTTGGCCTCGGCGCAGAACCACAAGTGATCAGAGAGCAGGACCGTGAAAAACAAGAGCGATGCCAGGGACAGTCGCCATTTCTGAGCCCTCTCTGAATCCGTGAAGGGTTTTTCGTTCTCCCGGGGTGCGAACCAGATTTTTAAGCCGTCATCATACTGCCGACTGCACATCCAAGCACCCCTGGTCATATTTTGGGAACGCACAGCCCTGGCCGACTCCACCGTGAGGGCTCCTTTGCCAGTGTCACCACAATATGCATTGACTTAAAAGATTGGGGGGATTTTCTTGCCTGCCTTCCCTTCCCTTCCTTCCCTTCTCTCGCTCGCTCGCTCGCTCCCTCTTCCACTCTCCCCCACTCTCTCTCTTTCTCCCTCTTCTTTCGTTCTTCTTTTTCTTCCTCTGAGATATTGTTGGGTTTCGCCGGTGGCTCTGCCTTGGTCTCACCACACGAAGCAGCCCCAGTCCATCCAACGCGGAGTGCCGTGGAGAAGATAAGAGCAATAACGCAGAGAGAGGAGGAGGGAGAGGAGATGGTGGTGGTAGTGGTGATAGTTGGTGGTGGCGGGGCTGCGCGGCTGGTCCTTTCCCCCTCTCACCCAGGCATGGTCAGATCGCAGCTCCCCATCTCCCTCCCGAGAAAAGCCCGCTGCCCCCGGACAGCTGCATGCCGCGGCCCCCGCTGCCGACGGACGGCTCCGGGAGGGCTCCTCGCCTCCTCTTCCTCCCTGCCGCCGCCGCTGCTCCTCTTCCTCAGCCCCGAGCCGCGGCACAGATGCCTGCACCGCTGTCTCCGTCTCCTCTTTCTCCTCTCCCCCCTCCGCTCTAACTGGAGAGACGCTGCTGCAGGGCTCC
This sequence comes from Mycteria americana, assembly GCF_035582795.1. Lineage (NCBI taxonomy): Eukaryota > Metazoa > Chordata > Aves > Ciconiiformes > Ciconiidae > Mycteria > Mycteria americana. The sequence continues at coordinate 158,375,284 of NC_134365.1, read as the reverse complement.
CGGAGCGCTGCCGAGGATGCTGAAGAGGAGGAGGAGGAAGAGGAAGAGGAGGAGGAGGAGGCTGCCGGGGCCGCCGCCGCTGCTGGTGACAATGGGCTGCGGCTGCCGCCGCTGCTGCCGCCGGGCGCGGTGTCCCCGGGCGCACGGGGCGGAACTGCCTGGCTGGGGGCCCCCGATGGGCACAGGCATCTTGGGCCCCTGGGCTAAGTTGCCGCCATCTTCGTCCTGGAGAAACACTTTTTTGGGGGGAGCTCTGCCTTTTGCGTCATCTCCTCCCGCGCCGAGATCGCTCTATCCTGGCGCATTGGCAGCAGCAGCAACTCTGCCTCCTCCTGCCTGAGGAGGAGGAGGAGGAGGTGGGAGAGGCACTGGGGACCACATGGCCCCTCCAAAGGGCCTCCTCGGTGCAACTCTTTCCACTCGTCTCACCGAAGGGACTGCTCGGTACCACCCTCCAGCCCGCTCTCCTTCAGGGTCCCTTCCCTTTGTGGCCCTGAAACACCATGTCCACGCAGGAAGGTGGCTGGAGAGGTCTGTCCCCGTGTCTGTCCTTGTCATAGCAAATCGCAAATGGCATATGCAACTTCAGGTGCTGGATCCCGGCAGGTTTTGGCCCCACAGTAAAATGCCTGAACACAGCTGCCTGTATTTCAGTCAGCGAGCTGGAAAGCATAATGCCCATAAACCCCCAGCTGTTCCCCCCAGAGAAGTTTTGCAAAACCACGGTCCCGCACATGAGCTGGGTAAATACTGCCAGTCCTTGTGTTTCACCTTTTAGATGTCACTGCCTGGAGAGAGGGACAGAGAGAGCAGGCTTAACTCTCCCGCTAGGGTGATGAATCCCTGATGATCTCCACTCAGACCCACAGCAGAGATCCCACCACTTTCTGGCCCCAGCCAGCAGGGTCTCTTGCTTAAATAAGCAGTCTGTTTGGTCACTCCTAAGTTACCTTCATCTTGCTTGCTGACGCACCTTAATGTAACAGCAACAGAAAAACTGGGATCTCGCACAAGGCAAGAGAAGGTGCCAGCTAGAGGTTGAACATTGTCAGATGAAGACCTGGAGTTACAAGGTCTTTCTCTCAAGACATCAGGTATGCTATCTGGCCATAGCATAACAAAGACGTGTATTTTAATTTCTCCATTGGACTGGGGGAAAGTTTAGAGGCCATACCTTTCCTTGTTCCAGAGGCTTTCTCCATTCTGGGGCAAGGGACCATTTAGAACTGCTAATGGCCCTTGAACAAGGTGCACAATGTACCCCAAAAGGTGGCTTTCCCCCATTATTTGGTTAAAGAAAGCTTTATTCCTTAACAAACATGGCCATGGTCTATAAGCTGATATAGATCGCTGACAGCTCTGTAATTCAGCTTCGAAAGGTGTAGTGGGAAGAAATCTGAAACTAAACCGTATCAGAGGAGGACAAAACTTGTACCCTTTCTGACTGCAGCTGTCATTAACCAAGGGGTGAACTTTCCAAGGAATGTGCTGGAATTTCCATCGCTTTGAGTAATAAATCAAGGCTGGATGTCTTTCAAAAGGAGATGGTATACCTCAAACAGAAGACACAGACCCGAGGGAGGAATTGCTGAGTGAGGTTCTATGCCCCGTGTTATGCTAGGGGTCAAAGCGCATTATCATAATGGTCTCATCTGGCCTTCAAAGATCTACGAGTCAAATTCTACGCTGAGCAGAAGTTATATGTGGATTTTATTTTGATAGACTATTTAAAGACACAGAAAAAAGTGCTAATATTATAAGAAAAAGTCTACAGTACTCAAATCAGAATGCATCTTTGCAGTTCTCAGTCAATCAGCTCACACCATCTGCTAATGGTACATTATTAATTTTGGTCTTGGAGCTTTGATTGCAATGATTTGACATACTGGGCCCTGTACTCTATCTGCATTTTTGTAATGCTTTCTGTTCTGGGACAAGACCGTGACCAAGCTTTTAAAAGGGAATCAGAACAACTTAACTTCTCTAACATGTAGTGTCATTTATTTAATTGTATTTTGCTTGTTTGGTTATGTATTTTGTGGTGGAATAAAGGGACTGAAACAGAAATGCAGGACAACAAAAAGAAACCAACTGGGATAGGCAACAGGTTCCTGACATCAGGTCTGAGATTTTTAGAATGTGCTCTATTAAGATATGTGGCACTGGCTACATAATTATTGTCTATTTGACAGCCAAACTCGGGGTGAAGGAAGCTGGTTTTGGAGTCCCCACCTGGCAAACAGGCTTGATTTTTTTTTTTTTAAATATTGTTTTCCTGTTGTTCTGTTGGGAAAATGAGTGGGCAATAGGCAATTTTGCAGTCCATGAGGAAATTAGAAATGTTCTTTATCTCCACAGTGGAATTTTAAGAATTGGTCATGAAAAAATGCTGGTATCCAGACCTCATCCGAAACTTAATATGAGAATGAATTCCTAAATCTGTTCTCCTCTGTTTACACTTCTCTAGGATCAAAGCAAATAAAGTCAATCTGCCAGGATTTTTTAGATATACTTGGCTCCTCCAAAAAATCCATTTTCACGTCATGCAATATTTTCACACATTTCCCAACTTCTGTCTGGAAAAATAGAGTGAGAGTTCTCTTTCAACACCTAGCAATAAACTATAATAAGACATTCAGCATTCCTGAAATGAGTGCATCCTTGCTTTTCCAGTGACAGTTTTCTGTAACAGAGAATATGTCATGCAGAACTGTTGTTTCGCCTGTTATGTTTCCCCCAAAGCCCCATTCCCTCTCCACCTAGCACGGCGAATAACTTACAACGTTAGTTGCAGCAGCTGGTTCCTGATGGATCTGAACAGATGCAGTTCAGTTCTCTGGTGCCCCTTAGTGTTAGGTCTTGGAGCTCAAGGGAAAAAAATAAGGATATAAAATAATACCTGAAAATCAAGAAGACGATTGCATGCGGTGGGGGAAAGAATCTGAAGTATATACTGTATCTGCTTTCTCTCAAAGCTCCTTCAACATTTTGTTATCATAAATCCGATCTAAATAACAGAATTTTATTTAAACTAGGTTAATGAATTATATGAACGTGAAGAAAAGGGACAAACTTTCCTCAAAAATATAATTACAGAAGTATGTCCCCATATTCATCATTCATCCTAAATAACTCCAGTGGCACAAAATACTGGCTTCACTTTGAAATGACACTTTTTATTGGGAATATTTATTACTCGTGTTCCAAAGCTTGGCAAGTGTGAGGAACTCATGGAAGTCTGTCTCCCTAGCTGGTGGAGTCACCAGATGTTTCACAGACGGATCTCCTTAAAGTAATGTAGTTCAGTGTCAGCTCTGCCATACAGTGCTTCGATCAATACAATCAGAGCTGATGTTCTTTAATTCTTTGACTCATAATATGTAAGATAGCTAATTTATCGAGCACTGAGGACAAAGTCTAACAGAATGAGCATGCACAACATTCAAGAGACTTGAAGCTATTGCTTAACCTTGCATTTTCCATGCGTTTTCTTTGTGAAAGTACTTTAGCTTACCAAGCAGAAATAATTCTTGACATAAGATGTTAGTGGTAATAAACAATCGTCAGAATAGAAGGCTTTACTATTTCAAAGTAAATGTTCTTAATTTTTTGCCTAGTATCATGCATACAGTAATTTCCTGCGTTAGTCTCTTGCTTTTCTTTGATTTTTTTGATACAAAATTGTAAGATCTGAAGAGCTGTATATAGATCTTTCAGATTATTTTAACAGGTTTGAGAGCCGTGTCTTGTCTTTGTAATGTATAGTCTTTATATAAGAAAAACTGTATTTTCTAATTGCTAAGCAGCACTTCTTTTTGTAAAATCTTGCAGCAGGCTATTTTTAAAATAGTAGATTTCATTTTATTTTTGGGTTGACTGGTTCTACTGATAGGAGCAATTGTTGCAGCAATTATTAACAGAAGTACTCAGTTAAACACTTGCATTGGCGTGTCATCCAGCCCTTTTAATACCGAGCAAACATTATCAGGCCCTTTACTAGTTCCTCTTATATTAATTATTTTTTACAGGTTAAACAATTTGTATTCAGTAGGAATATCTATACCTTCTTTGTAGGCAAAATGGTATGTCAAGTATGTGCTTTAGCATCCCCAGAGTTGTATAATTTTTATTTTGACTCCTTACAACAAATCGTGGGTATTATTTTACGCATTACCTGGGAAGGGAGTCAGAGATTTAATTATCTGAGTCTATTTGCTAAGAATAATATCCATGGTGGCTGTAAGACACAAGCAAGTTAAAAACACTGAAGAATTCATTTTATTTCCCATCAAATTCCTCATGTTTTAGTTTCCCATTTAGTATTTTTCAGAAAGCTGAATTATTGTGAGAAAGCTTCAGGCGTCTGGGCCTGATTGCCCCAAAGCAATGAGAAATTTATGTTAATGTTAGCAGGCACTGAAGCTGCTAATCCCTGTTCAAACAGCTTTAATTCAGATTTTAAGATTCTTGCACTCTCCTTTGTTCCAACTTGCCACATTACCTTCAATTTTGTCCCTTTGGCTTGATTTTTTTTAAGCTTTTCTTACAAAATTAGAGGATTACTTATCACCCAGTAAGTATAAAAGTTTGTCAGACTGGATTTTAAAAGGCTGTGTAGTACAAACTTGGAAGATACTAATGTCGTTAAATTGACTGAATTATCTTGCAGATGTTTGCTCTGTATCCTATAAGACTTCTTGTTAGAGAATGAGAACATGTTTTTGTTTGTTGACATTTTCAGCCATAGAACAACAAACGGATAACATGGGATATGGAAGTCCGATAATTTCTCTCCAAAATTGTAGGTCATCTTTATAATGACATCTTTATAATGAGAGCTCAGTCATAATATTACATCCAGCTGGTATATTTGGGCATGAGCTGAAATGAACTGAGGCTATTCTTCATTAACTGAAGCCATCAAACAAGTGAAATATAACTTTTGCACATGACTGCAGCAGGAAGAAGATAATATAAATGTCTCGTGCAAATTAGCCTATGCCTATTAGAGTAAGGTCTGATCCAAAGCATGCTGAGATCAGGGGAAAGACTGCTATGGGTTTTTAAACCAGGCTTGTAGAAAGGACATAGACAGAAGAATAAAGATTCCCCCCATATGGGGATGGAAGAAAAAGAGTTGAAAGAACCACCAAAAGGTAGACTACAGCTTTTAAAATATTTTTTCCTCCTTTCCCTCTCTTACTAATTGTATTAATTTGCTGTCTTCTAATAAATGTTATAGCCTGATTACGTTTTTACAGACTTCAAAGACATCTTTTTGTCTTTTCTGCTTGGTTGCCTTATAGATATCCCTGCCCTTCCTTGTGTCAAAGTACACCTCATAGGATAGAGATAATACTTGGTTTTTCTCAGAAATACTCTTTTATAATATTTTTCTTAAATAACATTAAAAAATTGGAGCACTGTGTAAAAAGTCTTAAGTTTTGATTGACCAGCCAAATAGTTTTCATTTGCTCTCTCTCACCTTCACTTTAAAAAAAAGTACTTTTAGATATAACCTCACTGTTTAATTCATAGTCTGATTTTCTATTTAAGCATGTTACCGTAGAACATTTTTGATCAGCTTAAGTTACAATGCCTACATTAGGTAGGTTTTCTTTGTGATGTGCTGGTATGAAGCTGCTCTTCCAGAATACACGCTAACTTGTATTTGTAGCCCTGTTTCCACCTGTGTCTGTGGTATGAAGAATGTGGAAAAGAGAGAAAGAATGAATTTAGAAAGAACGTATGTTAGGAAGTAGACTTCTCTCTGCTTATTATCCTGCATTTTATTCCACTTCCTTGGAAAACATGCCATCCTAGAAAACTCTTTTGAGACTGATCATATGAAAGTTTGGTAATATCTTCATGTTTCGAGTACTCATGGCTGCAGTGTGACTTTTAAATGCATTGGACAGTGTGGGCGTGCAGGAGAGAAATCTAACAGACTCTGCCCTGAGGTTGCTACATGTGGGGGTTTCTTCTTTTGACCAGAAGAAATACTCTTGTTAATAAAACATACATAATTATGTATAGTTCTGATACAGAACTTGATCATAGGCTGACTAATTAACATTGTAATATAAATGTCTCCTCAAAAATGTAAATAATTTTCTGGAACTTTCCGTCTCATCTAGCCTTAGCTATCTAGACTTAAGCATCCAGTCAAAGCTTATCCTTTCATCATCTTGCTCATAAAAAGATACAGCTACCTCCAGAGCACAGCTTATTCCATCCTTAAACAGGTGTCTAAGACAGACGCTTTTGTATGGCAAGTCATCTTCTGCCATCTCTTTCCACTGATTATGGAAGAAATCTCCCTGATTAAACTGTTGCCTATCGAACCTAGCTTTAATTCTCTAAGAGACAGACAATAATTTTAAGTTAATCAGCCAGGTTCCTGGCTTTGTCTTTGTGTCCTACAAAAGATTTTTCCTGAAGAAAAAACTGTAAACGAGCGTGGAAGTACATATTTGAGATATTGTTACATTTCCTTTCATACCAACTTTATTCCGTTGTTTACTAGAAAAGCAGACATGAATGAACCATACACTGACACGCCTTATTTTTTGAGCCGGGACGCATCTTTTTCCGCCGGACGGCAATATCCTGCCTTCTGCCAAGTGGCTGCAATGCCATCTGCCAGGGAGGGAGAAAGAGGGTGGCTTTTTTCTCCTCGCCTCCCCTGCCTTCCAGGGTATTCCTGTGAAGAAGGCATGTGACTCAAGTTGTAGGATGACTCAAGCTCTTGTGGTCTTCTTGGAGTCGTCCCACAATCAATTTAATGTGTCTGACCTGAAGGCAAATGTCTCCTTTTGTCTGCGACATCACCAGCAATTCTCTAAACGCTTTGGCTTCGGTTCCATATGCATTGCGAGAGATTCAGAGAACTGAGGGCAGGCTGCAAGTAAAGAGCTCCTGAGATTTTATTCTGTTTCCACTCTTTAGATGGGGCATGGATCTGGCAAAGCATTCATTCCCTCTTCCTCAGCATCTCTATTTATAAACAGGGGAGGCTGGGAGAATTAGCTAATGCTTGCAAAGTGCTTTTTTAAATAATAAATATAATGAATTCACCTCTTGATGGGCTACTATATAGGTCAGCACATCGTGTTATTTCTTATCTCATTTAGCTCCTAAGGACTGAATATTTGTTATCGTTTCGAATCAGGTTGCTCCCCCTTTCTAAGTGGGAGCAACCTGATTTGAAACCTCTTTTCTATGCCTTTGTGAATAAACAAAGATTTTCTACAAAAGGGATCTCGTTCAGATCATTCTCAGTCTTAGAGTAAATGAACAGTATTGCTTTTCTAATTTTCCAGTAAAATACATTACTTGATATTTGCTGATATATTACATTTTCATTACATTACATTGCTGGGAAAGCAGAGCTTTATTTTCATGCTTCTTTCTTGAGGGGGGGAAGACAGAGAAAGGAAATGTAATTATACTGGGTACTTTAGTCTCCTAATTAGCTTCACTGGGTCTTAAATTTAACTCTTACCTTCTATTGAAGTTCATTTTTCTTCTCTTTCCTTTCATCTTGTTCTCCTTTTTGCTTCTGGAGACAGCTCCTGATGGCCAGCTGTGGCTGTGTAATACTCACTTCCTCCCATAGCACCAAAGCAAATACAGCTTGCAGCCCGTTACCTCGCATATTCAGTCTTGCTAGGGGTAGGCAGACAATCTCTGCCTCTGAGTGCCACAGTATTATGGCTATAATTTGCCTGAAGCCGCAAATACGGCTGGCCCAGGGCCAGGGGAAGGGCACTGTGCGTGGCTGAGGTGACCGCGTGCTCTCAGAGTTCACAGACCACCATTTCATACAACATTGGCCGGCTCTGCTGCATATGGGCTTCATGAAAAAATAAGAGATGAAACACTTCAGACGGGCAATGATCTTCAACTTCTTTCTGGAATTTCTCTAAAAAAATAGTGCAATTTCACTGTGTCATTACTTTTTTTTACTTTTCCTATAATTACTTATAAGAGAGAGCTCCTTGAAAGCCTGAATTACAGACCAGAATCCCTTTCAGTACAGAAAGAAAAATGCAAAACGAAGGGGGAGTCACCGCTGTACTTTAGATACCTAACTTAACACTGACAGAGAGGGAATTTGCTAAAGTAAGCTAGTTAATCTCTCTGAAGTGCTTCCTTAGTCAGTGTAGAGAGATAGGCTCCTTTGTAGGGAACAGTCTGCATCACCCCGCAGAAGCACTTCTTTCTCTCTTCTCTGTCCACTGAGCCTCAGGAGAGAGCTTGGCACCTAAAGCAAGGTTTAAGGCTACTCTCCAGAGTCTCTGACATGTGGGGCACATCAGCTAAAGTCAAGAGAAGATGTCGTAGGTGGTTAATAGATATACAGCATCAGGGAAGGTGAGAGTCTTATAGCAGTAAAGACATAGTTAAGGAGTAACCAGTGGGGAGCCTGTAATTCATACTGACATTACTAAAACTTGGAGACACCCTTTTTAAATGGAAAACTATTGTTTTTCTTTCTCCCTGTTTTTTAGTTGAAATAAATATTTCTGGCTTCCTTATTTATCAACTGCTGTGAAAGCTGTGCTCTTTTTTCTCAGTCTGAGCTTTCTGCAGCGACTAGCTTGAATAAACAGGACAGATTTGGGGGTTCAAAACAGTGAAACTTATGTTGCTCATAAAAGGTGTCAGGGCAGACCAAATTAAATGATCCTTTGGCCTTCAGGTTTCAAGTTTACCAGTAGAGGGAATATACTCCTATCTTAAGGTATTTTAAAAGGAAACCCAACATAACTAGGTTAAGAAGGGCACAAAGAAAGGATAAGAATAGTGGAGAATTTAATTTGCTTTATATAGACAAAGATATGGAGAATTTAAAGTTCTTGATGGAGAAATTCCATCCAGAAATGTGGAGTTAGGACTTGAAAACATCATAATTTTTGGTAGCCTTCTGGCAGAAACTTGATTTCTTAATTGCAATTTATCTACCCTTTGGATGATGAAGCTACAGCTGAATAAATGAATACTCCAAAAACGATGGCATATTTTTAATATTAGGCATTTCAAAAAAGTTAATCAGATGTTAAAAGTTAACCATATGTTTAGACAGTACGTAGGTGACTGAAATGTTTACGGTATTCTACTGAGGCACAAAACCAGTCTATGTACTTTACATAACTTCAGTTCAGAGGCTTTGTTATATTTCCTAGGCAACTTTCTCAGTCTTTAGGTGCTGTAACAGTAGATGTGTATACACTGGTGATTCTTGGGGGAAGCAGGAGTTATTTCATAGTAGCTAATTTTAGTCCAATGAAGACTTTTCTCCTACTTGCCAAGAAAAAAAGGGAAAGGCTCTTTCAGGGTGATTCAGAGCATGTAAGTTTAGCTTTCCAGTGCCAAAATAATTTTGGATATGAAAACTAAAGCTTTTAGTTTCACAGACGCATTTGAGAATGCTGCTTCTAGTTTAACGTATAAAATTGTACATGCACAACTATTTTTTCCTGAAGCATCAATGCAAACAAGAACCTAATGAAAAGTTATTTTTTAGGCATTAACTGTGTCTATTAGTAATTTTGCATTATGAAGAATGCAAAATATATGTTCCTCATAAGCACACACTGACATCTCTTCTTGGGCAGAGATGGGAAAGGTAATCTGCTCTTGACTACGAGCAAATGTCACAGCTTATGCCACTCACCTCCCTGTAGTTACTGATACCATGAATGACAAAACTTTTAAGCCATTGAAAAGCAAAAAGCAAAAATCTAAGGTGAATTTAGGAATTTCCTTCCCTTCCACACATGTAACCGTTCCAGGCTACCTTCACAGCAGAGGATCTATATTTACCCATCTTCCGCTTTGAGGGTTTGATGAAGGAGCTTCGTCTTGTGAAAATATTTCTGTAGATGCTATGCATATATTGTCCAAATATACTTAATTTTAGGCAGCAGGAAAAGCAAGGGAATGTAAAACCATCCTAGGGTTCGCAGTAGATTTTCTTATATGGAGTTAAGCTTCCTCAGTTGTTCCTAACTTAGCAGTTCTTCAGTTCCTAAATTAATCAATGCTTGTGCACCAAGAATGGGCACAAACATTCTGTATGCAGCATAAAGTGGTTCTGTCAATCCCCTAATGTTACAACAAGCAAACATACAATACAATTTTAATACATAAACATAAAAAAATGTAAAGGAGAAATAAGTGTTGTAGATATGAACTGGATACTCTATTACTAGATCGTTTCCCTCAGTGGGGCTATAGGAATTTCCTAAGTAGTGTCTCTGTTCTCATTCTAAACATGGAAGTGTTATTCAGAGTGGATAACACACAGACAGTTTGGGCCTTATTAATAATTCAAACAATTGTATTTTCAATTATTTTCTTAATTACAAAACAAACTAAACAACATTAATTTTGAAAGGACTGCATAATTCTTGGATGCATTTCTGTACAAATATCTTGGTGAGACATCTGCCCAGATAAATATTTCTCATAGCTTTCCCTTAAATCTAAGCTGGCAAGGTGGGCAGAGTATGAGCTTTGATATTAATTAAAACTATCTGCATTAATTTACAAAAAGCTAATTCCTCTGCCTGTATAAAGCCTGAATTTCTTGTTATGTTTTGCATTCCCTTAAATAAGCTAACTGTATTTCTGCCTCTTTCTTTTTAATCTATTGTTCTCCTAGAAAATACATGTAGTTAGAAAGATTAATCAGAAATACAGTGCTGAAGTCCGTATCATATTACAAAGACCTACACCTCCATGCAATCATTGTTGGCATAGGTCCATTGTAATATTATCTGCAGATTTATATCGTCTGAGTATCAGATTCAAGACTTAAACTACTGATGGACATTTTTTCAGAAAGCTGCAAAATACAGGTAAAAAAGATATGAAGAACAATCATTCCATAAATAAGTTTGCCATGATGTTTGGTTTTTTGCTTTATAAAACCATTTGTCTTTTGCTCTCCAAGCATGGACGAAGTGTGTGGCTATGAAAGTTACAAGTTAGATCTGGGGAAATTAATAGTGAAGATTACTAAAATATATTCAAAAAATAGAGACGGTTCACTGAAATGCCAACGTATTTTTATTATTATGTTTTTATCATGTAATAGTATAAGTGAGTGATAAAAGCGATGAGTAAGAAGTAGGATGAAAATAGTGCTTATTGGGACTACAGTTGCCATTGGAATATCTTCATAATTACTGTGCTGGATGCCACAGTGCACCTTAATAACAACAACAACAACAACAGCAATAATAATAATAATAATAATAATAGGTTTCATACGAGGCTTTCCCTGGTGGCAATGCTAGTTTAATATCATCCCACCATTTCTTCCTCCAGGTGGTTTTTCCTGTCCCCTCACTTGGTTCATTGCTCTGTCCCTCTGGGCCAATGCAACCACTATTCTGCAAACTAGACTAGTGAAATGATGATAGTAACCCAATTCATTTCAGTAGTGCAGTTTATTGTCTCGTTCAACAACCTGTTGGTGCAACTGAGTGCAACACAAGGCAAACTACAACACAGTGACAGTAACTTATTTAAACAGCTTTGTTGCTGAGGAATTGTATTTTCAAACTCACCCTGAGAGAAAGAGAGAGTTTCTTTCTGGAAAAAAGAAATGGGAGTTTGTTTCAAATATCAAATATAACAAATATGCATGAAGGGCCCTCAATTTTCAAACCTAGTAATGTGTAAGGAAAATACTATGTTTGTTTTAAATGCAGGTCTGAGAATATGCAATTAGTGCAGAAGAAATGAAGGGCTTCTTCAAGTGAGAGAACTTATAAGGACATAAGATGAGGTGAAAAACTAAATTCTGGGGGTTTTTTTACTTCCTGAAAAAATTGGAACGAGATTTTGGATTCTTTGGCTTATTTCCAAATATTTTTAAGCAATTTGTTTATTTTAGAGAAATAATACTTTGGTTTACAGTTCCAGTAAGTAGCCTGATTAATTAATTGCACTGGACCCTGTTGGCTTATTTTCACCCCTATTATCACCCCATCTTCACTGTTTTTGCCGATATTCCACTATACCTGAGTAAATGTATATTGCAAAACAAAGCCAATTATTAATTCGAATTCTTAAATAACAGATTTCTCTGAGTTCATGCACCCTTCCTAGAGATTTTTAACTAGCTTAGTTTCCAGCACAAACATTCACAAGAAATGAATGATGAAATAGGGAATATAGAGAAGCATTAGTTGGAAGGGCTTTCTAACCCAGGAAGAAAAGCTACATCCTGTGTCTCGTCTGAACAAACATGTTTTGACAATATAAAATTTCTGAATAAGCTATCAAATGTGGAAAGTAGTTATTAAATAAATATGAACAACAAACATTTTGGGAGCCCGTGATCAGTTCAAAAAAATCTCTCTCAGACATAAAAACCAAATCAAGTAAATAGTGTGTTATTATTCATGCAGACCTAATTATACATTAGCACTTTGTTAGGGATTTTCCAGCTGTCCTGTCTGGTTTTGCTACTTCTGTATAAATTCACCTTTTTCCTCCTTGCTGATGCAAATATATGTCTTATATGTCATCCCCCCCTCCCCTGACCCTTTTCCCTTTCTAAAGGCAGACTATAGTAGCATTGCTGCTTGAATAACAGGGCACTTTCATTGTGTGCTCATAAAAATGGTTTGCCCGACTTTTTGTGTGATCAGAACCACTGAAATGCTCTGTAAGGATTCTGAGTAGAACACCTTGCAGTACTCTAATTTAAGGAGTATAAATTACTGAGCAAAGTCCGTATCAGTCAGGAGTAGTTGCAATCACTGTGTTAACAGCTCCTTTTTTCACTTCTCTTAACCAAGAACCACTGTAAGAAATTACCTGTTTTGGAAAACATCTTTGAAATGATTCATGCACTCCATTTATTCCTTCCAAGAATTCTCTAGCCTAATTGTCTCTGCTTGGACTATGAGTACTAACTACATAATATACCTGTTTCACTGACTAATTTTGTGCTAAGAATACAAAAGCTTGTTCTCTACCCATTCTTCCTATTACGTTCTTAGTCTCCCAGAACAGAGTATCCTTGTCCCAACTGCTAGTCATCTGCCACAGGCCCTGTGATCTCACAAAATGTATTTCACAAGACTTACATGCTGTCCTTTGGCCAATGCATGGCAGACAAGTTTTACCCACATGCACCACATGCCCAAATCAGCAGTCTGTGCTGTGTCTCTGTGCAGGGTGCACATGTCACCTTGCACATAATACCTGTCCTCCAGAATGGAGATTTGGCACCCCGGAGACAGTGCCCCACTGGTGGGATATGTGGGGCAGCAAACAGGATGACCAGTAGTGAGTGCAGAACATCCATGTTCCACAGTCATTCGCTGCAGGGAGCTCTGGCCATCCTCTAAGTCCATCCCAGTGAAGAACTGAGTTGCCATCACCTTCTGAACCTTTGCTGCCTCTGACTATCCAAAGTCTTCTCTGGAAGTCATTATGGCCAGCACTGTTAGCTATGCCAGTGAACGCCACTACACCAGGTTCCTCAACATACTCGCCCTCTGCAGGTCAGGCAAAAGGGCAAACCTTGGTTAAAGGTATCGGCCTGTGTGTGGTTCTTATTCCATTCTTCATCATGGCAGATGTTATCTACTCATTACAGTTGTGAGTTCTGAAGTTACTTCAGGACAATCGCAGACTCTGCTTACTTCAGTCTTGATAGGTCTCGGAGAAGTGTGCATTCAGCCATCTAGCTGAAGAAAGGTTAGTTTTGAGAGATAGGTTGGACAACATGGTCTTTAATGCTAACTGGATTGTCAACTCTTGCTCCACTTTATGCTCAAGGATGCTTACAAGACATTCTGACAGGAGGCATCATAGCTGGACAAGATCCTACAGCTCTCTTATGTCCATCCCAGAAGTGAGTGACAGGGGGATGGGAATGTGCCTGTAGCCATCTGAGCAGGGTATAGCTTCACCGAAGTTCTCAAGAGCAACTGGAGACGCAATGCAATGAGGTCTTTCAGAATTCCCCTAACAGCTGTCAAAAAGTGGATCTGACTCCTCTTCCTCTCCCACACTTCTCGCACTGGCAATCGTTGCCAGTTCCTGGCTTCTCTGCTGGTCTTTCTGTGGTCTTTTCTTCAGAGAGCCTTCCTGCCTGCATCCTTCCCAACCCCTCCCCCTTCCCTAAGCACTACAGAGGCATGGCCTGCTTGCCTCTGTTCCCGTCGTCATTGTTCTTTATCCACAATGTTTCTTTCTCCACATTGCTTTCCTCCACATTTTACACAGACAGCAATAAGAATTGCTATCTTTCCCCTGCTAGAGGTGCTTAACATGCAGGGCACTGTCATGACCAAGACTCTTGGTTATTCTCTCCATTCTCCTCCCATCAACAACCCTATGTCTTTGATCTCTGTATCTAGCCCACCTCTACCAAGACATCTGCACATCCCAGTAGACAGCAACTTCCATGCTAACAAAGGCTTTAACACAATTCTGAACTATGTATAAACTTTGCTTTTAAAAAAATCAATATTTGGGAAGAGGAAAAAGCATACAAGAAAGCCACGCAGACTTTGGAAAAGCAATAAAAAGGAATGTGTGGGGCAATGTATGGTGTCTTTCATCTCAGTCAGGGCAAATGGTCTGCGGGTGGCACCAGCAGTGTGGTAGGCACCTGCCTGGGGGCAGTCACTGAGGATGTACCTCTGGCACCCTTCCCAGTGAGGTGAGGCCCTCTTTGAGGTGTAAGAAAGCGCAGTCAGGAGCAGAATCTAACGTACTATGAGGGTGTTCCCTTTCTTCCTCTGCCCTTCAGCTCATGCCTTGTGCCACTCCACTCCCTGCCATGATCACCTTCTTAAAGAGTGTCCAGTGGGTCACTTCATATGGGCTGCAGCTCTCACTTTGAGCTGTTTGCCTGGAACCATTGCTGGCCCTTTCAGGCCAGCCTCTAGAGTAACCCTGTGGTTGTGCTAAGACCATGAGATGGGGTCACACAACATGTATGAGGGGAGAGGGTGGACACAGAGAATGGGTTGTGGCAGCAGCAATGTTCTCCAGGTGGTACTTTATGAATTCAGGAGAGACTTTTTTTTTTGGTGCACTTCTTCTAGGAGCGCATGGAAGAAATGTGCTGTGATGTGTCTAGCTGTGATGCACTGTGCCGTTTTTAAAGATGGTGCCACGTCCTCAACCAGGGGAAACACTCAGTTGGGTGGTTTGCTGTCATGTTTGGGTGCTGCCAAGGCCAGTCTTATTCAGGAGACCCGTGCACAGGAAAACAACATTAGCTGTGATCTCAGCACACGTGGGTGGTGATGTGGGCTGTAGCTGCTGAGGTGCAGACTGACTACCTGGCAGCTGCTGTTTTCTTGACTTCAGTTTGGCTGGCAGGCCCTCCATTGAGGACACTCCCTTTCCTCCTTCAGGTACAGTGTCTGTCATTGTGTTTGCTGCCTGGTGTCAACAGACATTGTACCTAGAACATTTTCCCCCTTCCTCCGCTCCTTTCCAACAAGTATAGAGAACAAATGATCCCTCCCCGCTGCTTCTCCTGGGCTCCTCGTCTCGAGCCCAGGTGGAGAGTATTTATGGCAGCTATACCAAACTGTATCAGGTCAGTGGTTATGACTGTGGGCCCTGACATATGCAACTTTCAGGCTTTTTTCAAATGCCTTGCCAATCAAGACCAATGTTTAGCAGCTTACCTGCATGTAAGAGTCAATGGGAGGTCTTTGCTATTCTTCTCACCCTTCTCAAACAGCTTTCTTGCTGCTTTTCTTTTGGAACTGATGAGACTAGTACAAGACAAAGTATTCTAGATGAAATTGCAGCACTGACTTGTATCAGGGAATTATAATATTCTCTACCTTATTCATTGTTTCTTTGCTTATGCAACCTACCATCTTGATTATTTTTGACCACAGATGCACACTGAGTTGTCTGCAGTGATAACCTGGTATATTTCTCATTTTGATGCACTTAAGTTTTCAATCCTGTGAAGTATTTGAGTAATTTAATTTTTTTTCACATCCAAGGTGCATTATTTTGCATTTGAGTTACGTTAAACAGCAATTCAATATTGTTAATTAAAAAATAAAAATTTTCTACCTTGTTCAAGTAGGTAATTTATGTCTTCAGTATTTATTGTGATGTTCTTTCATCCTGACTGTCCTATACAACTTTCCCACTTTTGATAAACATAAGGAAAGCATGAAGGCCAGCACCAACAATGAAACAAGATGTTGCTCCTACTGTAAAATGTGTGTTGGTGAAAATAAAGACCAGAATATTCTAACACTTGCTACAGCTGTGCTTACGGACAAAGAGAATTGATCACTTCATGCAACGTAGAGTAGGTGAACAAGTACTTATGACCACCTGCAATCTAAGACTGAAGATGCAATAACCCCATAGCAGGTATGTTTATTGGCATCTCAGCAGGACACAGGAAACTGATACGCAATTGTTTTCAATTAATTTACAGTCTCCTAACCATTGTTTTCAATTAGTTTACAGTCTCCTAACCAGACTGGAGACTTTTCTTGTACCCATCACCAGAACCTAGGCATTTTGGGAGGAGAAAATTAGCTAACACTCAGAATGTTAATATATATGTGAAGATATATAAAACCCATATTAAATAGCATCCAACTCAGCTGAGTTTATTTTAGAAAGCCTATTTAATTTCATTCCAGTGACTATTCACCCAAAACATACAAAAAGACACATTCTTCCTTTATATCTTTCTGAACATTCAGAACAGTTACTTCCTCTATGAGCTCTTAATTCCTTAGCACTGCTTGAAGGGCGGGATGGACATACAATTTACAAACGTAGAAGGAAGAAAGGTCACTTCCATGAAGGGCTTTACCTCTGCACAGTTCTAGTAGATGATAAGTTTCTACCCTTTCTATGGAACCAGTCCCCCCTTTCTTTTTCTTTTTTTAAAAAACTTTGTCTTTCCTCATTATTTAAGCTCTGCAAATATAATCTTTTCAGGATTTATAATGTATCTTTTTTTTAAATTTATTTTTTCCAGTCATGCTCAACTCTAGCACAGAAAATATGTTTTTAAAGCAAGCCACTGAAATTCATAACCCTTCCAAAACTTGATTGACCCAAACATCCTGTAACTTCCTTACATTTTATCTAATCAGGTCATTAGCCGGATTGATTTATCTCTTTTTCTGCACACCTAATTATTTTGAGAATGTACAGCATCTCTACTTGTCAAGTATTAGCTCTCATTTTGGTTTCATTTAACTTCTGGAACTCCTCTAATAATACCTTCAAATACATCTTCAATCATGTTCAAAAACCTTCTATTTTTGCTGGTTCTTTCTCTGAAATTAAAATTTTACATAGGTGAAAAATCTCCACAGTTTTTACAGATGAATGATTTTTTAAGGGGAAAAAGTAGTAAAGGAAATTAACTGTTCAGAATTATGGCATTTGTGAGAGCTAGTTTTCCATCTGACTAAAATCCCAAGCAGAGAATACTGCATTGATTTTATGAAGCAAAAATGAAAATACATTTTGAAAAAAAAGAAAACAAAAAAAAGGAAAGAAACAGACTAAGAAAGTAGCAAAATGCTTTTCGTAATAAATTAAGATCTTACAAGCAGTTTAACCAAAAAAGGGTTCTAGTAATTTATAGTATGATGGGGGAAAAATGAGTTGGAATCAGAATCATTTCATGAATGACATGGCTATATTTGTTTTTGTTAGTTAAGCTTAACATCTGCTCATGAATTTGATGGATTTGATGGATGATGCACATTTGTTGAAAGGGACTAGATGTTTGTCTTTAGCTATTGCTAAGAATCATTTTTGACATAATTTCTATTGAATTTCCTACGGGTGTTTTAAATTTTTGAGTTGATACTTAACATGCTTAAGTAAACTTATTCTTGCAAAAGTTCCTGTTTTGGAGTGGTAATTAAACACAGTAATTATTACAGATAAAGATATACCTAACGTCTTAATTCACTCTTGTATTCCATAAAAGAAGGAGATATACGCATATCTTCCTTGTTTTTTTTTTCAGTCATATGCACAGAAATCAAAGCAAAAGTAACATCATGAAAACCAAATGATGCCAAATACAAAAGTCAAGCTGGTGTTTTAACCAGTTTAAATGATTAAAAAGCCATTATGATTTCTGATTTTCTGTCAAAACAGACAGACAACTACATGTTTTTTGCCTAGACATGTAACACTTAAATTTGATCAGGCTGACTCCTGAGTTATGATTCATCTGATCAAATGCAGACAACTACCTTGCACATATTTATACCTGAGCTGGTCACCTTTGGGTCTCTCCATAGTCACTGCAGAGAAATAGGCACTTTGACAGTAAAATTTATCTTTTCCTGAAGTAGATATCTACATCAACTTGGATGAATTGCACTTTGGCAGTGTCTATTTCTCCCCATTGACTGTTAGTCTTCAGTGACTTGTATAGATGCAGATGTTCTACACTGTCATAAAAAAAAATCAAATGAAACTGATTTTAATCTTAGTCTCCTTAGTTTTGTGCATTCATTTACACCATCAGTATAGCCTATTTTAGCCAATATTAGCGATAAAAGCAGAGCATACTTATTGAAGGCTTATTTCTGTGGTCTTTAATAAAGAAAAGTTCAGGTAGAGTCCAAATAAATTTTAACTAAGGAACGCATAACCTCACTCCTTAGAATTATTGTATTATAGAAGGATAGAGGTAAGACTATAATGGTGTCAGTCACAATGAAACAAGAGGGAAGAATACCATCTTCAGTGAACAAAATGCCAACCAAAAAATATGTGTTCTGTCCACCTTATGCTATCTGTAGGATTTGGGGACTTTTGTGTGTTTGTTTTGTGCTGTGTGCAATTTTAAAGGAAACTTGTGGCCAAAGGTAGTAATAAAAAAGTAATGAGCAAGGCCTTAACTCCACTGCACAATGTTTTGTGCCATTTTTTTATGCCCACTGCCATTGTTTACATTATGTGCATTGCTTTACTAGTGTTTCTTTTCCATTAAGTGTGAAATATTTTCAGATACGAAAATCTATATGAAAATCAATATGATCAATATGAAAATCTTAACTAAAAGATATGAAGGGGAATACACTACATAATTAAATTTGTAAAATGAAATTAAAGTCAAGTTTCACCATTTGTTTAAAGTGGTCTTACTTTACAAAACACAAATTCTTAATTCCTCTTTATTTTCTCAATATGTAAGATGTCTGGCTTGCAGTCATGCTGATTAACTGGACTAGATTTAATATTTAGGTTCTAATATCTTAAAAATATCAAGATTATAGATGGCCTGACATATTTTTACCCTAATCTCGGGAGGTGGTGAAGCAAAGATTTCTGTGAGCAAACTGATTACTCCTTCAGATCCCACATAAGTTGTCATGATGAG
The DNA here is from genome assembly GCF_035582795.1 of Mycteria americana. Lineage (NCBI taxonomy): Eukaryota > Metazoa > Chordata > Aves > Ciconiiformes > Ciconiidae > Mycteria > Mycteria americana. The sequence continues at coordinate 158,355,897 of NC_134365.1, read as the reverse complement.
TCAGACCAATTATTTTGTTTGGAGTAAAAATTCCAGAATGTCTCAGTAAATTATGAGTCCTAGTTTCATTTTCCAATTTAATTTCAGGATTAGTATTTAAATATTTGTGAAACTTTTATGCTATAAACAACAAAAATCCTGTCTTTAAGTGATGTGGCAATAACTACAGGTTTTCAGGTCCAAGTTCTTTTTGCTTCTGCAGAGTTACCTGTCTCCAGTAAATTCCAGAAGATTTCCTGGTATTGTCTCTTTAGACAATATACATTATTCTGTTTTGCATGTGTTGAAACTCTTGCTCTGCAAAGCATAGCAAGAATAAGACAGGCTGACAGGATGTGACAGACATAAAGTAAAATGATATTTAGTCAAAAGATTTCATGGCTTTTTTTTCTCAAAATTCGGCTGAAAATTTTCAATCTTATTCCTATTTAATCAATGTCAAATGAAATGCCAGCAAAATAATAAATTCCTTTTTTTTTTTCCAAAAAAGTAGTGATAAGATGCAAGCTTTAAAAGTTCTTGAAAAACCCCCACAATATTTCTCTTTCATATGTTAAAATCCAGTCTGTTTTAAGTGATCTTATTCTATCAAAAGTTGATTTAAATTAAAATCAATTAGAAGCATAGCATGATATGAGAGAAGCAACAATGCAGCTGCCTAACATTGAACTATGTCTCTTGTAACAATGAGTCCTAAGTCTGGGATCTGTGTAACGCAGATGGATTTTTTTTCTTCAATTATTTAACCATTCATAAAAATGGATTTGCAGGCAAATTAAAGTTTGGAGACCTGAAAAGACTCATGCAGATGCTTATCTTACTGATAGTCCTTCACTTTTTTTCTTAGTGTATAAATAAGCATGTCCTGAGGTGTCTGGAAGGCTGGAACCCCACTTGTTAGCGATGCGTTATCTCATTCAGCCCAGGGGCAGGGAAATAATGACTCCATGCTGAACAGTCATCAGTACCCAGATTTCTGCTGGTAAAGTCCCCTTAGTGTCAATGTTTCTTTTTATGGGAAGGTACAGAACTTCCTCAGTCCTGTCATCACGTAACTGCTCAGGCTCTACTGCAAGCCTATATTCCAGCACGGTTCAAAACACAGATATTACCCTGCCTATATTTCCAGAGTGCCTAATATGAAAGCTATTTTTGGAAAGTGCCCGCCCAATTAGGATTCACACAAGAGAGGAGTAGCTGAGGCAAGAAAAAAAGTTCAATTTCATATCCCAAAACTTAAAATATTTCCCTGGGAAATGAGAATTCAGAAGGAACTTGCAATGATTTAACACTGACTCTCTGGTAAGATAGTCCAACCCTCATGGAAGAATGCTCTTCAGTATAAATTACTTTTGAAAGGGACCAGTGGCCTTGTTTCTTGGGGTGATAGGCTGCAGAGGGGATTTTCAAAGCCTTGTAACTGCCATTTGTATGTGATAGCATACCATATGCCAAAACAGTGTTAGTGGTTTTGAAAATCCCACGTCTTCATTTGCACCTTGCATGGAAAAGAATATTTTGAAAATATGTAATAGAAACACAGTAAAAGAAGAATAATACTAATCAAAACAGTGCAATGAATAATTTCAATAAGAACTGAAGAATAATTATTCTTTCTAATATTACGGTTTGTGAAAATAGCTTGGTGGGAAGAGGTTTTTCCTATCTCTAGTAGGAATCCAAAATGTAGTTTCAAACCCCAGGAGAAATAACTAATTTCCTGAATCCTGAAAGTCTTCTAGGCTTGACATTTTCAACAAGACACCTCTTCTCTGCAGGCTTGAGACTTCCATTTTAATCTTCACCAAGAAAAATCTCTCTTAATTCAAAAGTCACTAGCTGCTAAGCAGCAGTTGTGATAAGCTTAATGCCCCCCTCAAAGGAAAGCCCATCCCTGATGGACAGAGTCTTAGACATTTTAGTCCTGGTTATTATCCAAGCAGCCTTTATATAATGACCTATAAGTAGCTGCTAGGCCTGTTTTTTCTAAACAGCAAGACCTCACACAAACTGTAACAATTTATTCTTCTCTTTGGAGCAGCTTGGCCACATTATTTCTCTAGCTTCAGCACAATGAAAACAACTTACATGAGCTGTCAAGACTCATCATTCGAGTAACTCCTAAATACTTCACCACAGAAAGTAAAACATGGTGATTAATACTCTAGCATCTGTTGCACGTTGTCATGTATCCTGCAATTGCCAACCAGCTAAAACGGCAGCACATTTTACAGCCAGATGTGTCAAGCTTTCATCTGTTTCTTCACTGGAATTCTAGGAAGTCTAAGCCCCTACATCACTTATATTCTAAAAGATAAGGCTAAGAATCAAAAATCTTCTCTCCAGAGAAGATACGGTGTGTGCTTTGCCAAGTGTAAAGAGTTGATGTCCTGCTTTAAGCTTCTTTTATCTAATAGAAGATTCAGTTTTAGAAACATTTACTCACAATAAATGGTTGAGGGCAATGCCTCAAGACGTTCCTACTTTGATGGATTATAAAGTAGAGGGAAAAAGATAAAAAGTCAGCAACAGTATTTGTTTGGTCTGATGAAATCAGTTTCTTGGAAGGATTTCTTCAGCTAATAAGTTATGTGATTTTGAACATATCACCCCATCCCCCGACATCAAGCATTTCATAAACTGAAATGATTTTTTTAAGAATAAGATCACAGCTATCTTTCTTGTCTCAGCCTGATTCTTTATGCTTCAAGTTTTCTCTTGCCAGGGGAGACTTTGTATGGTAATTTCGAAGTAAACCAGCTAAGTCCTACTGTCTTATGTGAAACTTAAATAAGAAAATATTCTATTCTATTCTATTCTATTCTATTCCATTCCATTCTGTTCTATTCTAAAATGGAGTAGATGTTATGGAGTAGATGTTTCTTACTTTATGAAAGTTCTTCCAGCACTTGTTTGTTCTGTCAGAACTAATGAGACAATTTCTGAGAGTTAGACTAGTTCAAATAATTTGGTAGAGTTAATTAACAAAAATGTTCTATAATACATGTTCTCAGCACCAGAGAGTTTAGGGAAATCTTCAGGTACCTAAGCTTAGGAGAGCTGCCTAGTGGCATTTACAAAATACCTAAATTAATAAGGTACTTAATTCTCCTTGTCTAGCAGTATGTATTAAATGATTAAATGACTTGTCTGCTTACAGCACTTCCGTAAATCCTAGGATGTATAAATCTAAATATTGTAGTTTAAATTTATTGGCATTTCCTATTATATAAATGTTCCTAATAAAGTTGAATTTTCATACAGGTTCAGAGAAGCCACACAAAAATCCTCTTCCAGTCGTGAGTTATTGTGGAGACCATTTTATAAGAAATCCTTCAGTTTCCTTTTAGTATGCCCATCCTTTCTGATTGCCCTCTTTGGAAGTCTAGATAATTCATTAAATTTCAGATGACTGTAGGATTCTTATTTTTGTTTCACCTAAAAAAACCCTCATTTATTTTTATCTTTGGCCATTTGATCTTCATTTTTATGTTATATTTTCTTTATTCTATAATTTTCTTTACATAGCAGAACTACACTGACAAAATGTTTTATTTTAATATTTTAAAGAAAAACTGCCTTTAAACATATCATTTTATACTAGGAACCTATCAGATCTCATAAGCTAGGTCAGGTCAGGATGCATAATACTTGGAACAGACACCTTCTAGGAATATCTAGGCCTCTTAGAAAATCTAAATCAATATACAGCACAGTGCTAGAGGGCAATGTACTGCTAAAAGTGTCATCTTTTATATACATTAAAAACTGAAGTCTTGACATTTGTAAAATCTTGTGACAGAAATAGTATTGATTTTTCATGCTTTAGCTTTGGGTATTGCACTTGGAATCTTAACATTTTCAAAAGCTGGGCTGCCAAAATGCAATATTTCCAGTTTTGGAAAAGTAGGCCACCTTAGTTGTCCCAAACTATGTTTGAAAAAATGGAGGTTCTTAAGATACCAGTTCTTTCTAAAACTTTTGGCCACTGCCTATTGAAAACCTCTCCTCCAATGTCAAGTAAGTAGTAACTGACATTTAAGTACTTCTAGGATTTTCTTTGGTGATAAAATCAAAATTATGGAATCCATCTTAAGCTAGGACAGAAACTAACTCTTCTGGTTTTTACTGATTACTGTTGACCTTGCTTGCTGAGAGCACAAACTGATTTGACACACGGATTATCCTTACTTATGCTGTGAACCACAGAGACTGGCCAAGTCATGACATTTTGGTACAGTTTCAGTTTAAGCTCATCTCTAACTGAGAAGAAATAAAAATGTTGGACCTAAGATTCTTTGTCATGCAAGACTTTTCCTATCTTAGACGCTTAATGAGGAGGCATGCCAAAAGCCTCTAAAAGCAGATTCTTTTTCAGAGTACATTTACACCTCCTCTACCTTGTTATGCAGGTCTTAGGTTTTTTTCTCCAAAACAGTGTATACTGTATTGAAATATGAATTCAGTGAGCAAACTAATGTGCGTTAAGTGGGAATAAGGCATAACAAAACCCAACTTTTTTGAACTGAATCCACATGAGATACTTAAGTTCAATACATCAGAACCTATCTGGCGTAACCCAAAATCCAATTTAGGTAGCTAGCCTCCCTCAGTACACCATAAGAATTAGGTACTGAAGGGACAGATTCATAGAAACCAGCTACCAGAGCTGTGAGCTGCCTAAGTTTGCTTGTTAGAGGCTCCCTCTCCCTCTAAACTCCCACAGTTTGATTGTTCTTGTAGGAAAAATATGTATTACAATTTACAATTCCTAACCCTGTGAATCCTCTCCTAGAGTCAGATGAACTTGCTCTTATACAACACACAGCCAAGAAAAGAGATTTGAACTTTACTCCTTAATATACTAGATTGGTGTCTCAGGTACCACAAAATGGTCACTCACCATTTTTTTGTGGATCACTGTATATATAATTATTTAAGTTGGAACAGCTTAAAAAAAAAAAAGAAAAAGAAATGCCTTACTTCAGAATATTCTGTTTCCCATCATGTAAGGATACTCTCTTGAATGAGCCACTCCATGAGAACAGACACATAAATTACCTAACTGGAGTCTTTTACGGAGCTACTTCTACCCTAGGCAAGGGGGAAACTGGAGAAGAATATGCTGGAATCTTTCCTCTTGCATTTTATACGAGGCCTAACCTAGAGTCATCTTCTGACAGTGCCAATGGATTCAGTATTTCTAGGTGAGCTCAGGTGAATTTCAATGGAGCTTTCAAATCTGATGAGTGTAAAGTAGTTCAGGGCTGCCAAGGGTGCAAACACATGAAAGAAAGCAAGAAAAGATACTCAAGCCATCTCAAATACCACAAGCAGCATACGCTAGTGAAGTTAATGCTTCACTTGGCTTAATATATATACAGATGCTCAGCAGTGGTAACTAGACCATTCAGAGCATTGTGCCAATACAGCTCTAATGCTACTGGAAATCAAATGAGTACCTGTAGCACAAACTCAGATATATTGCCATAGCATTCAGTTATGCTCTACTAATATCCCTGTCTATGCAGAAATTAATATATTCTATGTACTTCTAAAAGGTATAGTCAACCTATAGTATGGAATTGGGTTATGAGTACATTGCAAAGGTCCATAACAGTGCATCTTGGGAGGGACTATGGCTTTCTCCTGGACTCAGACGGTAAGATTTAAGCAATAACTAAGTTCAATCACATGGCAGTGTGTTTTGATGAGTAAGAATGGCAATGCTTTCATTCTTAACCCCTTTGCTCACTGAACCATAGTTTCACAGAATCACAGAATAAGTTACATAAGGAGGGGATCATCTGGTCTCAGGGCCTTGTTGGGGGCCTTGGTCCTTCAAATTCGGAATATCTTGAAGGCTGGAGATTCCACAAACTCTTCAAACAACTTAGTGGTGATTTTTTTTTCTTGTATCTAAGAGGAATTTATTGTATTGCAACTTGTGTCCATTAACTTTCATCCTATCACTACGCACCTCCAAAAGAATCTGTTTCAGTTTTTCTATAGTCTCCAGCTAAGTAGCTGAAGACATTGATATGATCTCAGCTTAGCTTTCTCTTCTCTAGGCTGAAAAAAGCAGCCCTCTCAGTTTATCCTCAGACATCAGCCTCCTAGTCACCTGAGCAGCCCTCCATTGGAGACACTCCTGTATGTCACAGAATCACAGAAACACAGAATGGGTGAGGTTGGAAGGGACCTCTGGAGGCCATCTTGTCCACCACCCTGTGCTCAACCAGCGCCACCTAGAACCAGTTGCCCAGGGCCATGTCCAGACAGCTTTTGAACATCTTCAAGGATGGAGATGGACATGTCAATGTCTGACTTGTGCTGAGGAGCCCAAAACAGCGTAACAGATGCAGTCTCACAAATGCCAAAAGAGAAAACAATCTCTACCTACTGCCTGCTGACTGTACTCTTGCTATGTTCAGTATGTAGTTAGTTTTATTTGCTGCAAGAGCCCACTGCTGGATCACCTAATTCTTGTCCACCTGGAAGCTGAAGTCCTTTTCTGCAAAGCTGCTTCCTAGCCAGTCAGCTGCCAGCCTCTACTTTTGCATGTGGTTATTCAATCCCCAAGTCAGGATCTTGCATTTGCTGGACTTCATGAACCTCCTTTCTGCTCATTTATATTTCCTGCTAAGGTCTCTCTGGATAGCAGCTCTATTTTCTAGTATATCAACCATTTCCTCACAGTTTGTTGTCATCTGCAAACTTGCTGGGAGTACCTTCTGCCCCATTGTCCACACCATTAATAGAAAGGTTAAACAGTATTGGCCCCTATATTGTCCCTGAGGGACACTACTAGTAATCAGCTGCCAGCTGGATTTCATATTGGTGATGACCTCCCTTTGAGCCAAGCTGTCCCTAACACTACCTTCCTCTAATACGGTTAATGCAGCTGTCCCTAACACTACCTTCCTCTAATACGGTTAATGCTTCGCTTTTTCTTCCTCTTTACCTAAAATCTGACTCTCAATCTATAAAGTCTACTTGTCACCGAGGCTTCTGTGACAATGTTTTCTCCCCTTCAATCATGGTTTCTTTTTCAAGACAAAGAGAGGTATTTACAGGGGTGCTGGTCGTGCTATCTACCCCCATGTTAGCACAGCCCAGAATATCAGGCACTCTGGGACAAAGACAAAGGGGCTCCACACCTGAGCTGCATCCAGCCCTATTCATGACAGTAGGAATATTTGATGTATTAATTCCTTACCACATTTTGATTTTACTTTTTAATGGGGACTTATATTGGTGTTCTTATTTTTACTTTTTTAGGCACCCATAGACCATGGGTAGCTGTATAAGTGAAAGAAAGGGGGGGTCATGAAGATTGTGACACAGTGAATCACTGTTTATTCTATCTCTAAAAATGCCTGGAGCCACTTAATTTGACTTCAACATTTGCTGTGCTCTACAGTGAATAGACTATTATTAGTCATCTTTTCTGCATCGTGCTAGTACCAATTGCTCTGATGAAAAGAATACAAGAGAGTTACCTGAAACACCTGGATTAACTTTAACTTGTTGCTTACTGAAGCAAACTTGCATGCCTTCTAAAGCATCCCAGAGAGTTTCTGTTTAAATGAATAGGTCAAGAAGAATAATTTCTTCAGGCAACACTCAGTGAGCTTTCCTGGAAGATTACAATTCCTTAGACTTCTTTTTCAAGCAGAAAAGAGATTAATACTATCGAGGTTGTAATGACAAAATGCCTATGAAGTAAACTTATTTTGCTTGTGTACTTTATTGTTTATGGGTGAAAAAAATCAGGATGTGGTTTTAGGTGTAAATATTATTCCAATTAGTGAGAGTTTGTTTGGCTTGATTTTTTGAAAGTTTTTATTTTAAAGCCTCCAGTATATAATCATTGTTAACAGATAACTTGGAATATTCCTAGTGTTTAGCAGCTGAATGGTTCAGTTTAGCTGTGATAGGATCCATCTGTCAAGTGAAATTGCTTCCTATCTCTAAGCATACGAAATAAACTGCTAGGAAATGTATTTTAAAAGTTAGAAAAGAGTAAAATCTTTTTTTTCAGACCATCCAGACCTTGCCTAGAGCATTGTTCCTACAATATTCCGTTATAACGAGATTTATAGGGATAAGTGCAGTGAGCAATTGTTATGTCTCATCCTCAGATTTAAAGAAAGTTTTGCATGCAGAAGGTGCCTGCATGGCCTTCTGTGGCTCATTTCCCTGCCCCTGGCAAAAAGATTTGAAACTTCCCTTGTCTGTTTAAGACTCTGTAAATCCTAGGTTAGATTTGGCTAGGAACTGTTGTGCTTTGACATCCCTTAATCTCACACATAAACACAGAAAAGGCAAACTAATTTATTTTATTTCCTTGAAGAATTTTCTTCATACTTTTAGCTTACAAGAAGCTTAAAGCTAAGAAGGTAAAAATAGTCATTTCTAGCAAAAGTTTTCCATTTTCAGAAAATTTCAAAGTTAATGACACCAAATTTTACCCTAAATATAAAGCAATTTCCATTGTAAACATAATGTAAATAGCTTTTTTCCTCTGTTACAAACCTAAGTTAAATATTTTCAAAGCCTGTCACCAATGGAAAAATCCTTTCTTACTTATTCATTTATCATCAGGTCTTAAGCAAAGACTTGGAGTTTCCAATTGCAAAAGAAAAAAAAAAGATATTATCATGGATATTTTTCAGAAGCAGAACTTAAAATTCTCTTTCCACAAGCTTCCATAACAGTAAAATTTCATCCAGCTCTAGAGTAAGAAAGTACATTTCCACTATTAAGCACATAAGTAATATGTTGGGAGAGAACATACTGCTGTTCCTCCAATGAGATATTGATTTAATATCAGTAATCTCTAAATTAAACTTAAGAGAGTGACTAGTTTCTTACAGCTCTTAAGGGACTCCAAGTCAATAACAGTAATGTTTGACATTTGTATAGCACAAGATTTTGAGATACCTTATAGATGTTAATTAGATCTCACAATAACCCTTGTAACTAGCAATAAATCACATACCACATTCACTATCTAAAAGTCAACAACGTCTACTTTTTTTCTGGTACTCAATGTATCCTAAAATATTTTTGACCTAGTCACATTGACATGAATACTGCATATGGAAGGTGAACACAATATAAAGCTACTTATGCACCTGATAGTAGCTCTGTCTTTGTACCACAAATATAGGTGACCTGGTAGGATCCATTGTAATAACACCTGAGCTAAACTATAAGGTCCAGCTGGGGCAAGGTGCTTACCCTGGGCTCCTTGCTGCCCAGAGGCCACAGCTGAATGCACCCAGACAGCTTGGAGGTTCTTACATTATCAGAGCTCACAATGCAACGTCTTAAGAGAAGCAAAAATGGAAAACAGCTTAACTTAACATGCCTGCAAACTGCTGTAATTTAGCAAGGAGCTGGTCCTCACTCCACTGTCCAGGCAGGAAAGGCAGCTGCGAGGACTCGGCTCATCCACTGTCCCCAGCTCAGCTGCCACCCCTTCCAGTCAGAAACCCAAGCGCTGCAGAGTGTCTCGAAGATGAAAGACAGAGGATGCTAACCAGCATAAAATTACAGCAAACATTTGCCAATATTTTTGCTTGACTATAAAAAGAAGTGCTGACCCCTTTCATTGGTGTAGGCTAATAAACTGTGTTCCTAGAGAAATGATTTATTGAGGGAAAAAACCGAGGTCTTTTGTGAAAATTTTTTAAGCTCCCGAAATCATGCTTTCTTCAAAGAAATTAGTATTTTTCTTTAATGTTTTTCTCCTTCCACATCTTTCTTTTAAAAAATAAGAAAAGAAAAACAAAATTAAGAAAAGGCAGAGGAAAGGAAGAATGGAAAGAAGAGCAAGGAATGGAAAACATTATTTTAAATGTAGATGGAGAATTTTATGTCATTCATGGAAAATTGTCATATTTTGAAGGCTGATAAACAAAATTTTGAAATTAAAAAGTCTAAGTGTTTGTAAAACCTTGCATTTTTCCTAGTTGACACTATTTATGAGGTTCTATTACACACTGATGCATCAAATTAGTGTTACCTTAAGGAAAAGATTGTGGACTGAGCTTCTCAACTTTGTGCAAGCACAAAGGAGACCAGGCACTTGATTGCCAAAGAGGCCACTGCCTCCTTAAGATCATTGCCCCTCATTGCAGTGCCTATCTTTCACCTATCTCATTCAGTAACAACTGGCAGTACTAAAGCCGGAGTAGGATCCAGAACTTTTAATTTCCTAATGTCTTACTTGAATCACTGGACTATTCTCTTCTGTATGTTCTTTTTTGATTACAAAAAAAAGTGAGGAATTTATTTCAAGATGGGCGTTTACTTTTATGACCTTTACCTGTGTTGCCCCATGAAAGCCTGAGGTGGAAAGCTCTTTATTTATGAACCAGACTGGGTTATAAAACAGAATATTGCCAGTTTCCCCTCACATTAGCATTCATTTCATGATTTTTATTTTTTTCCCTGACTGGAAGAACTGCCTACACCCCTGCTCACCATGGCAACTGAAGAATCTAGCAGCAGACTCGGGGTAGGAAAAACATACGGAAAAAAAAAGCTTGAAAATATCCCCTGATACTAAAATTGGTTTTGTTTTCACAGCAACACACTATGCAATTGCGAGAGAGAGCGAGTTATCTACCTATATTTCACTTGGAATCACCCAGCATGGGAGGAGTACAAAAAAGAGTGTGTATGTTTGCATGTTACACTGGAGTATGTTAAGGGTAGGTGGCACTTATTTTCAAAGCATATTTTGACTGCTGAGGGAGGACGAGACGTTGACAATGATATGTTAGTGGATGTTTCGGTGGAAGAGAAGACATTCATATGTACTGGATGGAAGTCACAGCAATTTTGTTTGAAAAGTTTTCCTTCTGTTCCTGAGTTGGTTCAATAAATATAACTGTTGACAAATATTTATCAGCATGTCTAAACATATGGAAAGAATGAACCAAAGTCTTTCAACCACTGTCAGAATGAAAACAGGCACTGATGCGTTTGCTAACAGCATAGTCGAATGCTACACAAGAAATATCAGCCTCATGAGTTATAGTTTCTTAGAACAACAAAGAATGCTTATAGGAATAATTCCACACAGATTGCTAAAAAAGGCATTTTAAACATTACCTGGACACAAATTTGAAATTAATAATAATTAAAACAATACTAAATTACGTTGTTGCTTTTCTAAGCAGGAAACCACGTATATTAGAAATGAGAAAGGAAAAAAACCCACCATACTGACTCATCTTATTAAAGAAGAAGGAGTCAATATCAAAACTAGTGTGTAAAAAAAAGTCAATTAAAAGTTTTCTTAATTTCTGTGGGAAAAACATTTGATTCGTATGAGTAAGGAAAACAGTCTGACATGCATTAATCTCAGCAGACAAGCTTATTGGAAGTTTTCTTTTCTTCCATAAAACTAGTTAAACAGTCTATTATTCTTAATGAGAGGACAACAGGTAAAATAACTTTCCCTGTTTGCTATCAGTTGTAAATGACTTGCAGCTGAGTACCAAAAAATAAGGAACAAATTGACCTCCAATATCATTTTCCGCTACATTTTAAAGGCAAATTATTCCGTATAATAAAAAGAGCACTGTTAAGATAGACAGTGCTATCTGGAGGCCAGAGCTCACAAACTCCTTGTGTGCTCAGCAGACCCTCTGAAATGCTGTGTTTCCCTCCAAACGCACCCTTGACACATCCCTCACGTGGAAGGAAAGCAGTGGTCGCCCAGCTCTAGCCCAACACAGGATTGTCGCAGGCAGGGGGTGTGGTGGGATTCAGGAGCTGAAATGCACCCCTGTGACTACAGTGCAGATGACAGCCATTGTCAAAAACCTGGTGGTCATGGTTGTCTCCTGCACAGAAATTGGAATAGGTGGTTATCAGGTTTGACAAGCCGGATAGTAACGGGCATGTGTTCAGAAACAACTGGATGAATTTTTGTTTATTTTTGTCAACATTCAGCTCACTATATTTTAATTTCCTAAACTAGCTGTTTATTCTCTAATTCTCTGCGTTATTCTCTCTCAGTGAATGTAAGTTGCAGGAGAATGAAGGACAGGATCAACAAAATGCAGAAAGGAGAACTAGTGATACAAGAAATGGAGCCGGAGTTGAAGACAATCAAAGGCAAGTATGACTAAAGTAGAGGAGCGGGAAAGTATGCATTGATAAGGAAAGCTAATACTAAAAATGCTGAGGCAGTGTTGTAAATTAATGATATGAAATATTGATTAAAAAACCCCCTACATTATTTTTTTAAAAATGGAATATTTAGGTTAAAACCACTTGGGGAATGACTGCAAAAGAATTAATCTTCAAGCAGTTTTAGAACAATGTTCTATACCTCCATGCAAATTCTGCTGTAGTTAGAAGTCCTGAGGGACAAAGGTACTTGCTAGCCCTCAGATGCAGAACCAGCTTTGAATACCAAGTTAACAGAACTGAAATAGCTAGAGTTTGCATTTCAAGCAATGGGAAAAAAATTTAGAAATGCTCCAGAGACAGTGCATGAAAATCACCCAAAGACATTATGAGTTAGCCAAGAGACAAGGGGGAACTGGAAAAGGACTCATCAAGAAAGTGTAAGAATGAAGGCAGACATGCCAAAAGTTGAATAAGAAAAGTTATTTTATTTATGCAAATAAAAGGAGAATAAGGTGTAAGTGGACCCTTCGCTATGATCATCTTCTTGACATTAATCAGTGTATAGTACTAAAACTAAAGTAATCATTTGCATCTGTGTTCAAGAAACAAGGATGTAGGACTTGGGGGTGAAGGCAGCATCAGTGATACTGAAATCTGTGAAATGTTCATGAAACGTCCTTGCCTGAAGTAGCAGGGGTTTGAACTGGATTATTTACTCCTATGTATGTCTGACCTATCTTTTCTATTTCCTTCATCTTTTCCTTTTACTTAATATTTACAGTTTCTTTTAATGATAACTTAGTCACGGGAGGATGACTAATCTGGACATTTTCTCAAATTAGTTCTATAAACACCAAAGAAGCACTTAAATGGAAGCACTTCTCTACAGTTTCCAAAGGTACTGCTGAATAATCAGCTGGTGTCAATGTTTCCAACATGCATACTTGCCTAGGAAGAACTGGACTTTTGTTTTCTGATTTTCCCTATTAGTTACCAAAGAAATGTATTTCCTCGTATTCAGTTGTGCCCTATTTGTACCATGCCAAAAAGAAACAATTCGATTTCTTATTACCAGACCATTGTCAGCAGTGTAGCAGTAAGTACTTTGGGTAAACTCTCCAGTTTGGCATTCTAGTATGAGTAATGAGAAAATGGGAAAATTCTATATTCTTTATTTCCGTTCATCTGGAGGTACTTTAAGCCATTTCAACTAACTATTTTAATTCACCTTTTTAAATTAAAATTAAATTCTCTGGATAAAGAGCTTGAATATGCCATTGAAAATGAGGAAAAAAAGTCTCCAGAAATATATAGCAAAACTGCCAAAGGAGTAGAATTTTCTTCGGGAAAATTTCATGAGAATTTGCCTCTAAAAGAAAGAAAAATATTTGCTGGAAATTTGCATTCGTGTTAGTCCCCTTTCATTATGCAAAATGACATCTCCAAATGCCTCAGGCAGGCATTTCTAATAGGAACCAAAGGAAGAAAAAGTGATAAAGAAATTAAAATCTAATAACATATTATGGTAGAATATTTATAAGTGATCAGCAGTGTATTAAGCTGTAAAGAATACTCATCACAGTCACTCTGGCTGGTTATATTCTCTCCTACAGAACTACCTAACCCAAGGCTAGATTGCTTTGAAATTTGAAAACAGGTTTCTGAGCATTAGACAGTGCATCTATTATCATAAACAGCTTTAGCGTGTGAGTGTGCATATATACTAAATTAAGCAAGGTGCTATCTGCAAGGTTTCTTATTTATAGATACACCTTTCTTCCAGGTTTTGTTTAAATTGTTTTTTAAATGAATGATACTGAGGAAGACAGCTTTAGTACAAATGAACAAAGAGTGCAAGTCAGTCCTTACATGGTATGAATCAGAGTAACTGCACTGAGTAACTTAGTACCAGCTGAGGACCTACTCAAAAACTTCAAATTTTTCATTCATAACAAGGTAATATGCCAAAACCTTCATCCCAAACCCAATATCTAAACCCCTTAAATTCAACCCTTTGATAATACTATTCCTTGTGCCATAGTGAAATCGCATTTCATTAAGACAGACTATTTCAGCGTAGTACCTTTCTTACAGAAGTAAAGCAGAGCACCAATTCTAGTTTCAAAACCACCAAAACAGCTGATATTTTACTAAACAAAACCTGAGTTTGGTCAAAATCTACATGTAGAATTCCTGTATTTTAAAAGGAATGTTCTAAGCGTTTGGAAGGAAGAAGGCAAATTTGGGCTGCTGATTGTTTTATTTTTATATTTTGGATTTTTTGCAGGGGATTTTTTGTTCATACCTTATTCATAGCCACTGCCGATAAATTAAGGAATTAAATAAAGTGCCAACTTTCTTTTGAAGTTTTTTGGATTTCTTCTTATAGTCTGAATTACTTAATATTCAATGGTGGATTTGCAGCAAGTGTTTTACTTAGGCGTGGAGTTGCTATTCTAAGATATTAAATTTCAGTTTTATTGCTACAAATCTGTCCTGTGCTACATGAAATTATTGTTTGCCAAGAAGCCAAGGGCACAATAAACCTAGTTTAGCTGGAAAAGTCCAGCAATTGTACACAGTAGGTCTCCAACAGTATACTAGAAATGACAGAAAAGCATACCCTCAGCAATCATCAGCCATTGCTGAGAATAGGATTTTGCCTGACCTTTGGAATTGTTCAACAAATTTAGTGGGTATCCTGTAAAAAATTTGGCCTGGAGTTCTTCAACAAGCTTGAGGTGGTACTGACATATGGGCAGCATTTGATGAGGTTACTTCCAGAAAATCTGAAGGATATTTTGGAGTACTGACTGTTAGAAAATATGCTTGATACCTAAAAGATCTCTCAGAAAAACAAAAAAGACTCAATGAAAATATGAATTAAACAAACGTTTCTCTATTACTCTCCGAACATGACTAATTTCCAATTTTCTCTTTTCCTTTCACCTAAATTGTTTTGTTATCATCCTGAAACCGGCAGTTCTAGCAGGACGACTTGCTTAGTTATCCTCAGTTAACAGGCAAAGAGGAAACGGAGGTCTGTATTGAGGGGAAAACACTAATGAATGAAATATTTGAGAAGAATTTGGGGGTGGGGGGAGTCCTGCATGATTACTTACGCTGGGTGAAATATGAAATTGGAGACAATTAGAATGATATCTAGTGAAAGAGGAAACTCACAAGGTATGTTATAACCTGTCATGGCCCTGAGAGCACCGAGGTGCCTGCCTGTCCCTGCCCAGTCTCCCCCAGTGCCTCCCTCCACTCTGTCCATGTCCTGGGACCCCATTGCAGCCCATCCTGGGGCTGTCAGTCCCTGCTCCAGTGATGCTGTAGGAGTGCCGGTCTCCAGCTCTGTCCCTGCCAGTCCTGACTTGCTCACTGGACTTCCCAGGCTGACCTTGGACTTGACCCATTGTTTCACCTTGTCTGTCCAAGGAACCTCTTATGACCCCAGCCCTGGCCCTGCGCGGGGTAGTGGAGCAAGCCTCGCGCTGGCTCCTCCCTGGCAATAACCAGGAAAAGTACACGGGGGCACACCACGAGAGAGTAAGAAACTAGCCATACAGCCAGGGAACTGGGAGCCAGGCAAAAGACAGAAGTGTGAAAGGAGAGAGGAAGCAAGCAAGTGAGAAAGAAATCCATTTTCATCTTTATTTCCATAGTTTTACTGTACCATTGCTGATACTGGTTCAAGGTTGAATGGCTTCAGAGGCATTTCATCCACAATGACTTGTCTGTGGTTTTAATTGCTCTTCACAGAGGAGAGTTGAATCAAATAACTATTTTGCAAGCTAAAAATACTCCTTAAGTAAGATCACAGGCATATAAAACAAAGATGGGAACTAAACTAATGGGAAAGGGGAGAAGTCTGAGGAAGCAGACTGAGATGTGGGGTTTCTGGACTAGTTTCTCTGACCAATAAAGAACCAAAGGACGTTGTGAAGCGACGTGCTGAACAATAGTTATACAATATTACTTCAGAGCACAGTAAAATCTGAAAAGCCTGAGGAAAATGAGACATAACTCCTCCTCTGCATAAAGCTGCATCAATGCAATATTTTGTTCAAAATAATTCACAACATTTTTTTTCCCTAAAACCAAAATAACTCATTACTTTTTCTCCCCACACAAAGCTGCTTTGTCAGACAATGTGAAATATGAACATGGCCTGGACCAGGAGCAATTGGCTTTCTTCTGTGAGATTGTGGTACCACAGAGCATTCAGCCTAGTCAAGCTCTTCATGTTGTCATCATCCAGCCCATCACCTTCTCCAGCTCTTCTTGAGCTGAAGTCACAGTCATTTCAGTGCGAGTGGAGGCAGCCATATGGTTAGCATCATTTTGGTTGTCTGTGAAATACAAGGATTGCTAATTTGTCCTGCTTGACTAAAGGAGATTTGTTACAGGATTTTCTCACTCTTCGATGGACAAGACTGTGTGCAGAGCCCGATCTTCAACAGGAACCAGCATTCAGCTGTTCACCATGTAGAAACTGTTGGGCAGCCAGTATCTCATTGAAAACAATGGTGTCCCCCACCCCTGTTTGGAAATACTGTGATCCAGGTATTTAGGTATGTCGCTCACCATTTCCTTCTGAACTGTCAAACTAAACTAAACTAATCCACACCTCAATTATTCCCTTTCTCCGTTTCTTTTTGAAACTAAAGTTACTTTGTTTGAAAGTTTGAGGCTTTCTTAATAGTGATTGATTTTCCCTCTTTAAAAAAAGAGAAGGAAGACATAGTAAGTAATAGAAATGAACAATACAAACTTTTTTTTTGGTGGAGTTTTTTCTCCAACTTCTCCAGCTGATGATAGCACTGTTTGAAGCTCAAACCTGGCCAGCAGTTTTTCATAGTTTCAGCAGAAATGTGGTGAAAGAGATACTGAATCTTAACAGTCTTAGGCAAAACTTTTAGTCTGATTTAAATATCTGCATATTATGGTATGGGGTTTGTTTGGCCTTTTTTTAAACTCATCTGCAAATAATTTCATAAACCCTTTACATCGTGAAAGATGGAAGTGAAAAATTTGTATACCTAAAATTTAAAAATAATCCAAACAAATAGAAAGAGTTTTCAGTAAAGGTGAGTGTGGTTTTAGACTTCAAAAAGGAGAAACAAAGGGCAAATCTTCCACTCTTATAGACATTTCTGTGATTCATCTTCCATGAAGACAGACGTCTTCAGGGGATAATTAACTAACAAAAAGAAATGTCAATATATATTGGGTTTTACAAGGAAAAGTGATTTCTGTTCAGCTGAAAAACAACATGCCCAGGGTCAACAGTAACAGTTCTTTGCCATGTGGTTTTGGGCTTTAAAACATATTGCCATCCCTTTTTATTTTTCATTATTTGGGAAAATTATTTCTTACAAAGCTACATTTATATTTCCTTACATGCAGGTAGATATTCTCTCTATAAATAGCGATAGATATTCATAGACATGATAATGATGAATACACACATACGCCCACATAAACTATCGCTTTTAAAATTTTTCTGTATCTTACATAATAGAGCAGGTTAAGTACCATCATGAAGTTGCCGCACATACAGTACAGCCTGAAATACCTTTTTTCTTTGGGTTTTGTTCCTTCTCTCTATAGACCTTACATTTTCAGCAAGTGCCATATGGACAAAACAGTTCCTGGTAAAATTTTGGACATCAATTAACATAAGCACAGCAGGAGATCCCAACTGTTGACCCCTAAAAGGTGGTTAATCAACAGCATATGGGTTTATTTATCCCAGCATGCCCTTTTAATTAACAGTTCTGGAAAGTGTACTTTTTAATGAACACTTTGTTATAATATATTGAGAAAATTCTAAATAGTGTAAATGAAATTCCAGCTTGAAACAAAATAACATTGTTTATAAGGAAAAAAAATCTGTCAAGAAGTCAACCCACGAGAAACACTAATACTAACCTCAAACAATGCTAGAGTAACAATCTTTGTGTCTAGAATCAGATCTGAATTTATAAGAAAATCCCTAAACTGCAGAAAGTTTGGATTTAGTGTTTAAACTCATATTTAAAAAATAAATGTACATTTTAAAGTTCATGTTTAGAGTAAAAAATGTCAGTAGGACAGAGAGGAAGGTCTCCAAGCCTGTGTTTTGGTTTGAGCCCACCCTCTGAACAATACCATGACATTTACTTTCAAGCTGACAGTAGAAGATGCTTGATAATAGGGTAGGTTGAAAGGAAGAGAGGGTACAAAAATAAACAGTGATACCAAACTAGAAAAGAGAAGCAAACACAAACAAGTACGCACACAGCACGGGGTAAGTAAACACAAGAAAAGCAGCAAGCATTCAAAGTCTTTTTTAATAATACATCTTTATTAACGCAATGCAAATTATTTAAGATAAGCCTTAGGTAAACCAAAGCCTGAAGGTAAACCAAAATATTTAAGGTAAATTATTTAGGGAAAACAGTAAACCAAATTTTCAGTTGGTGTAAATCAAGGTAACTACTTACAGAAAAATGATTTACATGGGTCTTGAAAACATAATCAAGTCCTTCATACTAAAGAAATCCAGACAACAAACCAAAGAGCCTTTTCTTTATCTTCGATCAACTAAAAAAGAAAAATGTCTTTGATGGTATTGCACCAGCTTATAAAACCTCCTGGTAAGCTTCCTGTAAATTATGTCCCAAAGATGAATGCATTGGGAGCTCTTAAGGCATTCAAACACCTCTAATTAAGAAGCCATGCAAACTGAAATAACTACTGAACACCTTGGAGTATATTCACGCTTCACCTCTCAGTGAAGAATTCTACTCTTAGTTAAGAGCAACTGCTATACCAGAAGGACTATTTTGTATATACTTATTCAGCAGCAGAATCTGGTCTGTCCTAGGAGGCAGAAACATGAAAGTATTTTACACTTTTACAGCATACTGTGCTAAATTAAAGGCATTTTTCCTCTTAGAAAATAATTTTCCAATACCAAGAGTATTGGAGTCTCCTTAGTTGAAATCTTTGATTGCCTACAGCAAGATGGAAGATTGCCTTACAGAATAATGCAGATTTGAAGTATAGTGAACATCAGAGCAATTTCAAAATGTAGCTATAGCTACAACCTTCTAAAAATGTTTACCAAAGAATCTGTTAGTCAGCTGAGATTACACTAAGTAAGGTGTTACTTTTGTCTTCAAAACAAAACAGAAAAGGTTTCTGCTTTATCATTGGCTTACTTTGCCACATTAGAAATAAGAGAAAACACAATCAAAATTGTCAGTCATTATCTATCCTGTATTATGTGCTACTGAAGAATGAGAAAGCAACCACAATATGAGGAGTCGATTAGAAGGAGTAAAGATGACATTCTCAGAAGGCACCTGTGCAGGGGACTGTTGTCATCTTTTCTGTTGAATACCATACAAGACCAGCTCAGAGCAGCAATTTTTTAGACTGCTAACCCTTGCAGCTCTGTAAGACTGTCAGGAGAAGTAACTACACATCACAAAGGTTAGGGTAAATATTAAAGACAGGGACAGAAAGACATCCTGATAGACATATATCCATACTATCCTCTATAATACACTTTATTATTTCATATATTTGAAATTAGTGGGAGACTTACTTTCTGTAAAGACTTTCTACATGAAGAAGGATTTTCAGGATTGGCTGCTACTAAATAAACATAAAGACTGTAACTTTAATTACAAAATGTTTTTCTAAGATGGATGTGGGACTCCAAGTGTCTGATTGTTCTGATTTTGAAAAAAGACCATTGTGGAATGCCCGTAAAGAATATGATGAGGCACTGAATATGGTTTACAACTTCTGAGTAAACATGGATGTCTTCAGCTATGCAGGTAGCACAATGAAAGTATTCTTGAATCTACTTGAAGGAGGAAAAGAGAGAAAGAAAGAAATGTGCTGTATAAATTACACCAGCTGTCAACCTCCTGCACATTGAAGACTAATTCTTGTAAAAAAGATAAAAAAGCCATAGATTAGTCCAGAATGTTACCCTAAGTGAACAACTAATTTCATAAAACTGAAGACAATATCCTGTATAAAAATACAGAAAAAATGAAATCCTTTGTGACGATTAAGCTAAGTGATTCATGCAGAGCTGTTGATCTGATTTTCAAAAGAAGATCAATGATTAGGCAAATCTTCTGTCTTGGATTCTCTCTGTCATTGCTAGTGAAACATTTTATTTTGAAAAGATCTTTTACTCCACTAGAAGATATTTCTGGTTTTATTTTTTAAAGTACCAGTGAGTAATAAAGGCATACTTGTTAAGGTAGAAGTATGCTCCATTAGGTATATTTTAAAGATGTTAGCATTGTTTGTTTGTTTGTTTAAATTAACCAATACATGCTTGAAATTACATCTAGCTTATACATAAAGACTGCTCTCTCCATAAAAAGCAATTTGAATCAGCTT
Organism: Mycteria americana; assembly: GCF_035582795.1. NCBI lineage: Eukaryota > Metazoa > Chordata > Aves > Ciconiiformes > Ciconiidae > Mycteria > Mycteria americana. The sequence goes on along the minus strand of NC_134365.1, from coordinate 158,335,326 downwards.
TTCGTCAGAATGAACTACCTGTTTTGTACCTGCTTAGTTCTGCTGTATGAACTAGGCTACAGTTTAGTTTAGATCCCACTTTTTCTTTTTGATCATTTCTAGGAAAAGAAGAAATAGCTAAGAGTTATTTTAGGTCTGGGCACTGCTTCTGATTTGTACAAAATGTTTCTTGTTTATATGTGCACCCATTCAGCCACATTAAGCAACCTGATATAAATGATTTAAAAGATTAATGCAGTTCTAGTGCACCAAAAGTAAAAACCAACTATGAGGTACTTTCAGCCCAGTTATCTCAAGGAGTTTGCTCTCAAGACTAAAAATTAAAACCTAGGAAACACATATTAAACATCTCAATCCTGCAAGCACATAGAGCACTAAAGGGCTAGATTCAATTTTTGCACTGTCAAAGGAGCCTCGTCCCTAGTCCTTCCTAACAATGTGAACAGCCAGAACAAAGAGAATTGCACATTTCTGCTTTAAGAAATGGGTCCCAGTTTAACTCTGTCAGAAATAAAACTTCTGAATCCAGTGAGTTATAACAAAGAATATGACCAAGCTGTTACCAGTTACCTTTTGTGATCATGCAGCAAGAGACGTGTACATACTTTGTAGTATAATACCATCTATTTTGGAAAGGTAATTATTTGTTACTGATACAGTATTCTTATGGCTCTCTGTCTCTTAAATCTCTGTTGAAAGGAAGGGAGAAATAGCATTTCCTTTAAAATTACGGAGTTTGGGAGTTAGCCAAGTGAAAATTAGTGAGCTTCCACTGTAACTAATTGAAGTTAGATATTGTTTTCATTAAACTCTCATCAACTTCACATTTAGTTTATTTTCAAGTGTAGGTTTCAAGTGTTGCAGATGTGTTGGTTAGGTCTCAGGGAAGGAATATCAACTGTCACACCTGGTTCATTTGCTATGTTATGCCTTTCTGGTACTGAGCTGCAGGACACTCTTTCCTTCTCTAACGCTTGGGAGGTTTTTTTGGGTGCCTTATCATTCATCTCACTTTCTAGTGGTTAAAAATCAATCTATGGCTAAGTGCTCACATAATTTGAATCCAAGTAGGCAAGCCTGCATGATTGTTAGTACCTCTTGTTTGTGACGAAAATTTTTGTATTAATGTAGACTCACACTGTTGATAGTTCATTTTATTTGATTTTCTACATCTTTACGTATGATTTTCTACATCTTTATTTTCAGAATCTGACCAAACTACATAACGCTTAACAGTGAGCTTCCTAATATTTTAAAGGAAGAATTGCAGTATACAAAAAAGAGAGATGGCTTTTGTTTCTCCAAAGATAAAGTGATTTAAATTTGAGGAAATATTGAGCTGCCAAGTAAAAATTTCTCTTTCGTTCCAACATAACGATGATGAATATGTGATGATATAGTGCTAGGAAGATTTGTCTTGTTTTCCATATTTGAACATTCATTGTCCTTGTCAGGAAAAATACTTGGGAAGGATTCATTTTATTATTATTTACTTTGGGTCATTCATCTTGTTCTAAACACAGGAAAAAGAGAACAATGCTTCAATATGGAATGGACATAGCAGAAAGAAGGTAAAGAGAGCAGTTCTCCAAACTGTTGTGGACTGAGAAGTGTAGTAAAGGAAGAGGAGATAAAGGAGGTAAAGGAAGAGGACAGCTGAGAAAAAACTCGGCTGTCTATGTGAAGGAATGAAAATTTGTGCAGAAGGAAGAAACAAGCAGACACTGATGGCTAAATAATTTCTCTGAGATAAAGGCAAATTAATAGTCATCTTTAATAATTTGAATTTTAATGAAACTAATTATTCTTAAGTCTGTTCGGTAATGTTGAGGATTAATTTACTTCTGTGTTTAAAATGTGTATAATCAATTTATGTCGCTTTAAGGTAATGTTTTTCCCATATCTGTCTTATATTTTGATATAGAAACCTTGGACAAATTTTAGTTTTTAGAAGCATCTCCTGAAAAATAAGTGTGTAAGTACACAGCCTTCAGCTACTGAAAACTCATGTGGGTTCACTGAAGTCAGTAGGAAATACCAGTCAAAAACTGATCTGAATGTATAATCAACATGTTTTTAATCATGTTAAAACCTTGTTGTTTCTTGCTACTAACACACACTTATGTGAACTGTACACAATTTCTAACCTAACTGCACTACTTACAACTTTTCACAGCAAAACCAGAAAACTGTTTCACATCTCTAATTTCCTTGGTCAGCCATAAAAATACCACCACACCTCTTGGCAGAGCAAAATATGTGGTGCATAATCATATGATCCCTTTCACGAACTACTGGGGGACCATTCAAAACCAAAGTTTAATTCTTCGTCTTGCCATTCCTATTGGAAGTTTTCTCCAGCAACTTCTTCCAAACATGGTTGGAAATTTGAAAATTCAGGCCTGAATCTATTTCTTATCAATTCAGTCACTTTTTCTCTTATTAATGTCATCCTTTAAGGAATGCTTTCCCCTATTGGTGCTTGCTTCTTGGATTTAACCACAGACATTCTCAACCTTTGTTTTGCTTGACCAAAAAAAGCCATGTATTTTAGATTCACATAATATAGGTTCTCCTTTTTCCTGGTCATCTGAATAATATTTTCCGAGCCTATTCCAGTTAGAATTTGGTGGCTTTCTAGAGCCGGGTGACCAGAATTCTTCTGTTTTCACATGAATATTATAATGGCACTACTCCTTCCTCTTTTTAAAAAAATATTGCAGCTGGTAAATCTTAAGATTGTCTCTGCTATTTTCACAGCCACATTACACTGATGCCTGACTGTCCTTCACGGCTGAATAATAACCTTTGTTTTTCCTCCCCTTCCATTATTCAGCCCAAATTCCTGTCTTACAGCAGAAATCATTAACGTGATCCCTAACTGAATGATATCGTGCTTGATAACAAGATCATTTAATCGCATTTTGTTTTTTTAAGACATTTACATTATTCACATATTGACAATATATTCTACCTTTTTGATGGCAAAAAAAACCCCCAGAACACTGGTAGTCTCTGTGTTATGGTCAGAAATGAAAATATTAAACAGCATTTACCTCTGTGAGAATTCTTAAGTAGTACCATTACTAAATTCCTTTCAATTCAATGTTAATCATAATCCTTATACTAGCTTTTTATGTACTCTACATTTCTTAGACTATTCCATTATCTTCTTTAGTTTAACCAGTAATATTGTATGTCTTTTATCTGGAAAATGACATGCCTTATCAAAGAAAATATCAGATGAGTACAGCATGAAGGACTTGGTGAATATGTATTATATACTTTTTTCAGTTTCCTACTTACTGCCATGGCTGATTACTTTTTCTCTTTCTTTTTAAAGGAAAAACTTTTCAGAAACATTTACATCATTGGAGTAAGACTAATGGTGTTTGTTATGTATGTGTTCTGTGCCTTCTTAAACATACCTACCACATTTACTACTTTTCAGCTGTATAGTACTATTTAATAAAAAACAGAGTTATTACAAATCTTTGCTATTGGACCATCTGCTAACAATAGCAATAAAGTGACAGTCTCTGTAGAGAAACACTCACAGCTACCAGGACTCTAAAGCACCGACTGCTTTTTCTACCATGTGTTTTGGAGAAAAATTGTGTAAAATTGTATTTTCTAATTAAATAAAAAATTAACTGTCTCAAGGGCTTGGACTAATCACTGCAGTTTTCTTTTAACTGCAGAATTTTCACAGAAGCTCCCAGTACCGTGAGCATGCAGCAGCATCCTCACTGTGAGTGTCAGGAAAGATCTGGTGTTCATCAAGGTAGGGAATGCAGCTGCAGTCTGGTTGGAGTCTCACGCAGCTGCACAACTAACACAACACCGACACAGCGAGCGAGGCACCGCACTGCGAGATGTGAGGAGTATGGTGTGTGGCAGGTAGTAGGGGTCACAGTTATTAGCAAGCCGTTAACTGGCAATAAGCCGATATCAAGTAAATAAGTAGTATGCTTCACTTATATATGTAAACATATTCATACCTGCTCTTCCTTTAAGTGGGGTCCAGCTTTTTCTTGTGTCAATGGACAATCTGCTACTGATTTCAGCAGGGACAGGCTCCGCTGTGTTACCAGCACTTTCAGAGGAGCTTGGCATACAGACTGTCTGATTAATTCTCAGAGTTATGCCCAAACTAGAATAAATGTTTCATAACAAAACACCAAATGATACAAATCTGCTTTGAATATTGCCTGCTATATAATAGCATTTTGAGTTAAGCAGTTGCTCAAATTTAGCACATACTTAAGTATTTTGCTGATTATGGGTATGTTAAGCATAAACCCAGAATCTTTGTTGAAATGAATAAAATCATCATTATGGATTTTGATAGTATGATCCAACATTTTATATTTTTATATACAAAAGTAATATTTAAGGTTTACAATATAATTTGCCCCAAACCAATGTACATCATTTCACCTGTTTACAGGAAGATCATATAATAAATGTAACCATCAACATTGGTGCTGGAGCAATATTTTTAATGAGTTAAATCTGTATTTTATATTTAGGTTATAGATTTAAATGTATTACTTTTAGGCTAAAATCCATCTGGGCTTATTAAAGCATCGTCCAAAGCCCGAAATATAGCTGGGAAGGCAATAAATAAGTTAGCCAACTACAACGTGACCAACAGAATAACAATACAGCCAGCTGCAAGCTGAATGTAGTAGAAACTTCTCAGCAATTAAAAATCACTATGCATGCACAGATTCTCATCAACTATTTATAACTGCTTCCTTTATTTATATTAAAGATAGAGAAAATGTAACCATGTCCAGCAGCATTTTGTTTTAAAGAGCACGAACTAGCTTAATAGGTAGAATTACAAGAATCCAAGCAAGCAAATACAGACTTTAGTTTTTTAAACAATATCCCACTAGTAAGAGGAAAGTTGTCAGGGCTTGCTTTAAGTAAGTAAAGGCGTTATAAGAAGGTAAGTCCAGAAAGTATGATACCCAAGGCAAAGTCAAGCATACCTAAGTTGTCTTTACAGATATCTAGGAAAGAAAACTATGCAGGGGTTTGCTAGCAAACTAACATGAACAAATCCTAGCAGAAGACTTGACAAGTGTGGAGGCTGCAACAAAGATCTGTGGGTCAAATCTAGGTGGGCAGGGAGAAATATGAATCACCCAGCAAGACAAAGATCGGATGCATGACTTCTGAGAAAGTGAGCAGTATAGAAAAAACGGGAGATTTTTATTTAAATAGCTGACTTTATCAAACTCCTTCAGCACCTCCCTGTCATTAAACAACGTATTCCAAAGTTTCATTCATGTTTAAGCTGGATATTAAGAAAAAAAATTTTTTTGGAGGATAAAGTCCATGTTCTCCTGTACTTTTTTCATTGCGCAATCCTTCCTATCGAAGTCCCTTCAAGCAGAATTGTTTCATATATCATAATCCTTCTGACGTCCCTCAGATTTCTTTCTCAAACTGAATGGAAGAAATTACTTCAATCCTCTCCATCTAACTTTGTAACGAATACATGTTCACAAAACAAAAGCTACCTTTGATGTCAATAGGCTTTGTTAATAATTTTTAGTCATCCAATAGAAACTGCTTGTCCATACTTACAGTTTCAACGAAATTTCATTGAAAATATCCTGAAAAATGTCATTGATACTTTTAAACGATAAGATTCGTTTTTTTTCAAAGCTACTGTTAATTTTAAAAGTGTTCATTCATATTTAAAAATGGGAAAGAGTATAAGAAGTTCAAATTAAAAAAAAAATACTAACTCATTCCCTTTTCTTTCTTTGTTAATTTTCAAGTTGATTGAGTTTGAGTCCTGGAGAAATTCACTTCTAGTTACATTTTCAATTAAATTCTTAGCATATGACAGCAGCATTTAGATGTTGGACTTCTCTCTCTAAAACACAAGCCTTTAGAGCTTGTTTTTACAGGTTGGAGTGGAAGGATTACTACCATGGTCAATCATTTCACATAGTGATATAACTTCCTCCAGCTGTCCTAGTTCATCTTGTGGAGTACAGACATACACGTGTGTGTTTACGTGCATATATGTATATGTATATAATATCTCAATAAAGGTTATACAAAACTGAAATTCATTGAAGCATACTAGAGGTCCATTATATTAACTTGGGGCATATTACAGCATCTTGAAATAGCACAGCAGTGACTGTCAGCTAGCCAGACTGCCTAATGTGGAGAATTTCCCTTGTTAGGTATCTTATTAAAGTTCTCAGCAGGGTTTCTGATTCGTCTCAACATCAAATGAATAGCACCAGCCTTTATTCAAGAAAGAGATAACTACAGTCTAACTAGATTATGCCAAATTCCAGAAATGTGCTTTCACAGTTGCCAAAGATTTTTTTTTTCCTACTGTGCATATTTCGAAGGGGCCTATCACTATGGATGCTATTCATAAGAAATATTATCCTGGGTTAACTGCGCTACCACACCGATCACACCAGCTTACTTTCACAAGGTGATTTAAGCTAAGATAAGTTTTTTCTTCATTTTGGAGTATCCGTGCAATTTTTAGTAATTTGGAAGTAGCTCCTACAGCAAGTAAAATGATGAAAGATCATAGCAGCCTCCCTTGTTCCCCTGCTTTTTTTGAAGATCCTCTTGAAGGAGTAGAAAGTGCTGCTACTGTATCAGTGTTAATGTAATTCTAGGCATCAGTTACCAACTTTTATTAAAAACTCTCTCAGCAAGAGTCGTCTTTGCATAGCGCAGAATCAGATAATACACAGACAGGAAATAAATAGCTGATCTCCAAAGTAGAGAGAACGTATGCCCTACATTCAGCAAGGAAGTCATCTCTTGATAGATACGCCAAATGAAGTAGAGTTCAAGAGCTGCAATCATTAGAACAAGTGAAACCTGTATTTAACTCCCTGCTCTGCCAGACTGGGCTGATGAGAGAGCAAGTTACTGAGGATCAGAGCTATTGAAGGACAGAGTTGCTGTGACAACTGTCTTTCAGGGACCTGCTCTCAAAGCCCAAAGTTAGATACCGGTAATCTCTACATGAAATACAGAGATAGCTAAGTACCTCAGAAAGGCTACTTAAAGTTGCTTCAGGGAGAGTGGGGAGGTGCCAATCGAATAGCAAATGCTACAGAGAGCATCTGTAATCCCACTCACATTTGAGGTTTGAGCAGCTCATTAAAGGCTGCAAACAGATGCCTCTATGTCTGATCAACATCTGGAGACAGGAGTACTGATGGTAGATGACTACAAACTGTTCTTGCAAAGAGCTAAGTAAGGCTTGTTTTTCTTTGCTGATGGTGGCTGTTAACTCTTCATGTAAGACCTTCATGGATAAACCATTCAGGGAGATCTGAGCACCTCTTCCATGTTGATATCTGTTTTCTACCAAACATCTGATTTATACAAAATAATCCTAGGTGCAGACACTATTTTTCTCCTTCCTGTAAAGATACAGTTAAGCTACCTTTTGACCTATTTCTTCCTAGTCCCAGAAATCTTGCATTAAGGGATGCACCATGGCCCAGCTTCAGAAAGAAAGATGTAAAGACCCCCCACCTTACTGAGGCTACATACAGACTGGCACTTGACAGATACCTAGAGAAAGACTTTGATTTGAGACTTGCAGAATAAAGATTGAATGCTCTATTTCTGTAGGCTCTGCGGGTGCTCTAGCCCCCTAGAGTAAAAGAGTGTGCAAAAGGATGGTGGAGGCACCACAATCTTTTTAAAAAGAAAATAATCACAACCACATTTTCAGTATAGCCTGACTGCATACAGAAATTGAAGTGTTATGGGAAGTAAGATGCTGTTTTGCCTAGAACCTAATGCAGGGGCTGGTTATCTAGCTGCTCAGGACACGTATAAACAGACTTAGGAGCATATCAACATCCTCGCCCAAATGCTCCAGGCTCCCAGTGCCTCCAAGCAAAGGAGAGCGGGTGAAATCACTACAAAGAGATCTAGTAAACTGCCTCAGAAATGTTTCCCATTTCTTCCTGAAAAACATTACACAAACTTCAGTCCTCACCATCATGTACTTCTGAGAAGCTACTTGCCTGTACTTCCCAATGGACAACTAGTCTCTGGAGTTTGTTGAACATCTTTGAAAGCATCATTTTATGATTTTGTCACCACATGCAAGATTACAGTGAATGCTGGAACCTAAACACACACATGCAGACATCAAGGGAGATCCATTCCTCATTTATAGCTAATGGTTTTCCTGATTAGCTAAAAATACACCTGATGAAGAAACAAAAATATTAATATAAAAATATGGTGCATGTACTGCATTCATTTGATACAGTTAAGGGCTGAACAGTGCTTTTCAAGAAGGTTAATTGGGAAATTATCACTAAATTAAATTTTAATATATCACATCATGATAACAGTAGAGAAATTGTCCCTTCTAAAGGATTTGAAAAGATTACTGAAGTTGGGATCATGAAGTACTTAAAAAGTGCAGTGGAAAATTCCAGTTTTGCTCCCCCACAGAATGCTTTTCTCATATAAACTTTTGTCATCTTGACACAACCTCACACTCAACTTTGACAATTTTAAATCAGCATATAAATCATAGTATATAGTCACTGCAAGTTGACAGTACTGAATAAAATAAATTAGTTTCTTCAAAGTCAGTTAACACAGGCTATCCTCTCATCTTTAACGCACCTTAAAAGCTTGTGTGGCCTGCAATTTAATTTACTTGGTGTTTTAACAAGGGGCTCTTTCTGCAGGGTAATATAAACATTAGCCAGTGAGGTCGTTAGGAGCTTCAGACTCCTCCTGAAGGCTTTACTTGAGAGTTTAGTGGGAGGCAGATTGCTCAGACAATCAATTTCTCTTCTTTTAAATTAAATTTCTTTCATAACAGAACAGTTTAGGTTACAGTAAGAGGGAACCAGAGAATGGTTGCAAAGTCTTAGGAAGAACTATTTTTAAAGTAATGGTGGGAACCAGTGTCTGGACTGTAGTGTCCCCACCCCCAAATCATCTGTTCTGTCCTGAACTTCTAATATAACCTACTTGGTGAAGAATTTGCCTGTTAGGATTTAACTTTCAAAAGGACTTTAAAAGTGCATGTGATAAATGTTGACATAGTTTTCCATGTTGAGCTTGATCTGCTGCTCAGGTCTTCCGAAGGATTTAAAAGAAATTTGGACTATGCTATCCCCTGTATAAATAAGCACATCTCCCCACCTGCCATCCCCAGCCTCGGATGTTGTGGTCAGCAGAGGATAGACTGGGTGAAAAACAAACTAGCTGAATGAATAGATTTGGGGTGTGGGGGTGGGTAATACCAGAGTAACATCCTGCAAAATTGTATGGAAATCTCTCGTATGGTGGTGGTGCAGGCAGAAGGCTTTTAAGAAGATGGATCATAGTTTCAAAGAAGATGAACCTAAGCTGTTGCATAAAACCAAAACCAGTTCAGATAATCAGGCTCTCATTTGGCTTAACATCTTGAGAAAGAAATGAGGAAATACACTGGAATTAAAAACAACACATTTTGGGAGAAAGCTCTTTAATTTGAACACAACCAACCCATGGAACTCACTGCCATTAGTTATCGTTAAATCCAGTATCTTGGATTTAGTGAATTCACAGCAATTTTTAGCATTTATATCGATAAAAAGAAAATTTGCAATTAAATATAGATAGATTTTTCAGAATAAATTGACCTCTGGACTTCTGCTGTTTCTATCATTTACTGAAGACATATTGTACCAGTTACAACAGACAGTGAGAAATCAGACTACTGACCTGATCTTGGAGACAAGTGATGCTTTCAGTGATACTGATGTTTGCACAACTGGCCGTCTCCTGGCTCATTCAAAACCAAATATGAAAGTTATGCAAAGAAGCAACAATTTTCCATTGTTGTTTAAAAAAAGGCAATATTGAATAGTCTGAGCACAAAGAGCTGTTCAGATATAGTCTGTACTACAGAGAAGACATGCAACATCTCATCTTCATTGTTTTTTTCTGCTCAATATTCACTCAGCTGTGGAAGGATGTTTTCAGACATCAAATAGTCAGAAGCAGCACTGCAAAATGAATAACACTGATTCTATTAAAGAGAGCAATAAAACTCTCATTGGACTTCTATAGAAGAAGAATTTGGACAATGCAGATGACTTTTGAATATCTGTATATAGTCATATTTGTTTCTCCTATCTTGCTACATTCTGAGAACCTAGTTATTGTTTTCCTTAAACGAGATCCTGCAAAAGCAAACCTCCCACTGCCTCCAATTTTAAAAATACAAAGAAAAGCTTTTGCATAAAGAGCACAGATACAGTCTTTTTGTAAGCCAAAGGTTATACAGCACCACAGGAATATAACACTCAAACACAAAATAAAGGTTACGTTTTTCTGTCAGGAGGTCTCTGGCATCTTGCTTAGACAATAGGTGCACTGCTCATTATCTGTTGCTAGAAGAAGGGTGCTTCTTGTTCAGAACTGGTTACTTATGTTACGGCAATTTTGGTTAAATAAGAAAAATAAAGTATACATGAGAATGTATGTATAGAAGAGAAAGAAAAAATTACTTGCTTTAGGAGGAAAAGGCAGATGCATTCCTGTAGTTATACATAACAATAATTGTTGGAAGGCATGAGGAAAGTATCTATTAATAAATTAAACTATGCAACTTCTCAAAGTGTTATTATCTGTTGAGAAATTCAGAAAATTTCAAGCTAAGGAAAATAAACACCATTTTTCTGAATCTGTAATTTCTGTCAATGTAGGCAGCATACAAATGAATATTAACCTCTCTGACTGTCTTTAATGTATAACATATGGTTGCTGCTGCTGGGCTTATTGAAGGAGTTGGGCTGAGGGTATGGGGGAAGGAGGGAAAAAGTAGAGATGAGCGATGCTGGTGAGCATTTGCTGTTTGTACTCTAGCTGCAAAAACCGAACGTGTTTGCAAGAAGGAAGAAAATTCAGCACTGCTGAAAACATGGCCTCACTTAAAGAAAACTGGAGGTGGTTAGGGAAGGGAATTTCTTTACTGAAAACAAACGTATTCTCACTGTAGAAAAAAAACACAACAACAAACAAACAAAATGAACTCACTATCTGAAGACTGCTTAATACCTAGCTGGGAATCTGTTTCTGACTGGAAGAGAAAGGGCAGTAGGAGGGGTTGCCTCGAATTTCTCCCAAAGTGAAGGATTGTGGGGGTGGACTAGAGGGGGCTGAAGACTGTGTAACATCAGGAGACACATTTGTTCAGTCTGCACTGGCATTTCCAAGCTGAAGAATTTGTTTCTGCAAAAAAGGTTAAAAACTGTTCTGTGACTTGGATTAAATTAATTTCTTTGGCATGAAAAGATAGACTTTTACTTCTCTCTGCTTGGTGCCCAAATCAGAGCAATCTTATTTTGTTTCTGTTCGCCGTTTTAGTTTGCCAGCATTGTTAGGCTTTCTCTTGCTTGCACAGAAATATTCTGTCATTAAATCTGATTTCTTTCCCCTGTTACACATCCTAATTCACATCTTTGTCCCCCACTGGTCCTTGTCTTCTTTCCCACTCTAAATGTGGGAAATTAAGTTTTGATTAAAACTTGTTCAAATCTTGCTCAGGGCTTGTTTAGTTCTCATTTCTGTCTCCTGGAGGAAAAAAGAGTGTAAATACAAGAAGCTAGAACTTTCCTAAGTTTCAACAGCTGTTGTGGTTTTTTTTCTTGTTTGAGGTATTATTTTAAAATGTCTTATTACAGAAACTGTATTCTGTTATCTGAAACATATAGCTCAACTAACAACCCATGTTTTAAAATATTTTTCCTACCTGAGATCACAACTAGTTGAAAGTATATCCAAAATGAACCTAAGGTCCAAAGAGTGTGCATCATTCTCTATGAATTCCACTTTTGCTACAGTTATGCTCAATGCCTGCATAATGTTTTGATGATGTTTACCTAACCAGTTTTTGAAGACCTCCAATGGTGGAGACTCTAGAGTTCTCCTAAGGACAGCAGTTCAATGTATTTATATTGACAAAATTTCTGGTTCTTTTTTTTCTCTTCTCCTCCTAATCTACAACGGCTTCTTGCTGCAATTTAAGCTCATTTTTTCCTGTACTGTCTCACACAGACATGAGATCAGATTATTTCCTTGCTAACAAGCTTTTATGTTTCTGAAAGCTGTCCCCTTTCTCTTATGAGCAACCCTAATTCTCATACTGTTGAGACTCACCAGATCTATGGGTTTTCCCCTTTGCAACTTGTGTAATACTACTGACATATATATGAGTATTCTGCATATCATCATGAACTTAGATCTGTTTATGAAAAACAACCAGATCTTGATGAAATGCACAATGATAACATAAACTGTGTCTTCTAATACTTAGTTTCGGGTGAAAACAAAGCAGTTTTATTTTGGCTGGCTCTAACATCTACTTGTCTAGTGTTTTGGGCAATATTCGTTGTAAAGCAGCAGTGAAAAAGAAAAAAGTTACTTCGTTTTTTGGTAGCCTGGTGTACACACCTTCATTAAACAAAGAAGGCAAAAAAAAAGCAGGTCAAGCATATGTCCTTTCCACATACATTTTTTGTTTCATATTTAGCTATTTCTTTTCTGCCTCAAGCTTTTTTCTTTTTCCCGTGGGTGACACCAGATTTATCACTGTCCCTGTGCCACCTCTGCCTCATGCAGGATAGTACCATGAGAGAAAAACCCAAACTGAGTCACTGGGGAGCTCTGTAATGTTGCAACCGCCCCTAATTTTCCATCTAAGTAGACATAGACTAATTTAATGGCGCATTGTTTAAGGTCTTCCTTCTTTCAGCCTATGTTTATTTCATCAATTTTCACGCAGTTGGTAAGTTCTATTTATTGCTATCATTTTACTTGTATGGTTCTGTGCAGTCATCATGACAAAGAATTACTCTTGAAAGGTATTCGAAAGCTTTCCAACTTTTCTGAATGTGACAGGATAGGATGCTGGAAATGGTTGAAGTCATGGAGTGAAAAACATCATGGGAATATGACTCAGGACTAGTCATCACCACCTGGAAAGCTGTCATTAAAAAAAAATCATGTTAGAATTCAACATACAGTTCTGAGTCTTGCAAAGTTGCTGGAAGGCATGTTACCAAACAAGAATCAGGTTCTGGAGGTTTATATCGGTGGTCCTTCTTCAGGGCAAAAGTTTTGTCTTAAAGACAAAGACCTTCTGAAGTCAGATTTGACCTCTAGAATGGGTTTTCGGAATGAGGTCAAAGTGGGCTTCAAATTGTGGGACCTCTAAATGGTGCAGGCTATTGCAGGAAGTGAAGCAGCATCTGATATTCCAAATTATGCTGGATAACAACATTCCTGATAACAAAGCAACTCTAATTAATGTGAGATCACTCTCAAGTCACTATAATCTTTTCTACAGTCTTTAGGGCATAAAACAAAAACCACCAGTTGTTCTCCCAAGCTAGTTTCAAGATTGGACTTTGTGGTCTATTAGTGCCCAAAGGATTCATGAGGATCTGCTCTAAAGTATTTAACCATAGAAACTGCCCATGTACGCATCTTGGAACCATCCTATTCTTTTCACTTTTGTCTATGTTGAATCATACTTTATGATTTTAATCTGTTTCAGTATTTAATTTTATCTTTCAAGCAAATGGTTTGAACTCTATTTCACTTTATTTTTTTCTACTTCTTGTGCTGTTCTGCCAGTTCAACTCTTCAGGATTCTCTTAGCCCTATTATTTTATTTTCCCCATTAACCATCATAGTGATAGAATTGATCTAGTGTGCAAAAGTACTTTGAAGTCCAAAAATGTCCTGCAGAGAGGTCTTTCAGGATGAGGCCCTACTTAAGTTCAGTATTAAAACATAAATGAGAATATTGAATAGCCTCTGAATCGACATGAGAAGTACCAAAGCATTTTAATCTACAGTATTTACTCTCCTTTCTTCCTAATCCAGTCATAATTCTTTGGAAGAACATAATAAAACTAAAACTAGAAGCAGTAAAACTGCTTTGGATTTTAGTTATCGTTTTTCCTTTTATCTCTTTTCATTTCTAGCTGTCTCATTAGCATAATGGCTGTATTGGCAGTCATTACAAGAATGAGATTATATAGTGATGAACACTTCCATAGTGAAGTATTTAAACTAGGGTGTGAGCTTATTAGGAACTCAATGGCTGTAGGGGGAGTCAAGAATGCTCAGCACCAGCTAAAAAATACACAGCCTCTTGCAGAATCTCGCCTAACTGTTTAATTCTCAGTTCCATTTCATTTCCAATTGCATTTGTTGCTCTTTTTTATCATTTACTTGATTTTTTTCTTAAACTTTTTCCAGAGGACCTCATAGTTTACAATCTATATCAGCAAACCTACAACAGTTTGGCAGGAGAAGGTACTCAGCACATCATGAACTGAAGTAATTACAGTCTCCCATCTCTATAGTATTAGGGTGCTTCATAAATTTCAAAATATTTACTTTCACAGGCTGTGCTCAGCACCTCAAATAATCTCCCCCTGAAGATTCTCAAGTTGAGTTACATGCATCCTATAACTTCTTGGCTTTACAGTAATTTCTGGGTGAAACCGTAAAGTACACATCATTTATAAAGTATTTAATTTTTTTTTTTCAGTTAAAACTAAAAAAGCCATTTTTTATCTTTATCCTATTTTGGTTTATGTGCCCTGTCAATTGATTACTATTTTCTAGTTATGACCTTATTAAACATAACTATAATTCTGATGTTTTATTGCATATGTTTGTATTGTTGTATTATGCAGCAACCAAGAAAAGAAAAGTCATCTACATGATTGCACTCAATTCCTAAATGATATCACACTATGTGAAATATACCACTTCAGTGAATGATCTTCCCATTTTCACACTATTTCACACTATTGCACTGGAATTTGTAGAGTGGCAGGAAAGATATATATACCATCTAATGCAATTAGGAATAGGTCAGCAGGAATCCCTAAACTGCTGATTGCCAGAAGCTAGAAGGGCATTTCAAGGCAGGATATTTAATAGATTCCTTTTACTTATGCACTTTATTCAAGCATCTGCTACTTGCCACTGTTAGAGCAAGGATATTGGACCAGATGGACCCTTGGGCTAACAAAATTTGGCTGTTTCTATGAAGAGAAAAGACTCTCTACTTTATATATTAAAGTAATATTAAAGCAAGAAAGTATTCGGCATGAACGCCACAAACATTAAACTTTACTGGAGGTGACATTGTCATACTACAGTAAGAGTAAGGATGTGCTATTTGACGAAAAGTGTGATAAGAGGATTGGCAATGAGCAAAATATTTCTCACCAAAAAAAAGACTCTCAGCTTTGGAAGGCAGTCTTCACAGTGCACTCTTTTCACCCCTGACAGAATATATGGTTTTATGAAGGACCAGTGTGTGGAAGCCCAAGAGCTTAAGTCCTTCATATATTCACAAAGAGCTGGTTTGGGAATTACACTATTGCCTTCCCTGAGATGTTCTGCTAAAGCAGAAGGGTAGTCTGGAGCTGGGGCTTCTGAATTCTCTCTTGCCCTCACCAGAGACCATTTTACATGAGCTGCAACAGACAACAGTTATTGAAAAGAGACAACCCTTAAACGCTTGGATTGTGTGAACTGGTGAACTGGCTCTATGGCCTTTTCAATAAGAAAGCCAACGTTTCTTACTTTGGAGTGTTATATACACACTGTACGTACCCTTCATTGACAAGTGCAGCTAAAAGAGGTGGCTAACAGACACAGCAGTCTGCGCAGCAGTCTCTGGGTTCTGCTTTGGGAGCTTCTGGATCTTCTGGGGACAAGGTCCAGGATCGTTGGGGAATGCCTGAATTTCAAGTCTGAGAAATTTGAGGATACCAGCTGCTGCCAGGTAAGGACAAGGTAAGCTCTATCAGCTTCTAAGAGCTCAGTCAGCTGCCCTTGACCTAAAGGTGCCTGAAGCTTTCGTTGAAGCTGTCCCCTGATTACGGATGGTCAAGCACTGGTTTAGGTGGTGCTAGGAAGAGGCTTATAAAAGAGCTAGACCTAAAGTGCAGCTCACAGAGGCAGCAGTTTGTACAAAAGTTGGCACAGCAGGGTACAAAGAGGGGGCCCTCATCTCAGCTCAGACCAGCATAAACATTCTCATGTGTGGTTGTAATGTGCCACAATGCACATTTTCCAGCAGATGCTGGAGCAGCTGTCCCAGCCAGAGTGGAGGCTTTGATCCAGGCAGGGCTTTGAGGGGTAGATGCAGCCCTTCAAGTCCCAAACTGCAGATAGTGCCTGGGGCCTCCCACTGAGGCTGGGAGAGATGGTCTTCTTTCCTGCAGGAGGTGTGCCATTGTTGAGAAGCTGTGTTACCAATTGGAGGAGTCACGGGAGGAAGTCAGCAGGCTGCACAGCATCAGAGAGGATACAAGAGAAAGAGACAGGATTTTCTCAGAGACTCAACAGTGTGCAAAGCCCCAAACCCCACCTGCAGTGGAGACACAGACAGAGTCTGTCTCTAGCAGAAGAGTAAGGCCAGCTTGTAGTTGAGGCTAAATCAGTGGATATTTTCTGCCTAGACTTCAGTGAGGCTTTGGACACTGTCTCCCATAGGATCCTCATAAAGAAGTCAATGAAGTATGGCCAGGACGAGAAGACGGTAAAGTGGATTGAAAACTGGCTCAATAGCCAGGCCCAGAGGGTGGTTTTCAGTGGCACAAAGCCTAGTTGGAGGCCAGTAACAGTGTACCACAGGGATCAGTACTGGATCCAATCATGTTCAACATCTTCATTAATGATCTGGATGATGGCGTAGAGTGTACCCTCAGCAAGCTTGCAGATTAAACCAAACTGGGAGGAGTGGCTGATACACCAGAGGCTTGTGCTGCCATCCAGGGGGACATCAACAGGCTGGAGAAATGGGCAAGATAGGAATCTCGTGAAGTTCAAAAAGGGAAGTGCAAAGTCCTGCATCTGGGGAGAAATAACTCCAGTAACCAGTACTGGGGTCCGACGAGCTGGAAAGAAGCTTTCTGGAAAAGGACCTGGGGGTCCTAATGGACAAAAAGTTGAACATGAGCCAGCGCATGTCCTTGTGGCAAAGAAGGCCAACAGCCCCCTGGGCTGCATTAGGCAGAGTGATGCTAGTAGGTTGAGGAAAGGTGATCCTTTCCTCTCTTCAGTACTTGTAAGGCTACATCTGGAGTTCTGGGTCCAGCTCTGGGCTCCTCACTACAGGGACAGGACAAGAGGCAATGGTCACAAACTTAAACACAGAAGGTTCTGTCTGAACATAAAGAAAAACTTTTTTTTACTGTGGAGGTGACTGAGCACTGGCACAGGTTGCCCAGGGAAAGTTGCAGAGTCTCCCTCCTTGCTGATAATGAAAACCTGTCTGGACATGGTTCTGGGCAACCAGCTCCAGGTGATCCTGCTTGAGTAGGGTGGTTGGACAAGATGACCTCCAGAGATCCCTTCCAACCTCTGTCCTTCTCTGATAAGCCTAAGGAATGTAATGGTGAAGGCTAACTTTGGAATGCTAAAGAATCAGATGTAATTTAGGTGGAAATAGTTGCTTATCCCAGACTTCAGCCTTCACCTCTTTAGCGAATACATGATGAACACACAGATCTTTGACATATTCCATTTATGCAAAGTAGCCAGAAAGCCAGCCTAAATACAAGGTCCTGCATCTGGGTCAGAGCAACCCCAGTATCAATACAGGCTGGGGGATGAAGGGCTTGAGAGCAGCCCTGCCAAGGAGGACTTGAGGGTACTGGTGGATGACAAGCTGGACAAGAGCCGACAAGGTGCGCTCACAGCCCAGAAAGCCGACTGTATCCTGGGCTGCATCAAAAGAAGCATGGCCAGCAGGTCAGTGGAGGTGATTCTCCACCTCTACTCTGCTCTGGTGAGACCCCACCTGGAGTACTGCATTCAGCTCTGGAGCCCTCAGCACAGGAAAGACGTGGACCTGTTGGAGCAGGTCCAGAGTAGGGCCACAAAAATTATCAGAAGGCTGGAGCACTTCTCCTATGTGGAAAGGCTGAGAGAGTTGGGGTTGGAGATTTGGAGAGTTGGGGGCCTGGAGAAGAGAAGGCTCTGGGGACACCTCATTGCAGGCTTTCAGTACTGAAAGGGGACTTATAAGAAAGACGGGGACAAACATTTTAGCAGGACCTGTTGCGATAGGACAAGGGATAATGGATTTAAACTAAAAGAGGGTAGATTTAGACTAGATATAAGGAGGAATTTTTATGATGAGGGTGGTGAAACACTGGAACAGGTTGCCCAGAGAGCTGGTAGATGCCCTATCCCTGGAAACATTCAAGGTCAAGCTGGACAGGGCTCTGAGCAACTTGATCTAGTTGAAGATGTCCCTGCTCATTGCGGGGGGGGGGGGGGGGGTTGGACTAGATGACCTTTAAAGGTCCCTTCCAACCCAAACTATTCTATGATTCTATGACACCTGGAAGAAATTAAGTGAAAGCAGCGTTCCTTGGTGACACAGATCTGGTATTAAAGGGAGAATTGCCAACTTAGTAAAAAGTCCACAAAGTAGGTTACAAAAAAAAAAGAGAGACCTTTTTTATAGAAGTGGAGTAGAATAGCAGGATATTAAAACGGGGTCTTGGGTAAAATAACATTAGGTGTCTGTACTCCGAGTACAGGGATAAAATAGGAAAATTAGTATATTTATAGAAACCATACCATGGCTTGATCAATCAGTGTAGAAATAGAGTTTTACTTTCAAAAAAAATGAAGAGGGTTACACACATGAGTGCACCATCTGCTTTTTTTCTTCTGTTTCCGCATTTGTTGAACAACCTCTATCCTCTCAGGCTTTTTGAAGTTTACGAAGAATTGAGAGAAATATTTGTTGAAAGTATCTGGTTGAAAAGAAAACAGAATAAAACAGGCTTGATTTAATTGTAGGTATTTAATAAACAATTAAATTAAAAGGAGGTGTGGGCTGAAAAAAACTTTTTTGTGAATTATCAGGTGAAACAAAAACCAGTAATGGAAGTCTTTGCCACTATATTTTTGGAGGAAAAATATAGTGGTATATGTTTGAAAAAATAGGTTTGAAAAAGTTGAAAGCAACAATTAAGAGCAGCTCTTTTACAGTACATTTTGAATAAGAAGGCATTAGCTCATAATGTAGACAAGCACAATGGATAAAACTGATCACAAAGCAATAGAGTTTGTGATTTTAAGGTGAGGAACAAGTGAGAGCAGTAGAACAATAAAAACCTTCAAACAAATGCAAATTTCAGCATACAGAATTGCTAGAATAGACCCCAGGCAGGAGAATAAAGTTCAGAAAAGCTTTAGTTTTGACAAATGTCACTATTAAGTCAACAGAACAAACTGTTTCAATACGGAGAAAAGATGGGAAATTATATGCCATTACTGCTACAAAATCTTGAAACTAAAAAGATTTGTATGTAACCTGTCCCTGTCTCTGAGACCCAATCCCACAGAAAATTTGTACCCATATAGAGACATAAAACAGAAGAACAGAAGACTGAAAGAAATAACACTTGGTAAGGGACACAAAGTTAGGAAAGCTTTTATAAACAAGACAGACGAACAAAGAGAGCAGGGATTCTCTTACTGGGCAGCAAGCAAACCATAGATGATGCAAAAAAAATTCAGTGCCCACTTTGCTAAGTAAAAAAAATACCATGATTGAGTGTCATTATCTTATGGCAGGCAATTATTTTGCATTGCTCCATGCAAGGTAAGCCTAAGCTGGAACATTGTGTCCAGTTTTAGATACCACGCTAAGCAAGATGCCAACAAATTGGACCAAATTGAAAGAACAGCAGAAATACAAGGTTTTGAAAACATAACCCAGAAGGAAAGATTTAAAAGTAAATTGGATTTGCTTAGAGAAGAATGAAAGGGTATGTAATAGGTGTCTCCAGGTACATATTAAATTATTGTAAAAAGAGATGGATGATTAATATTTCTCGGTTATGTAATCCGCCTAATTTGCAGCAAGGGAGATTTAGTTTAGAAAACTGTACCCAATATCTATTTATAAGGATAGTAAGCCAAAAGAACAGCTATTGAGGCTATGAAAGCTGATCAATGATTAGGTCTGTTCATGAAATGATCAAACAGTTTTAAAAATAAATTGGATCAACATTCCTCAGCAGTGTTATAACCATACCTGGTTCTTCAACATGGATGAAACATTTGCTTATTCTTCCTGTTCTCCTGTATATTACCACACCATTATGTTTGTTACCTAAAAGTCAATCCCTTTTCTGTTTTTTTTAATGTTTTATGGTATTGTTACAGGATTTAAGAGCCTGTTTTCCTTCCTCATCCAATTGTGATTTATCTTGGATGGACTGTGTCAAGACCAATTTCAGTGTGCTAATTCTGTAATTTTTTACTGAAATGTTTTACAATCAAGTATTTTGCAGCTGAATCAGTAACCTGATTCAGGAGGTGAGCTTCTGGCATCAACTAGTAAAGCTTGCTTTTTACTGAAAAAATAATATGCCTGTTTTTCACTCCTGCATTTCACATGACACCGTGCCCTCCTATGTCTGTGTGTCAATCCTTACAAAGATAAGTATAGCCACTTTTACTTTAAAAAATAAGGAAAGAAAATAAAAAAACTTCCAGGTCATATGTTTTAACTTTACCTTTCAATGAGTCCTCAAAATTAACCTCTATTCATTCAAGCTTCTGAGTTCTGAAAGGTAAAACAACAAGTTCAGTTCAGTTTCAAATTATATTATAGCATATTGTATTACTGTAAAAGGAGATGGATAATTAATATTTCTCAATTATGTAATCTGCCTAATTTGCAGCAAGGCAGATTTAGTTTAGAAAATTGTACCCAATATCTATTTATAAGGATAGTAAGCCAGAGGAACAGTTAGTGCGGCTATGAAACCTGATCAATGATCAGGTCTGTTAAAATATATTCAAATATTTAATATCATCATTGTCATTATTTAACCATAATTACATTTAATATAATCTGTAGGATCATAAAAATCAAAGGTTAACTGGTAAATTAAAATAAATTCTGTACAGTAGCAATTGTATGTAAAATCCCCATGACTTTTTTTAATTAACCCATTAATTTCACAAAGTAATTTGTAAAATTAAGACATGTATCTCACAAATCAAATGTTTCATTTTCCAGCAGCAAAAAGACATTTTGCATTTAGGGGCATTTTAGCATTTAGGGCAATAAATGAAGCTGTTGTTTGCCTTTCTGGCAACAGTAACTCCGTGAAAAACTCTTTCTAGACTGCTGCTGAAAGCCCTAATCTAGGATCTCTGCTTTCACCTTAGTGGTCCCTGATAAAAAGACCATATACTGTTTGTCAGTCAGTTTTTGTTCTCCTGTGTCCTTCATTCTTCTTTATTGTAACACATTATCTACATCATTATCGGCAACTAAACTGTCTTGCTGCTGCTCTGCTCAGCCTATTCTTTTCTACAGCAGCAGTTTCTTTTGCTCTCCCCATCAGCTATTACCTCCGACTATGCTGCTGTGAGTTTTGTTGATCAACTGTTTGACCCAACTCTCCCTTCTTCAGGCAAGTATAAAAAGCCATCGTTGTACCTTCCAAATAATGCTTTTATTTGTCCTAACCTGTGGGATTTTCTTTCGGCATGCTTTAATGTAGTGCAATACGGAATGGAAATAATTTAAGATCCATAAAGAAAGCTAACAAGTATAGTAGTATAAACCCCTGGGGGTTAAGCTAAAGGAATTCCAGAGACCAGTGAAACCAGCTTCCACCAGCTTCCACTTCCAAACCATGAACAGTCACAAAACCTTCATAAACAGCATCAACCAAAGTTTTCTTTCTGTTGGACACAAACAATTTATTGATGAAAAAATAACTCTTGTTATACTGAAAAGAAAATTTGTCAGCCATGCCACAGTGTTTTTGCCAGGTCAGTGACTAAACTTGAAAGATGTACTGCTGTCACTTCACTTGAAGACAGGGGGGGGTTACTGCAAACATTGTAGGTGTTAATTTTTTTTACTCCTTAAGCAAACTTAATATGAGGCTCATGCTGGGATCAGAATGACAGTGCTTATTGAAAATATGCAAAACACAAGGCCTAATCACCGGTAAACCAGCTGGAGCTTGGAGTCTCCTTAAACACGAGACATGGTAATCATCAGTAGCAGATTTACAAAGTATTTAAAGAAATACTACTCTGTCCTACAAATTTTACTCTCTGCTGGGTCTACCAGGGTCAGCTGGGTAATTTTTATAAAGGCGTGTTCAGACGAAGACAGCATAGTTTTCGGCTCCAGCCCTGCTGGCCAGCTAGGCTCAATATCCTCCCACCGCAGCAGCGACGGACTGCGCCTGCTCCTGAAGCGGCCCAGGACACAGAGAAGACTCTGACGGCTGTGAGAAACCCCAGAAACATCACAGGAGGATTTATTAAACTGAATTGCATATGTCTATAATATAAATGTCTACACCTGACCATTAATTCTGTAAAGAGCTAGGGAGGAAGAAGCCACTTTTTGTAACAGTTCACCAACCATTTCACGTTTTTATCTCAGGGTGAGATGAATTGTACTTATCTATAAAGGGATGTGAGCCTGTCTAATTCAGATGTAACTATCTACACTGTAGAAGTTGAAAGTAATGCAAGATGAAGCCTACTCTACTTGTTTTGAGAAAAGCTTGCCAAGAGAGTTCAGACTTTAATCCTCCATATTTGAGAAGAACTGACATTGACTATGAACCGCTTCCTATTCTTTTTTCAAAGCAAAGTTTAAAACTATATACACCATTAGCACTGGCAGAGTAATTTGGTTTATAATCCAGTCTTTCCAGACAGATGGAATTTTACATTAGCAAGATGATGTGCTACCTCTTAGAAAAACTTTACAAATACAGGTTAATTTTTACTGTGACACTTCTGGATTTATTCAAAGATATTCCACTTCCATGATTTTTTTACTTCTTTTTCTCTCTCCCCTAATTTTCTCCTCAAAACAAGGAGAGCTAATGTCTGGCTTTAGCCAAAGGAATTACTGTATTTTTTCAGAACAAAAGTAGTCATTTCAAGACGACTTTCATTTCAAAACTGATCTTAAAAAAATTTTAAAGCATATCGCATAATACCAAGGTAAGATCAAACACTTTAGGTTAACTGAAATGCTTGAGGATACTTCTCCCACTTTCCCTCCCCACCATAAAGCATGGAACTTGTTTTATCAAAGAACTTTGAAACTCATGCTCTGGCTAGTTTGCCTTTCCCTAAAACAAATCTCGCTCCCTGCTTTCTGCCCCTCTCCCCCCCCCCCCCAAAAATCAAACCTATTCTCATAGGCAGTCTCCTACGAGCAAACTGATTCCCCTTCTTCCACGGCCACTGTGAGAGCTCTTTGATCTGATTTTGCCTCTTAATTAATTCAGAGTAAGGGCTGCCACACCATACACTCCAGCCCAGAGATTTACTGACAGCTAACCAGAGAGCTGTTTATTACCTGTGCCTGAAAACAGATAAAGCAAATAAATAAGACGACAAAGGAATAAACCTGATAGACTGCACCCACTTAGCAATATCCAACTGTAAACCAAAGGGCAAAACAAAACAAGCTGGCATCTGGCACTTCGGATGTTGCAGAGTTTGCTGCCAGCCACAGGGGCTTCACAAAATCAAACCTTAAAAAAAGAAAAATCTGTGGGTTAGTGTCTGTATTTTGTAATGTTTACAAGCACTTGGTTAATGACACAGGATGCTGGCAGTATCATGCATATAACATTGGTAATATTATCCACTTCCTATTTTATATTGTTTCCAGTGGAGAGGCATGAATGTATTTGCTCTCATGCTGTTAGGTTAAAATGCCATGCTGTTTTTCACGGTAACTCACTAAAAGCACTACCAGCATAGAGTGAGTCAAATTTTGCTCAGTGTGTGGCACTGAGTGAAGAATGACTGAAAAGCAAGATGAAGCTGCTAGACTTATGTTTAATGTACTTGGTGGAAAAGCAGTATAAAACTACTTCCCCCTGCAGGGAAGTATAAAGCTACCTCCCCAAAACCTCATCTGATTTCTGACAGAGGCAGACTTGCCCTTTCTTAGAGGAACTGGAGAAATTTCTTGTTTGTGTCCTTGCTCTCTGTTTTCCTACTGGTGAAAAAAATTATTATTTAATTATCCAACATGTTACACTGTCTGTAGTGTTTCCAGGAAGACACAAAAAAATTGTATTTTTTTTTCTTCTAGTAAAGCTTGATTTGGGGAAAGGAAAACTTGCATTTAGAGGCTGAAGCACAAGATGTGGTTGAGAAGTTTCCTGCAGGGAGCATTTAGTATGGAGCACTCATATGGGCGAGGGCATGCTGGTGGTGCCATGCCGCAGAGCAAAGCTGTGGGCTCAAATCATCACAGTCGCAAACATCGTCTCAAGTAATTCATCAGACTACCTGTAAATGTAACTTTTCTGTTACATCTGATTTCAATAAGCCTCCCAGTAGCTTTTCACTTTTGTCATGTGCTTTCTTTAATTTTTATCTTGAAACATCTATTTTTACTTTGACTGTTCCTTTTCAATTCCCTCCCTCACTGAGGCTTCATTAGATAGCTTTCAGACTTGGGGCTTTTTTAAAATGGGGCAGGTTTTCCTCTGAGAAAAGAATGAACACCTGTGCATATTTATATCTAGATTATTTTTTTGTTAAATCAAAATGTATACACAGTATTTGCTGAACTTGAACAAAAGTGGCAGAAGAGGCTGGGGGAAAAAAAAAGAATCATTACAGTCTTAAGAAAGCCCCAGATATCAGAAAAACAAATGACCCCATTCCTGAAAACAATCCTGTGAAAGCACAGGCAAGGGTTTCTCTCTGGTTACCCCTTCAAATTCCATTCCAGCTCTCTGGTTGGTTGTAAACTTTGCCCTCCTTTTATTTTCATGGTTTTTAACTGTCCAGCTTTACCCCAAAAATTTTGATTGGGTCAAAAGCCAAGAGAAAACACAAGAGAAGCCTTCCAGACTTCTTACAAAGACATATTGTAAATCACAATTTCTAATGCTTCTTTTCTGCATTATGTCAAATGACTGGAATTCCACATTTTCCCCATGGTTTTAATAACTGGACATGTCAGCGGGAATGCACCAGCCTGGTTAAGCGGTTGAGTGGTGTCACAAATGTTAGTGCTCCGCTCGTTTATTTTCATGACTTCCCCATGCTCTACCTCGAGTCCTGCTGCTACCCTATTTAACTTGACATGTTTCTGTTTATGCTAAGCAGGTTGGATCTTATTGCCTCCATTTAGGAACAGATGTTACCTAGTATACCCTGCACTCCTCCATGCCGTCTTTTTTCACAGCTCCCTGAGAACCGGCTGCAGGTAGTGCACTCTCACTTCTGCGTCACCCTTCCCGCACCAGCTCCTGGAAAGAGAGGGGAAGAAAGATGAGCTTTTAATGTTGTTATGAAACCATATGCACCCTGCTGCCACCATATCAGAGAGTGTGTTTTCTCCCAGAGTGTTTAATACACCTCTTTTGACGCTACAGAAAATGAATTGTGAAGGATACTGCAGTTAGAAAAGTGTTGATTTTTGCCTGGGGAAAAGAAAATCAGAAAAGGTTATAAAATTCACTGTTCAATATTAGCTTAATCACAATACATATTTTAGCAATGTACAGTGTGATACTTTTAGTGCACAGCTACGGTTCCATGCCTGTCTCTTTCTCTAGTCTAGCCCGCAGCTCTCGCTGTCTGTGAAAGTTAAGATTTATAGCGATAATATTTGCTATCTGACAATGAGTTTAAAAGCTAACAGCTTTGTGGTGTTTTCCCTATCTTGTTGCATATGTTTTTTCACTTGCAACACCCATTAAAGTTTAATAGAAGAATTGTGCACATCATGAACATGAAAATGAGAATATAATTACCCCTCTGTTTTCAGATCACTAAAAATCAATCTTCTTGTTTTGTTACAAAGGCTCAGGCTGGCTGTAGTTGAAACTATTTTCACAGAAATCCTCAGAAAACCCAGCAAGTGTAATGACTACCTGTGCTACCAATCAGAATATTTCTTCTTAGGTCTGAATTTTGAAAGCCATTTATCCTCTTCTTATAATGCATTATCCAAAACCAAAATACACAAAGTATCTAAATATGATGCTATTTGTCTGAAGTCATTTCAAAGGAAATGCAAAAATAGTACCAGGAAAATTGTGGTACTAAGCAGCCTTAGACCACCTGCTAGATTGCCATGCTTTTTGTAAGGGGCAAGGGTTTGTCTTTTCTTTGAGTAACTTTTTCAGTTATGCATATAACTGATATGGAATTCTGTCTTCAGGAAATACTGTGTGCTGGTAACAGACATATTTAACTTGGAAATATGACAGCATAACCACTCCTATGGTACAACGGCAGTCGCTGAATCTCAGACCACTCCAGAGCAAAGCTGTCAGCTGACAATACGGTCAACAAAGCTTCGTCACCCAAAGCAGCACCTACAATTGATTTTGCTGATAAGTCTTCTCTCCTTGAGCGGCATTTGTCCCAGGACAAAGCCTCCTGAAAGCACTGCTCAGGTAGGTGACACCTTGACCACAGCTGCTCAGCCCTAACTGGTTTGGTGGTTCTGGTGCGTGCTCAGAGAACAGAGATGCACAGATAAATGTCATGGGGATGCCCAACCGAGAGCACTGCTAAATGAGACACGGGCTAATCTGTCCTGCTCTCGTGGTTTAGGTTCGTGCAGAAAAGAAATACAGAAACACAGGCGAGCTATTAGCAGCTTGGTATCTCTGTAACTTGTTTGGGGCAGGAGGCTGGAAGGTGATGGCAACAGGTAATGAATTGTAACTGGCTCTGGATATGGGGAAAATGACAGAGATCAGCCTGGCGCTACGTAAGTAGCAAGGGCTTTGGCAGCTTATTCCGACAATCTGTTTTTAAGCAGCAATAAAGAGTGAAAGCAGCTGCCCCTCGGGGGACGCTCGGTACCTGGGGTCTGGCACCCTGTATCTGCCTGGGCTTGAGGGGCAGCTGCAGGCGGGGGCCGGGGCTGCTGGCCAGGACCCGGGCGCGAGTGTCCTCTTTCCCCGGGTCCACGGTGCAGGTCTGAGCTCCGCCAAAGGCAGGGGGAAACCCAGGGGCTGTGTTGGCATGAGTATGTAGCGTGCTTGTGTCGAGGAACAGCCATCTTAGAACAGAGATGCCAGCACAGAAAGCATGATCCCATCTTCTTCGTAATAAGTTATATTTCATGCCGCTGAGTGGTATGGTTCTGGTCTTGTGGTTATGGCACCCTAAACTCCCCCATGACGGGCACGGCAATAAATATTTAGTTCATTCACAGGCAGCAGCTGTTTATCTTGGTTGTTGATTTCAAACTGTCTCACATGAAATTTCCTGAAGCCTAGGATTTCTCATGCACCGAGTAATATTTATTTCTGTTGTATTTCAAAACAAAATCCATCATGAAAATCTCACCATTATGGCACAATTTTATTTCTAAATGAGATAAATATCTGATTCCTTCCCTCCCGCCTTCTTCAAAACCATCTGCAAATTCTTTACGTTTGGCTAGCTGAAAACATAGAGAAAAGTGCATTAAATGTTTCATTTGTTTCTCCACAAGTGTTCAACTTCAAAGAGAATTCTTAATCACCATTTGCTCTTCATGCAAAATATGGTTTCAGAGAAAATTTTGAACTTGAAAAAAGCTTTTTAAAGAAGTTGTTAAAAATGTATTTCATAAATAGTAGATGTTCATATGGTCTTTTCAAACACACATATTTTAAAAAAATTAAAATATCTCATGAAAAAAATCTGTAAAACCATGATTAATCTGAGAATCTTCAGTACAGATACTCTGCAATGATAAGATACTAGCTGTAAATAGCAATTATATCTGTCACTATATTAACTAGATATCCTTGTCTGGATCAGTCTCCTGAGTACATATAATGGAAAAAGAGACAATGGATCAGGTTCTCATCTGGTCTCTCCAACCCTACCTCTACTGACTTTAAATGACCCTTTTAAAATGAATCAGTGAAAGATCTTGTCTACTAGATGAAATCTTACGATAAAGAGTTTACATTTAACTTATTGGGAATATCCTATTCAGACTTGTTTGAAACATTCTGTTTTGATAATATTCATTATCAATGTTGCCCTTTTATAGTAAATTACTGTAATCAATTGACTTTTACTTTGTCATTGGAGATGTTTATCAACTAGTTTCAAAGATTTAATCCAGATGGTCCAAATTTTTAATCCAGTTGATCATCTGCTGGTTTTTTTTCATGGTATGCTGGTCTTTAATTAAGCCATTAGGTCTTCTGTTGGATCTTTTAATATAGAAAGATTTTGAAGTACAGGGAAAGTACGTTTAACTTGAATTCAGCTCCTCACTGAGCTGACTATAATGTGGCTGATGTTGAAACTAAAAGTGAGGTAGGCTGTATCATGTAGGTATAACCACTTTCTACATCTCACCTGCCCTGCCTGCCTCCCCACCACGGCCTCCAGCTCCTGCCTCCCAGCTCCCCTGCCCGCGCAGGGCAGCACCCGGCTGCTCCCTGGCAGTAATCCTGGCAGTCGGTATGAAATGGAAATCCGTCAAAGTGTGTACTACCTATATGACTTAATATTGATTTTACCAGGATGAACACTGACTCAAGGTACTGTCAAAAAGTAGATTGATGGTTGATACCCTTAACTGCTGGAAGATCATTTAAAAACGCTTTCCAGCAAAGACCGTTTTCAGAACTCACTTTTGGACTCAGGGCTGCAATTATTCTAAGGACCAGCATACAGAGATGACAACAATTTGTGATCTCTGCTGTAATCTTAAGAAGACTATACCTGTTCTTTGAGAAAACTTATAAATTTTTTCAAAATATTGATTAAAGAAAGGTTGCTTCATTTTGACTAAAATTGTTTGGCATACTGACTTTTTAAACCAAACAATTTTTCTTTGATTTTTTTTTTTAAATGAAAATTTTACAATCTCTTCTAGTAGAAACATGAACTTGTAATAGGGAAATTTGGAAACAGGATATACAGCATTCTCTTTAAACTTCTGTTTAAAATTCAAAGTCTCTAATTAGGCAACCTTTTTAATTCATACTTTATTTTGTAAGCAATGCTATAACTATAAAGGATTTCTAATACCAAATTAATTAATAATCTTTCATTTTTCAGTATTTTAATAACTTCTCATCGTAAGTAAAAAATGATATGATGTATATGAAATACATGGTGTTTTTGTATAGCATATGTAAGCACAAAAAGAGGTCTTTCTTTAATAGATGACCACTGTGCATAGTCATTGCATAACTCAAAAGGGTGAATAATGTCGGTTTTATTTCTTGTTTTGTAACTAAAAAATAGAGTTAAAAGAGAGGCCTGCAAGTAAATCTAGCTAGCTTAAAATTGAGGTTAAACTTCTTTGCTTTTGTAATCACAAGTCTAATAACAACTTGAACTTTTGGGGCTGAGGAGTGAGGTTTTGGCTTTTTTCTTTTGATGAGGAAAATTGGCCATCATGAAAATGGTGGCAGTACAATGCCACCAGTATTAGTAATGTTAACTTTTTACTTATGTTATAAAGCATGTGGTATTTAACTTGTAAATATTAGTTCAGAAGAAAAAGAGATGCTTAAGTGCTCTGGGCCCTATGCCAGTATTTCCCCTACTGCACGCTGAATCATTCCAGAAAATTATACTATTGTGAAGATAACCTGCAAACTTGAACATTGCTTTGTATGGAGCACCTGCTGACAGAACTGTGCCCTGAAAGCTGGGGTACCTCATTAGAATCATCACCAGAAATCTACATGTAGGAGTCTTCCTATAAGAGCAAATATTTAAAGACACAAAAGCATACAAAGCCAGTTTGCAGTCTGTAGCTGAATAAATATTAGGGAAAGGAAGAAGAAATAATAAAATATATTACATATATGAAATATATATTGGAAGAACATTATTAAGGCAAAAAAGTCAGAAACAAAAAAGTTAGAAAATACCAGCATGACTACGACTTGTGCAATGCCACTAATTCATTCTCTTGCACATATTCCCTAGGACTAGCAATGAATGACTTTTTAAATTAATTATTTCTGAAAAAAAATTATTCTGAGTGACTAAAAATATTCATGCACTGATATCAAACTCGATGAAGGATTTTGAAAGAAACAAGTGGGAAAAAAATCAATTATTGAACTAGTCCATCTGGACTTTTCCTAGCTGAAACATTTTGGGAACTAAGTTCAAAAGGATGCATTCCCAGAATTAAGGAATAGAGATGATATGCTGAAGCTTTTTATGCCCCCCTTTGTACCTCATGCTCAAGATAATACATCTATAGGACGGGAGAAAAATTTACATAAGGCAGTGAAAAGACAGTTTCATTCCAAAATTGTTTATTGTTAAAAAAGATGAGGCCATTAGCTGGTAACTTTAGGGGGTCTAATCTTCTAAAGAGCTAATCTTGCCTAGCCTCCAACAAAAGCAAGATGACAGTATGACATTTATAAAGGAGAGGTAGCGACATGGGTGTGATCAGTCACCCTTATCAAAGAGCCACACTAAGACAATACAGGTTGTGTTCTTTGAAGAGATTTACCCGTGGACGCTACTGCAAGACAGTAGTCTAAAAGTCTAAAGAGATCAGGGTCCCCCACTGCAAAGGAGTCCTCAGTTTCAAAGTTCGATGGCCAGGGCAAAAGGGACCCTGGTAACTGCAGTTGCAATAAATGTGAAGTTTCTGTATCTAAATTAACTCACAGGCACGTTAGTCACTATCCAAGCACACCAAACTGTAGTGCAGTTTTTGTGCTTACTGTTTTCTAATGGCTAGCTGGAGGGCTTCCGAGGCTGGAAAACCAGTGTGTACAAGGCTGAGAAGTAGTATCCTCAGGCAGTCAAACCAGCCACACTTATCTCAGAATAGAAAGTATAAACACCTGTGAGAAATTTTCAAGAAATAGTTAATCTGAGGGAATATATATATATTAATTTCCTTTATGTATATTTATATTTATCTATCTATAAATAAATAGATAAATAAATGGCTTGGATTATAAAATTTCAGTATCTAACCACAACCTAAAGTGCATTGAATCTTCTAAGAATGGATGACCTACTAACGTTTTGTATGCCAAGTTTAATTTTAGCTAAGCATGCAGAAAAATTGTCCAGGCCTCTTTGCTTCCAAAATTGAACTTGTAGATTTGCACGATGCATACTAATCATTACATTACCTTTAACAGAGACACCTCCTGTCATTCATCAATGGCCCACTTGTAATGCAAATTCCTAACTAACAATACCCCAGATTCTTCTGCTATGTCGATCTGTGACTTATTCGAACCACATGTTCTTTCTAAGAGAAATGCTACAGAACGCTAACCTAAATCAGCTAACTAGCCGCTTTTTACAACATGCTAAGATTTTATTTCCAAGTTAACCGCAGATTTATTAAGGGAAAGTCATACAGGAAAAAAACCACAGTATGATGACTCTTGAATTCTGAAATCGGGCCAGTATCTTGGAATCTGAACAGTAGCCTGGTCTGCTGAAAATGTCTTACTTTACCAATTATGTCCTAGCCTGAGCAGAGATACAAAAGATATGAATGTATTTCTTTATAACAGACTTATGTTGAATGCTATTGTATTACTTTCCTGTGTCCCTTCTTTTCTTATCCTTCCCCACCTTTAATTTTATCTATTTGTCAGCTGTGCTTGTACACTTACATTGTAAGATCTTCAGAACAGAAGTGGCTTCACCGAATGACAGGACTATATCTAACACAGGGAGATGTAGCCTTTACACGTCACCATGATGCAAAAGGTAATTTGTTACTAAGGTTATTGGCAAAAGAAAAATTTTATTGAAAACACTATGTAAGATATTTTTCATGAAATGTTTCAGTTTTTCTGAAATTAGATCAAACATTTCAAGATGGCTTTAACTGACATAACTTGTGCTCGCCATTCTCCATCTAGGGTTTTTTGACCACGCTGCCTCTCTCACAGAGCAAGAAATTTTGTTGTTTTGCTGTTCAGATGCTGTGGCAGAAGGAAAACTTTCCTGTTCATTTCAATCTTATTTAAGCTCCTGAAAGATTATATTGAAATTGGGTGATATGATGTGTATCTGAACTGCTTGACATATTATTCTCTGATCCTAAGTATCTGTCACTTCATTTCTGGATGCTGTGTGACTTACCAGCAGCTGTGGCCTGATTTGACCACATGTGAAGAATTTCTAAGATAACATTTAAGTATTCATTACTTTTCCTATTTAGTGACATGGTTAGCTAGTAGCAATTCCTCTCCTAAGATTTAATTTACATTCCTCAAAGAGCTAAGACTGTGTTTGTTGTTCCTTACTAGAAGTAATTGGTCCAGAGTTTGGCAATTTGCACTTTCCAGTAGCTGAATACCAAATGTCAGCATTGATGACAAGATCTTACATTTTCTAATTGTGGATTTTCAAATCTTACATTTTCTAATTGTGGAAGCCTGCTTGTAAATGTAGATATGCACATTTTCTTGACAAATTTTAGCTTACGATTCTTCCATATACATTGTGACTGAAATGCTTCAACCTATGCAATCATCTTGCAATCTGCTGTGCACAGCACGCTCAGCTCCTTAACACAGCCAAAAGGAGCGCATGTGCCTTGCCGTGCACGCTGCCTGCACTAACCTTCAAACCTGTAGCGTGTTCCCACAGGCAGATTTAACGCTGCCTGAGCAACTGCTCCATTAGCCGCACATAAAAGATGTCTGCCCGCTCTACAGGGTGGAGGTAAAAGGTCAAGGTATGTAGATGTTAGAAAATAAAATTTTATCCACCTTGTGCTTAGGAAGAGATGCCAGCCTGCTGCTCTGAGCCCTGTGGCAAAATTTCAGGGTGTTCCCAGCATTTTCTATCAGCCAGGTTTAGGTGGTGCCCTGCTCAGTAGTTGAATTTCTGATCTCCTCTTTGAATGTGACTTCCTCCCATGCCTCTAACTTTAGATTTTGGATGTCACTGCAGGAGCAAGGCACCTCCAAGTCAAGCACTGCTTTCAAATAGGGAGCTGCAGTTCTCCTTACTGGATTAAACTCCTTGTTTGTGACTGAAAATATTGTAAACCCAAGCCTCTACAAGCCTCTGTCAAGGCTCTAGTCATCCTGGAAATATTACCACCTTGTATTGCTGAACACACCCTCATTTTCCAAAGCTTTTATCAACTACATTTTTCAACTAGTCTCTGAGACTGTCAGATATTTGAATTGTATGAACGGTAAAAATCCAGATTTCCAAGAAGTAATGAATTTCTAAGCATCAAGTTTCTACTTTATATGTTTCTTATCTTATTAACTGCTGAAACCATGCCAGAAGTAGGAGATAAAACAGATGATTAGATGCAATTTTAGATTACACTATCTGATTTAGAGTGTTCTAAAATACCGTACAATACTTTTAATGCTACTGTTTTTATCAGCAGATGGACTTTGATTTGAATGTAACTGGAAAACAGTTCTGTTTAACAATTGATAGGGTTTAGTCCAGGATCTACTTTTCTGTGTTATTTTAAATTGCCAGATATTTTTTTCTTAAGAGAGTATCTGTAAAGGTAAAACAGTAATTGTAAAAGTGAAATAGCAATTTTACTGAAATATATCCTATTAAATAATTCATTTGCATTTGAATACAAAACTACATTTAACAACAGAAATGATTTACAAGTGGCCATTCAGGCATTTTAAAAATACTTTACTGTAGTTTCCCCAAATGACGCTGTACATATCAAAAGGAATGATCAGAAGGCATTCAGAAATTCTATTAGCAATACTTTCAATAGCTGGAACATAAGAACGTACGTGTAGCCTATATATCCTCAGTGAAAGAGCTATGTGTTATTTTGTATTCAGGGCTGTTAGTTCAATAGCCAACTAAACTAAAGAAAATTACATTAAAATGAGTTAATGATACTTAAAACTTTTCTTGTTTCCCATTGCCTCCCAGTTCAATAAGTTCTATCTCAACAAATGTTTTCTGCATATTGCTTTAAAATGAGTCTAATATTAGGGGTGTCTAGGCAGCATCCATTTTGCTGGCTGAATTCTTTCTTCCTAACTATTTCAAAAACCTAACTTTTAATTCATGGTCCAATATCATCTGAATTTATTTCTCTGCTGATCCAAACTTCAGCACAACAGGAGCAGAGGTAGATCAAAGCAATTGCTGAGAACTCTACATCTATAATACATGTAATTTGGGGTTTTAATTCAAGCTAGTCAGTTCCCTGGGCCTGGCACCCCACCAGATGTGATTTGAATCTGCTGGGAGAAGCAGTCTTTGCCTTGGACCACTATTTTCCCATTAGAGGCTAGAGTGCATTTGGTGAGCACCTGAAGCAGAGTTTCTAATGTCATTATCCCTGAAAGGAGTCTCATTCGCGTGTACCCAAACCTCTCTGTGAACCAAACCACTGTTAGGGGCAATCGAGGGATTTGTCTCAGTGCTGCATTGCTGCCCCAAACCAAAATGCTAATGTAGACAGGGCCTTAATGTTCCGATTTTTATTACTTTGATTTGGCAGTTCTGCTGTGCTTACCTCTCCCTGGGTTCGCTGGGTACTGCTCTGTGATCCAGGCATTCCTCCTTTATCTGTGTCTCTGAGGCAATGAATCTTTTATTGTTTTTTGCAAAATGAAAGAAGTTCAAAAAGAGGTCAACCCAGAACAGCTGGCGGTTAAAGAAACTTCAGTTAAGTGTAAAATACATCTCCTTAAGCAAAAGAAGGCATTGAACCCAGGCCTTCCACCTCCACAAACTGGTAAACTCATCCCACTCAAATATCATTTTCACCGGCAGCTTTTTTGAAACAAAGACATGCCCTAGCCCTCCTTATTTTTCAGAGGAACTCTAGTGACCAGGCTAAGGACCGCAGGAAAATGTAAATCTCCCCATTCAATCCCAGCTGGGTACTGAAGTCGATAGAGGAGCGAAATGCAAGTTGCCTCTTCTGCAGTCCCCACCAGCCAGCTTGGGCTGTGCACAGCTCAGTGCACTGGGCTGGTGCATCCCAGTTGGCAGTGCCGGCCTCTCCCCATACACTGCAGGCTTAGCCACCTGACGCGTTGCCAAGCTATCTTTTGCTAAAGACTAATAAATGTATCCAGGACTTTCTAAGTCATAAAACATCACAGTTTATAGCCAGGAGAGCTTACATTTTAAGAAAAACATATTTCATGCAGACAGGAAGCACTCAAGGTCTACAGGAGGTGAAGACTAGAAGTTTATTTAATATTATTGACTCCCTTATTTTCAGGAGTGCAAACACAGCAAATCACTGGAGTAACATAGCATCTCTGCAGGTCACATCAACTGATCAAAAAGAGTGAATAAAAGCACAATAAGCTTGGTCCAAGAAATACAATTTGAGACCTCACAGTCCCGCTAGGAAGTAATATTCGTAAGCCAATTCCTGAAGTCCTGATTCACTTTTTTCTCAGCTAAGAAAAACAAATGGGGGTGAATGGGGTATCGTCTAGAGTGAAAAAAAAAGGAAAAGGAAAGAACAGGTATAAGAAAAAGAATAGCTGAAAAGAGAATAGCATGCTTTAGTTCATTTGAAGTCACAACTTCTGAGATGCAGTATAACTCCCAGTACAGTAGTTATTTGAGTATACCCTTTACAAATATGTTAGAGAGGCAGACAGGGCAATAAAAAGTCAGTATATATTCTGTGTCAATATACAGAATCCCAATACAGTTAATGTTGCCATACTTTGAGAGATACAAAGACAAAAGAAAATTTACACATGTATAGAGGTTTACGAAGATATTGGGAGACAGCAGAAAAGACAATGTTCTGTGTGGTTCGAGAACTCCGCGATATTTGTGCTTTAACAATAGTTGTCATAGATTAGCTTTAGTTGTCATCTGCTGCATAAATCAAAGGAAAACTAGGTCAAGCTGTACTAACAAGCGTATAATTGCCTTTGTTATCTATAGGATAAACCCACCTCCGTTTCTGACTTAACTTCACAAAAACTGCCAGGTTGGATCAGATCATTAGTCTGTTTTACTCAGTATCCTGTCTCTCTGCGGTTAGCATCCGATGATTTAGAAAGGACCAAGAAATTCCAGCATTGACAAATACAGAATAAATTGCTGATAGGACTTCTCTATACCTCCTGTGAGTTAATGACTGGTTTGTGCCTCAGAGCATAAGCTTTAAATATCATGTATATTAGGCAGGATAAGAAAAATTTTTGTAACTGTGAATTACAATATGAAATTATTTGCACAAGGAAACATCAATATTTTGAAATGTGAATTTGATCCAAAACTGAGATGAAGCACCGCATACTCTTTTGCTTGCAACTTTCAGTTTAGAAACTTTACATTCTGGGCTATAATTGATGTTAATGTGTGTTTCCTAAATAACTGTAACATTCTATGGAACATCTAGAAAATGATACTTCATCTTGGTTTCTTAGATTCTCAGACTGTTTCCTGCAGCCTTGAAAGCACAACTTCTGAGGTATCATGGAGAAATACATTGGAGGTCCAAGCTGGGTATGAATATTCTAGAGCTCCAGCTAAAGGAACTACCACAAAAATGGGAGCAGATTGCCTTCTGTGTTAGAGATATATCTCTGAGTCACCACCACCTTGATTTAAAGGCAAACAGAAATAGGTAACACATTTAGAAAGGTTTGTAAACATAAGAAAAAGAAGAAAGATACACTTAACCTACTAAGTTATTCATCAGTTTATGTCTTTTCTGCAGGTAATGCCAGCTTAAATACTCACATTTATGTCTCATTATATCCTGGCCTGTTTTCTAACACTCTGCAATTTCTGCCTTCCTCCTCACCCCAGTGTTCCAGCTCGTAAATTTGGCCCCACATTAAATTGAACTGGGAAAATGAAGAAAAAAATATTTTTTTCTCAAAAAAGCTACCTAGGTTACTATTTTTAGCTGGATCAAATTCATAGAATGAAGTTTTTCTAAACACTGAATATTAGAGTTCATAGCTCTTCTCCAATTTGCAAGTAGACTTTATTCCAGACATTTACATGGGGTTTATACTCCTAGTTCATTGCCAACTATGGCTTTACGTCAGATAACAATAAGAAATAATTTTGCTATGGTTAAATCCTAGGCCAGTTTTTTAGGTTTATCAAAATATAAAATCTTAAAGGAGCTATAGTTTAAGGTACTTTATGCCCTCAATTATGCCTTATGACCAGAATTCCAAACCAAATTAATTCACTTACGTCAAACCATATCAATCCAGAGTATGCTATGGGCTAAAACATGATTGTAAGAAAGACTGCTATTTCTGAGAAAAGTTTAAATTTTATTAGGAACTAGAGGCTTCTTCTTGTGACCCTGGCAAGGTGTTTTCCTTCTCCAAACCCATTTCCTCCTTGCCTACAATGACAGCTGTGATAAATGTGGACCTTGCTAACCATCTAAGACTTGCTGCCTCGAGACTCGAGATCTCAGTATACCCACCATAACAAAGGGGCTACAACCCAGTCAGAAAACCAGGCCAGTTAAAGGCATGCCTCATCAAAACATCAATCAGGCAAGTTAGCATCAACTTAACCTGAAAGAAGTGGGTGTCTTTTGTCTTGTGGCCCCATGGCCAGGCAGGACAGGGCTGTGGGGAGCTGGAGACCAGCCCTGCTGCAGTGTCGCAGGGGCTGACAGCCCTGGGGGGCTGACATGGGGTCCTGGGCTGTGGGCAGGGTGGGGTGAAGTCCCAGGGAAGCTGGGCAGGGACAGAAAGGTCCTTAGTGCCCTCAAGGCCCTAACAGGACACATCAGAAGAGCAGTTCAGAGCAAGTCCCAACACAGTAAATACTTCGTACCCCGTGTCCTGCACAGAGATTATCTGCCTCCTCCCATAGCAAGAATAATTAACATTAAAGCTGGTCAGAAAATTCAGAGAAAATCTTTTCTTTTTGGAATTTTTTACTTCCTCGGAATGCAAATTTTTCACTAAAATAGTCCATTTGTGATGAAATCCCATTGGAAATCTGCCACCAGACGAGCTTTGAAACTTTTCTTGGTGTCCTGCCAGCTCATCTCTATGGTTCCTCAATAAAGCACCTGCTGGGTACCACGACCACGAGCTCTAGGTCTTCCAGGGGCCGCAGGACAGACAGACAGGTGGATGTTCCTAGCGCCAAAACTCCATACTATGTCCTAGAAAATGCAAATATTCCTGGATTTTGATCCAAGTCAGCGTGAGAACAGTTTTCCGAACATCAAAATAAGCCATAAAAGGGAATGATGTTTTTTTTTTCCTTTCAGCTCTACTCCAATGTATTCAACAAATTAAAGAATGAAGGATTCTGGCAGAAGAACCATTTTTTTTTCACCAAAGACTTAAAAAGAAATGAACAGTTGTGTATTCTGATTTGGGGGGTTGCATTAATATGCAATTCTTTGTTATTATTCGGACATTTGTTTAAACAAATCTTACTTGTATTTATTGTTCATGTGAAGAGCTATATAAATTTCCAGACAAATGAGAAGCAATTGATCTAATCTCTCTGGATTACTACAAATCATCTGATGGGATGTCATGTAAGAAATTTTATTAGTGCAGCTGAAGAGGATAGGGATTACTAAAATCCTGTCAGATGGAGAAGAGACTGATTTAGGGGGAAGACAAAAATGGATAGCTTTAAATATACAATTTGAGTAGGTAGAGCTTATCAGCAGAGCTCCTGAGTAGAGCTTGAGGCCACTTACAATTTCCACTAAATGGTCCTGGCAGAAGGAGTGGAAATCTTCTGATGACATCTGGTGATGAGGGAAAGCCGAGAGATAGCCTCCATGTTACAGAGGATCAGAAATTCAAAATAAGGAAAACACTGTCTGTCTTTGAGGCCCTATATTCTAAAAATGCTATTTAAGAGAATAAGATGCAAGGTCATGCACTTAATACTGAGAATATCTGCTCTGAAACGGAATTTATCAGTTGGAAATGAGAAAAGAGAATGGTATTCTGTGGCATTAGGTAATCATGGGATAACTATAATTCAAAAGCATAGTGTAATGATAAAAACTAAGCCCAGAATGTATCAGTTGATATGGTCCTGTGGAGCTGGAGAACTATTAATGTCA
The DNA here is from genome assembly GCF_035582795.1 of Mycteria americana. Lineage (NCBI taxonomy): Eukaryota > Metazoa > Chordata > Aves > Ciconiiformes > Ciconiidae > Mycteria > Mycteria americana. Next base: position 158,296,235 of record NC_134365.1, on the reverse strand, counting down.
TCATACAAAGCTCATGTGGAATGGTGAATACAATCCCTATCACCTGTACTCAGAAAATATGAGATCATACTAGAACAAACACAGAGAAAGCAGAGCAAAGGAATGGAGATACTATCACATGAAGAGCAAATAACAGCTCCTTATCCTAGCCAAAGAAAGTGTAGGACAGTACTGCTATCTATGCATACAGCAGGAAGTAATCACTGCAGTAAGAAAAGAAGTGTTTAAGTAAGGAAGAACATGAAACAAAAAGTGAAGGAGTGTAATGGCCATGTACCCAGAGAATATTTAAAACTACTGAAAGAAAAAGTTCGTAAACATCCATGGCAAGCGGAATAGCAAAAGTAGCAGTAGACTGTTTTTTGGGGGGATTTGTTTTTTCAATTTTTAATCTTTTAATGTCAAGAAGTTTTTTGATAAATTTAGAAAATGAATGGTACTTCACGTTTTCCTGCAGTACGAACTGGACATCAGAAAGTCACTTCCAGTTAAATTTAGGGTGACATCCAATTACATTTAAGGTCCTAATCTGACTGATGGGCAAAGGCAAAAAGGTAGAATAGGTGGAAATAACCTTTACCAAAAGCAAGAATGACATGGCACTCATAAATAAGCAGCTACCCTGCACTTACTTTAGATAGAGTGGATCAAACTGCAGCTGCTTTACCTTTTGCATAGGAATGACATAGGATGAAATACAATTTTGTGGACACTAATTGCAACAAAACACATCTTTTTTCTTTTTCTTTCTTTTTTTTTTATTTTTGAGTTTGAAAGGTTTGACAGTTTGGACAGTGAAGGGAATATATGGATCACTTCTGGTCAAGCCCTAAAAGAAAGAGTTGCACTAGTGTAATAAAGAGTGTATTCTATTAGTGTAATAAAGGCTGTGTAAACAGTGCAATAAAGAGTAAAACTGCAGCCAATATCACTGTCGGCCTCATCATTCCAAATCAGCATAACTCTCTAACAACAGAGGTAGAAAGAATTGAAAATAAGGGCCAAATAATTTTAATGATAGCAAAGGCCTTAATCAACAATTTGCTTCATTACACACAGAACACATCTCAGCCTGACAGAAATTCCAAGCTGATTAAAAACAGGCCAAGTGGTAATTTAAAAACGCTTGTCAAGGAAGAAATCAACTGAAAGTATAATTCTCAATCCTTTTATACGCATCAGTGGGGTACTAATACATTTGTGCAAAAGCCACTTGACTATGTTCAAGTTAAACGAACTCAAACTGGGTAGAGAGAGACCACTATTAAGTGGATTTTTTAATTATTGGATAAAAGATGGAACAGCAGAGCCTCCAAGCCCCCTATTCAATGATGATACAATACAAAAAGTCTGTTGTAAGGTAACGTGACAAACTCGCACAGGTCTGCAAACCCTTGGGACAAATGTGGGTTAGAGTTTCCTACAGTCACGTCCTAAAGATCCTCAGAACTTAAAATTTGTCAGCAGATAAGACCTTTCAAATATACATTTGTTGTTATGGAGTTTGTACAGATATTTTCCTACAGCTCTGTGGCAAATTGCAGAAGTCATAGTAGAACAGTTAAATTTCCTGGCTCCATCAGATACACTCAAATCACAGAATCACAGAATCGTATAGGTTGGAAAAGACCTTTAAGATCATCGAGTCCAACCGTAAACCTAACACTACCAAGTCCACCACCATACCATGTCCCTAAGCACCTCATCCAAACGTCCTTTAAATACCTCCAGGGATGGCGACTCAACCACTTCCCTGGGCAGCCTGTTCCAATGCTTGATAACCCTCTCGGTGAAGAAAAATTTCCTAATATCCAGTCTAAACCTCCCCTGGTGCAACTTGAGGCCATTTCCTCTTGTCCTATCACTTGTTACCTGGGAGAAGAGACCGACCCCCACTTCTCTACAACCTCCTTTCAGGTAGTTGTAGAGAGCCATAAGGTCTCCCCTCAGCCTCCTTTTCTCCAGGCTAAACAGTCCCAGCTCCCTCAGCCGCTCCTCATAAGACTTCTGCTCCAGACCCTTCACCAGCTTCGTTGCCCTTCTCTGGACACGCTCCAGTCCCTCAATGTCTCTCCTGTAGTGGGGGGCCCAAAACTGAACACAGTATTCGAGGTGCAGCCTCACCAGTGCCGAGTACAGGGGCACGATCACTTCCCTACTCCTGCTGGCCACGCTATTTTTGATACAAGCCAGGATGCCATTGGCTTTCTTGGCCACCTGGGCACGCTGCTGGCTCATATTCAGGCGGCTGTCAACCAACACGCCCAGGTCCTTTTCTGCCTGGCAGCTTTCCAGCCACTCTTCCCCAAGCCTGTAGCGTTGCATGGGGTTGCTGTGGCCCAAGTGCAGGACCTTGCACTTGGCCTTGTTAAACCTCATACAATTGGCCTCGGCCCATCGATCCAGCCTGTCCAGGTCCCTCTGCAGAGCCTTCCTCCCCTCAAGCAGATCAACACTCCCACACAACTTGGTGTCATCTGCAAACTTACTGAGGGTGCACTCGATCCCTTCATCCAGATCATTGATAAAGATATTAAACAGAACTGGCCCCAGCACAGAGCCCTGGGGAACACCGCTTGTGACCGGCCGCCAACTGGAGTAAACTCCATTCACCACCACTCTTTGGGCCCAGCCGTCCAGCCAGTTCTTTACCCAGTGAAGGGTACACCCGTCCAAGCCATGAGCAGCCAGTTTCTCCAGGAGAATGCCGTGGGAAACCGTGTCAAAGGCTTTACTGAAGTCTAGATAGACAACATCCACAGCCTTCCCCTCATCTACTAGGCAGGTCACCTTGTCATAGAAGGAGATCAGGTTGGTCAAGCAGGACCTGCCTTTCCTGAACCCATGCTGGCTGGGCTTGGGAAAGCCCATCTGTTTTGAGAAAAAAAAAAAGGATTTAACTATTTCATGGGAAGCCCTGGAACTATAAGTAGTGATATTTGTTTAATCATGTCACTCATGGAAAGTTTTTCTCAGTCATATAACAAAGTAATAGGCCATCTTGTTTTCCATCCATGAAGTGGTTCTTCTTCTGTTAGATTTCAACTCCCTCCAAGATATTGCTAGACTCACTAGGTCTCAGTCTTTCTCTTCTAAGCAAACCTTATGCTTAAAAGTTTCTTTGACAGCTGGTCCTGAGGATTCTTTGTAAAAAGCAAAGGTCTGGCAGAAACTCCACATTCCATAGCCAAATTTATTCTTTAATTATGTGGCCAATCCATTGATACTGAGCACTGAAGTGCTTCTGTAACATCCCTTGTCTCGTGTCAGGGCAAGACAAATATAATCCCTTCTGATTAATTAAAAGAGAGGCATGTAGAGCTTAACTTTAAAATATAGAAAATATTTTAATATTCTCCACATTCTCCTATTCTCCACATCTTTTTGATAATGAAAAGGACAAGAAAAAATTCTTCATTCAGCCACCTTATTCACAGAACATAACCCTTCTGAATAGAAAAAATATCCTTCCTCTTCTGGGAATTTCAACAGTATTTCAACAATGGATGCAGTAGAACAAATAGAAATAAAGGATCACAAGTTAAAACTTAAGTGTTTTGGAAAAAGTATAGCAAGGCTCCCTTAATGCTTCTCTATTGAGCACCACCTGGAGGGTGATGTTTTGGAGACAGGAGGAGAGAGGAGATCATGCAGTCTGTCAGTGGAGGCACCCATTTTGCTAGCTTCTCTCTTCCTGCTTGGTAAACCTATGCCTGCAGTCCATTTTAAAAATATTGCCATAAAGACCACAAGTAAAAAGAATAAATGCAAGAGAAGAGATGAAAGGGCAGATTTTATTTTTCTGAATGGCTGAGAAAGAAAAGTTCTGAAAAATTAAGCACATGTATTTTTTTTCCTAGCAGAAATATTTCAAAACCAATGATAAATTATATTATTACTGTCAAAAACCAGAAAACTTATCCCACAGACATAAATAAATTAAATTATTCTTACTATTAGGGAATACATACAATTCACAGTAATTCCATGGGAGACAAGGCTACACCTACCAAAAGTCTATATTTATTTCAGTATTTCCATCTATATAAAAGCAGTACCCACTGCCTGAATTTTTTTTGCCTTCGAACAACAGTGGTGGTAGAAAGAGCTCCACAGGTTTCTTGTGCCATCTTCAGGAGGCTACTGCTTTAATGAGCACTCCCGGTCCATGACTCAGGAAGGAGCTTACATTAGCAAAGGTACTGGAGCCATTTCTTGAGATGGTGATTATAGTTTTTAACAGGCTGGAACACATACTGTAGGAGGAATTGTAGCCTCAGATATTCTAGGACACAAGGTACAATGTCTCACACATCTTCAGCAGTTGTATACCTAAAAAGCTTTAATACAAAGTATGTCAGAGTTCATTTTTTCACAGAAATCACAAAAAAACACATTCCCAGTAGAGCTTCACTTAATCCATTTCCCTACCTAATCACTTCCAGTAGAGGCAAGAAGCTACTCTCTTTTCTTTTGTTCTTTCCTGGCAGGTTACCTGAATGACGAATGAAAGCCATTGTGTGGGGCATGCAGGCAGAGATAAGACACAGGGAGCATGACTTAATTAGACCATATTTTTATTAACTTGCTTCATTTGGAAGCTCTCCGCCAATAATTCCTGCTGCATTGGTCATCACTCCTTCCTTAGTTTTTTGTACATGTAACTATCATCAGCTTCAGATCCGGTCCCCAGGCTGTTCTGGACGCCATTATCAGCACTTTGCATGAAATCTGAAGAGGTGAATAAACTGTTTCCAGTGTAGTCCATAGTAGACAGTGGCAGCTCCAGTAGGAGTCTTCCTCTTTCTATTCTTTGATGAACTAAGCCTATAGTAAGGCCCTGTTAAACTGCAGCAGACTGAACCTAGTTCCTGAAACATGTAAGTGATTCCTGGCCATGATGGATGAGGGAAGATCCCACACATACTTCTGCCTTGATCAACCTAACTGTGAGAGAAAAATTCCCTCCCAATCAAAAAAAGTCTTCACCATTAAAAGTGGCCTTTAGGGATCCCAAGCCCCTGAGACCAGAGGGAAGTTCTGGAACAAGACTTACCCTTGGTGGAGGAGGACCAGGACAGGAAGGATTTAAACAAACTAGAGAGGTGGGACTTGGTGGGCGAGAGAGGTGGGCGAGAGAGGTGGGCGAGGTTGTGCAGGGAGAAAATTAGAAGGGCCAAAGCTGAGCTAGAGCTCAGTCTGGCTGCTGCTATAAAAGACAACAAAAAACACTTCTTCAAATACATTAGCAGCAAAAGGAGAGCTAAGGAGAATCTCCAGCCCCTAGTAGACGGGGGAGGAAACACAGTGACCAAGGACGAGGAAAAGGCTGAGGTACTTAATGCCTTCTTTGCCTCAGTCTTTAATAGCAGGGCTGACTGTTTTATGGGTACCCAGCCCCTGGAGTTGGAAGATAGGGATGGGGACCAGAATGGAGCCCCCATAATCCAGGGGGAAATGGTGAGTGACCTGCTGCACCACTTAGACACTCACAAGTCTATGGGGCCTGATGAGATCCACCTGAGAGTGCTGAAGGAGCTGGCAGAAGAGCTCACCAAGCCCCTTTCCATCATTTACCAGCAGTCCTGGCTAACTGGGGAGGTCCCTGCTGACTGGAGATTAGCTAATGTGACACCCATCTTCAAGAAGGGCCGGAAGGAGGACCCGGGGAACTACAGGCCTGTTAGCCTGACCTCGGTGCCAGGGAAGCTGATGGAGCAGATCATCCTGAGTGCTATCACATGGCATGTAGAGGATAACCAAGGGATCAAGCCCAGCCAGCATGGGTTCAGGAAAGGCAGGTCCTGCTTGACCAACCTGATCTCCTTCTATGACAAGGTGACCCACCTAGTGGATGAAGGAAAGGCTGTGGATGTTGTCTATCTAGACTTCAGTAAAGCCTTTGACACGGTTTCCCACGGCATTCTCCTGGAGAAACTGGCTGCTCATGGCTTGGACGGGTGTACCCTTCGCTGGGTAAAGAACTGGCTGGACGGCCGAGCCCAAAGAGTGGTGGTGAATGGAGTTTACTCCGGTTGGCGGCCGGTCACAAGTGGTGTTCCCCAGGGCTCAGTGTTGGGGCCAGTTCTGTTTAACATCTTTATCAATGATCTGGATGAAGGGATCGAGTGCACCCTCAGTAAGTTTGCAGATGACACCAAGTTGTGTGGGAGTGTTGATCTGCTGGAGGGGAGGAAGGCTCTGCAGAGGGACCTGGACAGGCTGGATCGATGGGCCGAGGCCAATTGTATGAGGTTTAACAAGGCCAAGTGCAAGGTCCTGCACTTGGGCCACAGCAACCCCATGCAACGCTACAGGCTTGGGGAAGAGTGGCTGGAAAGCTGCCAGGCAGAGAAGGACCTGGGGGTGTTTGTTGACAGCCGCCTGAATATGAGCCGGCAGCGTGCCCAGGTGGCCAAGAAAGCCGATGGCATCCTGGCTTGTATCAAAAATAGCGTGGCCAGCAGGACTAGGGAAGTGATTGTGCCCCTGTACTCGGCACTGGTGAGGCTGCACCTCGAATACTGTGTTCAGTTTTGGGCCCCCCACTACAAGAGAGACATTGAGGTGCTGGAGCGTGTCCAGAGAAGGGCAACGAAGCTGGTGAAGGGTCTGGAGCAGAAGTCTTATGAGGAGCAGCTGAGGGAGCTGGGACTGTTTAGCCTGGAGAAAAGGAGGCTGAGGGGAGACCTTATTGCTCTCTACAACTACCTGAAAGGAGGTTGTAGAGAGGTGGGGGTCGGTCTCTTCTCCCAAGTAACAAGCCATAGGACAAGAGGGAACGGCCTCAAGTTGCGCCAGGGGAGGTTTAGATTGGATATTAGGAAAAATTTCTTCACCGAAAGAGTTGTCAAGCATTGGAACAGGCTGCCCAGGGAAGTGGTTGAGTCGCCATCCCTGGAGGTATTTAAAGGACGTTTGGATGAGGTGCTTAGAGACATGGTGTAGTGGTGGTTTTCGCAGTGTTAGGTTTATGGTTGGACTCGATGATCTTAAAGGTCTTTTCCAACCTATATGATTCTCTGATTCTGTGATTCTGTGACTTTTCAGTCTGGAGAAGAGAAGGCTCAGGAGAGATCTTCTCAAGGTGTGTAAATACCTGTTGTGAGGGAATGAAGATGAGGGAGCCAGACTCTTCTCAGTGGTGCCCACTGACAGGCCAAGAGAAAATGAACACAAGAAATTCCATCTGAACACAAGCAAATTATTTTTTTACTGTGAGGATGGTCAAACACTGGAATAGGCTGTCCAGACAGGTTGTGGAGTCACCAGCCTTGGAGATATTCAAAACGTGGCTGGACAAGCTCCTGGACTGTTGGCTGTATCTGATCCTGCTTGAGCAGGGGAGTTGGACTAGATGATCTCAAGAGGTTCCTTACAACCTAAATGTTACTGTAAATATGTGAAAATATTGCTATTTTCTATTTGTGTTGCAAATTGAACTGAGCAAACATTTGTAACGCACACAAACCATTCAATGAATTTATACAAGATTTGATCCAGCAATGGTTTCAAATAGACATGATAAAGTTGTTTTACATAGAGGCCACCAAGAAGGAGGACAAATTAGTCTGGTCTGTGCTGCCAAAATGACTCCAATTCTTATACAGCCATCTTTCACTATAATCAACAGAGTAGCACTGCCTTTAATTTTTGTGACCACTTTTCTTGTGCTTTAGGACCCCTCCCTACCAATTTTAGTAGAACTCCCTATGGTGTAAGCAAGGCCAGACTTTGACTTGTGAATCTGATCACAGATGGTGAAAGGGCTGGATCTCCACTTTAAGTGGGCATTTACATCCACACAAAGTGAACATTCACTTGTAAATTACTGGCAGCACCGAATGCCAGTGCTTCAAGTACCAAGCTAAATTATCCATGCTAGATGTAGGGCACATGAAAATCTAGCTTGAGTGTTTGTTTATGGAAAAAACAGTAGTGATCAATTTGACGTATGATTTCGAACAATTTCACTAAATCAGTGAAGCTTGAAAACTCATAATTTTAAATTGGACTTCTTTTAGTTTAGATGAAGTTGCCTAGGAATCAAATTTAAATAAGGCAATTCTAAACAAAAATAAATCCTTCTGGACATGGAATCTGTACTATTTCAACTAATACTGTTTTAAATTGGTGTATACTCATGTTCTGTACATACACCAGCCAAGCACTGGGGAAGAAAACTAGCAAAGACCATGAATCCTTTTATATGTAAAGGAGAAGCAGTGTGTTACATGCTCCGTAGTATTTAGTTGTGCTGTCATTGACATTGCTTAATTAGTTCTTTCATGCAAACTAGATGTTTTGTTAATGGCATACAAATTTGGCAGTTGGTTTCTTGCTGTCACAATGAATCTTGCTGTCACAATGAAGCACAATGAATCAATAATAGATTTTTTTTTTTTTTTTTAAGTGTCAAAGATTATTTTACTTAGGTCAACTTTATTTGTGCATTAGGAGCTTTAGGTATAAGAACACATATACCTATGCCTTCAAAAAGAGAGCAAGGTATGAAACTAACAGGGAAAATAGGGGCCCAAACGCTGGAGTCCCTTACAATAGTTATTTGTGCAAACAGAGTTCTTGTACAAATGTGACTGTCCTTATTGAGACAGTCAACCGATTCCCAGGCATAGTTATTTATTACAACTAGGTCATAAATTTCTGTTGCAGTGGAATAGCCATTGCCAGACCAAAAAGCATCAGACTCTGCTTTAGATGCCCCAGATATGATGGACCAGTGGAGGATTCTTCCATTCCATCTAGGTTAAGCTCTCTCTTTACCTGCAGCCCGTTGCTTTGATGCTCCACGCAAGACCCCTGGGCATCAAACTCACTGAGGCTGAGTCAGAGAAGGAAAAAAAAATAGATAATAGTAGTTTAGGCTCCCCACTCTAAGTAGTTGTGACTCCCCAACAAGAGAATTCCAGTGTACAAAAGCATGAGGCAGATCTAAAAGCAGACAGAAATGTTAAGAAAATGTTTTTATATTTATGTGATATTAGGCAACAATCCTGTTCCAAAATATAGTCCAAACATAACTTTATCCTTTGCTATGGCTGCACAGCCCATGACCCCAGAACTGGAAGCTCTGGAGTATAGGGTGCAGCAATGTCTAAGCTGGTTCCCCTTTTGGGCTCAGAAAGCAGGAAAGACAATTATTCTCAGCTTGCTTGGGCTTAAAGTCCTATTCTCAACACTCACAACAAGCTTTGCTGTTTCCTAATTTGGTACAAAATGTCTCTGGACCCCAGTTGGCACATTTGAGCTTACCAGCAGGTTTTCTTTAACCCAGAGATCTGTACAAAGTCCTATCATGCAATTTAGGTATGTCCATAGGAGTCTCAGGGTGTACATGCATAAAAGGGAAATAAAGTAGTGCATTATTGCCACTGAAAACTTTCGGTAGTCAAATCAGCTTCTCTCTTGAAAGATTCCCTTTGAAATAGCAAATGTTTTGAAAGTGTTTTCCTTGTTTTCTATATTTCTGTAGTGTACACTTTGGTGATGATTCATTTTCTTCAGCTAGCTGATAGAATTACTTGCAAATGAATCAAGTTACTTGTTTTTATTTAATTTAAAGGGGAAAGAAGCTACCTTTCTGCTCACAGGTCTTGTACTACTAGATATTTAGGAAAAGCAATAAACATTCTCATACCCGCAATAAAATCTGGAGATTGGCAAACTTGACTGTTTGGCAGGTAATTTATCAATGCAGTTTTCACATTTTTGAGCAGTGCTTAGGTAAAGACATGCCAGTTAAACCCTTATTGATCAATACCTCTGTATACAGCCTTATCTGATGTTATCATGGTTTTAAAAATGGTCTGAGAATGCTTATCAAGGGTTGTATGATAATACCTCATGCTATGGGCAGCAGTGAGATTATGAAAGCTTTAGTGTCGTCATTTCTTGACTTTTCTAAGTGAGAATACGTAGGTGAAGAGCATACCTTCATGTCTGAAGAAAGCAGGGCCTTTTCGTCCAAGCCAAGCCCCAGTCTTTCAAACGGTAGCAATATGTGTCTAACTGTGACTCCTCATCCACTCTCACAAATTTTCATAAGCAGAGGAGACTGTAGGCTTCCAGACAGGATTCGCTGCCTGATACAAATTCAGCTAAGTCACTCCTGGAGAACCTTTTTGGCTGAGAACTGTAGTGACATGGTCCTCTCCTCTGGAAGAATTAGAAGAAAAATGGAATGAGTCATATTTTTCTCTATAAAGGTGATGTGTGCAACAAAGAATGCATTTTCAAATCCTATAGTCAACCTTTGTATTTGCCATAGCTGTCAGCTTACTAAAGTCATTTAGAAATCAAGCACAAATAACAGTTATATTAATAGGGGAGCTCTGTAATGTGGTGATCAGGTTTAAACAACATTTTCAAGGGTGAGTCAGACTAGAGAGCCGAAAATGGATAGCTTTCGAATTCTTTTGCTATTATTGTGCTAGCATCACGTTCTTGACACTATCACTGAACAAACTTGCTTTGCGGTTTCTGTGTGAGTTACTGCAAAGGGCCAGTGGTGGTCCAGCTTCTTCTTGGTAGTAAAGAAATTGCCATGAAATTTCTTCCTGATGCCAAACACAGCAGAAGTTTACACACTGATTTAAACTGATAAAGGACTTGAGCCACTAAGTACTGAGTCAGTGATCCAACCGAATCGTCTCCTTCCTTTCCAGTGCGCTGTCACATTAATCTGCCAGTTTTCTGTTGCTCCTAATTATTGCTCATCTCCAGTGATGATGTAATATAAACCTGCTGGAAGGGCTTTCAACTTTTTGTTTGTTTGTTTTTAATTTAATGAGACTTATCCAATGGCTTTTCTTGCTTCTTTGGGTACACATACCTGTGACTGAAGACCTTAAATGTGACAAGATGGTGCCTAAAACCACTATTTCAAATGTCACTGAAAGTTTGGTAATTGCGTTATGCCCATGGGTGCATTGTGCTCACTCCCTCTGCTCACCATGTGTCTTGTGTGATGCCTCTCTGTCCTCTAAGTCTTAAATTACAAGCCAATTTCCAAATGACAGACCTGCTCCAGCTATGTAAAGACTCAGTGCACAGTGCTATCAGCTGAAATTCAGACACAAGATGCAGCTGAGATCTGTCAAGCTTTTGATGGATCAAAATGGTTTCTTTCAATAGTTTGGAGCCATTTCTTAGCAGGACACTAAACTGCCTTTCTCTGTTCGTTGTCTGCACAGGAGGCCATGAGAACGGCTTGGGAGTAGGTGCAAGACCACTGTGTCTTTTCCCCTTCCAGCTGGACCCCAAAGCAGACAGCCTTTCACCCTATTGACTGTGGGCTTCTGCCTCTGGAACTCAGAGAGGACAAAAGTCACTATTCCAGTAGAGTTACATATGCTCCTCAGGTTCAATGTAACAGTGAAACACCCTCAGATATGTATGGATCTAAGGGCAGTTTTTCTGAAGCTGGAACATCTAGCAGGCTTCATGTCCCTGATTGTCTTGCAAATCTTTGTCCTCTTAGTCCTGCTGGCTCCCAGCCTCCACCTCTTACCACCTGATGTAGGCGTTTCAAAAATGCAGTGTGGAAAAAACAGTGCAATGCACTAATAAATTTGGCTATATTTAATATTGAACTTACCTCTTTTGACAACATGTTGCAACTAGCACTACGGTGTAATTTGGCTGAGGAAACATAGAGCCACAGAGCTTAGAACAGGTTTAACCTCCCAGTTACTCACCACCTTCTGGATTTACAGAGAAAGCCTATCATTAGCGATGTTTTAGCTAGCCAGATCACAGCAGAAAGGGGTTTGTGTACAATGGTTGTTAGTCCCAGCACTGAGCTGAGCATAATACCTGGACTCAGAGGATTCCTGTTGACTTGATGAAATGACTAAGTTCATTAACAATTCCGAAAGGAGGAATTAGATTTTCTTTCCATTCATATTCTGGAAAATTGTGGTATTACTAGGAAAGTTAAAATATTAGTTTGGAGCACTAAAACTGTTTTATTTCTGGACAGGAAAAAAAAATATTTCTTTTATTAAATTGATAGGAGATGCATTGTAAAGTTGCAGTCTTCCAGCAGGGGACAAAAGCATCTGGTATAATGCCACCTACACTGTTCTTTTGCCCTGCTGTTTGCTCTTAATAGGACTAGGGCAGAATAGTATAAAGTGCATTTGATTTCTGCATTTGTCTGCGTTCTGCAACCTGCTGGCGTTCTGCAGTGTTCACTGCAGGAGACTGACAAAGCAAAGATTCTATGTTTAAGATAATTTCTCAAGCAAGCACTGTACTTTCTCAACTTTTATTTAAAAACTAAACAAGGCAAAACTGCAGCCAACAGGTCCATACTCTGCAGAGAATCTATATCTATAGAGCCTGCAATTATCTTACCAAATAATGCAATTTTTCATCCTCAAACGCAATTTCCAGGAAGCAGGCTTAACAAAACAGCAAGGAAAACAAACAAACAAACAAACAAAACAACCAAAAACCAACCAACCAAAAAAACCCAATTCTTGCCCTGGTTATCTTTGTGCTTGAGTTTCTGTATGGAAGCTGTAACTGATGATTGTAATTGTAAATATTCATTATAAAGCCTTTCCAAAGAAAAGATAGCTACCTGTTTAGCTACCTGTTATCTCACTAGTAAAGAAAAGATATTATTTGGAATTTAGGTTCCCATGTTCCTTACTGATCTGAACTGCTTATTCTGGAAACACCTTCTCCAAAAGCAAGAATTTTGAAAATGAGTAATTCAGTGCTGAGTAGGACTCAGTAGTATCTCGTTGCAGGTGTCATATCCAGAAAGAAAATGTGGCAAGAGTAATTCATATTGTTGGGCACAGTTTATATGTGTATATATGTAGGTTTGATTCAAAGTTGGCTTAAGTGAGTCAGATAAATAGAATGAAATGATAAAATGCGGGGTGTTTTTTGGGTTTTTTTTACTACACTTTTAGCTATACTGCAAAGTCACTATATAAGATTTCTGGCTTTCATAGCCTGTTTACTTTACAAACTTGGGTTCAAAAGAGGCCTAAAAGTAGACATGTAGCAATTTTGCCAGGTCTAAGAGGCAAAGGAACTGGTGAATACTCAAATGTACCCAACAACTGCAGTTCTCAGAAACAGGAGGATACAGCCCAGAATTAGGTAATATTAACCACAGAAAAAAAACCCTCCGATGTCAGTCTGAAAAAGTTTCTTCCAGATTTTTTCCATGAAGAACTTGTCTTCCCATAGAAGTGGTGGGAAAGCCTGACTGCAACCCTGATTTTAAGTGATAGATGAGAGTCGCTAAGGATGGCACTGCTACTAAAGTGGAAACGAAAATACTTTTTTGGTGCGCTTTAGCTATTAACACTAAGAAGAAACCTTGATTTCCAAATGATGGCTGCAGGTTACTTAGATTGAGAGGGGAAAGTAACAGAAAAAGTCTGTACTGGATTCCGTGTCCCGTAGCAAGGTGTCATCAAAAAGGGAGCCATCAGACCCTTTTGTGAATGAGCATGTCCTGGTAGAATCAGCTCTGAATGTTACCTGCACTGTACAGCAATCAATGCTCATGAATCAGAAGCACTTACTGCAGTGGTAAGTACCTCAGCAGACCTGACTGGAAGTAACAGCATATGCAGCAAGACAAAATAATGGGCAAATAACATTTACTGTATTTTGTTTTCACTTCTTCAAGACTATTTTTTTCATTGAATTTTAAGTGTTTAGAAACAGTGCTTGATTGGCAGCTGAGAAGAAGCCCTCTAATTTACAGTACAGGTTTCTGCTGGGCTGTCAGTCTGGTGAAGGGATTTGTGCCTTCAGCAAACTTTTTGGATTTCAGTGTTGCCCTGATAAATGTTTGTTGAAGAGGAAAAGTAAGTTGTAAAGGAAGATGAGCAAAGCTGTGAGGATGGGGGAGGAGAGATATATGTGCCAAATAAATAGGAAAAACAGAAAAAACCACAGTTCCTCCAAGTGCAAAAAAAACCCCCAAAACCCTTGAAATGCTGCTTCTGAGCTTCTTATCGAGCTGGTTGAGGTGCCAACTGAGCCTTTACTGTGATGTCCCTAAATGTTCTCTGTTCACCTGAAATCTCTACCAATCTTTTCTTTTAACAGAATTGAAAATGATAGGCTTGATGTTTAGTTATCAGCTGACATTTCTATTGCCTCTGTGTCTGACCGCTATGAATGTGCTGGACTTCTGCAGAGTAATGCCATGCAAACATCTAGCCCACTATCCTGATGAGGAAGGAAAATCAGGCAGAACGGCTCACATTATGGCTTTTTAATGCAGAAGGTTATTGGGTTATACGCATTCATAGGCTCACCAAGTATGGCCCTGTTGATATTCTTATACCCCTCCCAGAAAAATCACCGCACTACAAAGTACGGGAATCCTAAAGCACAGTAAAGAGAGAAAATCCTGCAACATGTATTTTTAGTAGCTTTAAATCTTCTTCACCAGAGCAAATTAAAGCAGTTAGATAGTCTTGTTACTGCTTCAATGATAAATGGTAAAATATAAAGCTGTCCTCTAGAGAATGTGAGGGCACAGAAATGTTGTACCCTGGGATTATTTTCATGCAACAGAAAAATCCTCGTCTGTCTATGAGAAAAACAACTTATATCTCCGCAGTTCATAATGAAGTTACCACAGTCTACAAGAAGATTTCATCTGGTCTACAATCAGGAGTAAATTTTAAACATATTTTGCCTTCTTTGAAATTATTTTCTTTTAAATGTTTTATTTTTATTTCCTCTTCATTACTTTTTTGGTTTTGGCCTCCTAATTTCTATCCTGTTACAAAAGCACAGTACTGAATTGTTCTCGGATTGAAGCTCCTAAATTTCATACAGAGGTTAATGGCAGTGCCATACTTTTCTTGATTTCAGCCAAGGTTTTGTAGTGTGTGTGTGTGTACGCAGATGCTTTCTTCTTGCAATCTAAGAGCACTGCTAAGCTGCTAATGCAACTAATTCAAAATTTGGAAGTAGCAGAGTTCTGTTTTCCTGTAGATTACTAATATATTCCTTTTTTTCTCCTGTTCCTCATTCAAACACAGTTCCAGCTGGTGCCCAAAGCAGGCCTGCAGCTCTAAGAGGCTTTCCATGGATAGCAACAGGCTAATCTAATCTCAATGAGAACCTGCTCATTGTGTCTCTAAATCTTCACGGCAAAATAAATGGTCTTATATTTTATATATTAAACACTGAACTCAATATAGAATTATTACCTGCCATCTTGCATTTTCTTAAGGTGTTCAACACCGAAGTATCTCAGCATTTTACCAAGATGCATTTTTTTCACAGCTTCCTCAGGAGGCAAGGAGTCATGTACAGGGTGGAGTGTATTAGTTGTGAGTACGGCAGGGAATATCAGGGAAAATAGAATAATTCTCACATTTATTTCAGTCGATGAAAATAAAGTGAGTGGAAATAACTAGAAATAACTACAGTATTTTTCCAATTATGTTTTTTATATCATGGCTGATGCATTAAGTTAGAAGTTATGATATATATTAATAATATTTAAAGAAATTGCCTGAAAGAGGGTTTTTTTTTGAAGACTGGTACAGTGTTGTGTCTTTCTATAAGCTTTGTATATCCTCCCATATCTCCAAGGCTTTTCCAAAACTCTTAGTATTAAATCCATCCGTTTATTATCTCCTATACACATACTATATACTATTTACTATACACTAGAATGAGTAGTCTCCAGATATACTCACCTATATGCAGTTAAACTTCCCAAATATCCTATTGCTTCTTTAATGTCAATAGCTTTTTCCACATTTTCTTTTTAACTTAAGCAACATTTCCTTTTTAGCTTTTTGAAAAATACTCAAGTTAGAAAGAATATCAAATATGTAAAAGGAGTCACCAACAATACATTTATTCTTGAAATTCGAAAAACATCTGTATCTTTTTGCATGAAGAATGAGTGGTATAATGTTCCTTGAACTCTGATATCCCGTGAAATCAAGGGCTAGCATGAGCCAGGCTAGGGGGGTTGCTAGTAGTTGGTATCACCTTCCCATGCTTTCTTCTGCAGTGGGATAACTGCTGAGGCAACCCCTGTATTAAGTATGTTAATTTCAGCTTTGTGCAATCACTTTGACCTGCAGGAGGTGAATCATTCAGCCATTTATCTGCTAATCAATTCTGACATCTTCCAAGAACAGGCATAATTAATCACACCTCCCTTGGTTTTGTGTTTTCATAAACAACATTGTTCTGCTGACAAGATCTCTTGGTTCGATATAGTTGGGAGCATGCCACCTGTGATTCAAGACTGCTTACTTTCATGACAAAACATCATGTTGATAAAATAACCCTTTTATTCTAATTTAATTATACTATAGCTTTGTTTAAGATGATACCTATTTTGGCTTCCTTTGAAGAGCAATAAAATATACTAATTCTGTGGAAAGAAAAAGTGTCACAAATACTGACTCAGCTGTATGACCTGTCACTGGACACAGGAATAGGTTTTGCCACACTGCTTAATCTTCCATTCATGTTTATGATTCTGCGGTTATTTTGGATAATGGAGTCTACTAACTGTTCCTGTGTTTCAATGTCATACAGCATTGCTCTGGGAATGTTGATCTGCCTCATCTTTTTGTTCTAACTTCTGGTTCCAGAAAGCATTATCTAAGACCTTCCATGTATTTCCAGAGGCAGATATATTTCAGGTGGTTTTGGTGATTTTCCTAGCACTCTTTCTCCATATTTGCTGTCACATCACATTAGATATATCCAGCTGCACTTTCAGAACATCACGTATTGTTTGATGCTGCATGAGGTATACAGATTTCATCATTTCCTCTCAGCATGTTACATTTCAATACCCCAGGTCTGTCTGATCTTAAAAGACTTATGTAAGTCCTCTCTTACAATGCAGTACATGGTAGCACATCCTGAACAGAAGGGAGGGTGGTGAGAGACAATCAAACTGGCTTTCTCAAATGTCACTAATGGACTGTTTCAACCATCAAGCTGAATAGGTCTCAGACTCTTAGCAACCAGTTTCCTGTATTCAGACCACTTATGCAGTCTCTGGGGTGGCAAAGTCCACCATCAAAACTAATCTGGGTTAAAGATTTCCTTACAACCTTCGGCAAAAAAGGTCTTAAGACACTTTGCATGTCACAGGGTAAAAATACACACATGCAGACAGGACCTCTGCAACAGATGATGCTACCCATACCCAGACTTACTTCACAGTAACGTCTTCACATGTCCATATAATGGGAAAAGCTGCAAGCTGTTTATGCACTTGTGAATAAAAACAAGTATGCAATAATCATCTAACCAACTTAATTGTCTAAGTCACATTGAGGACTTAGTTGCCAATATGGTTCCCCTCTACATCTCTCAATACCTAAGCAAATTTGAAAATAAAGTCTTTTAAGCTTCAAATTCTTCTTGCTCTAATTAATATGTGTCCAAGCTATTTCAGGATTTTCCCCTGCTTTTCAAAAGAGAGCATACAGACTCATTTAAGTTGTTCACTTACCAAATCATTCCTGAAAAGAATGAGCAGTCAAGAAAATACAAATTCCCCAAATCCATTTTATAAATTTACTGAATATGTACTGAAAATAACGGAGAGAAAGAAAAAAAATTGAACAGAGTAATTGACAAAGTAAATGGAGGGCTCTAATGTGGTGTTTAGTTGCTCTATGCTGAAGGAAAACAAAAAGAAAACACAACTTCAGAATACCAAAAAGAATGGTATAAACATCAACTGAAAAGTTAAGCTATCCCCTAGGACCATGGAGCAATTGTAGCACAATGATACATTCTTCAAATTGTAGAACATCTTGGTTCATAAGTGAAAACACCTACATGTAGATACAGCTAAGAAAAAGTATGTGAAATACAGAGCAGAAATTAATCTCATCTGTTTTGACAGTTTCACTCAAGGATCCAACAATTTTAGCCAATATTAGTTTTTAATATTGAAAATTAGGACAAATAGCAGGATCCCAAAATAAGGTTATATTTTGCCCCTACTTTAAAATACCTGACAATCAGATACTTGAACAGAATGAAAGCCAGATACAAAAAAAGCACCAAGACAACCAGAAGAGACCAAGCCCAGAAGTCTAACATTCAAGAGTTATCTAAATTAATAGGTATCACCTACGATTTTCCTTAAGCATCTGCCTCTCTATATGGTTAGATTTGCCACAATACTCTCTTTGAATTAAGGATTCAAATCAGAACTTCTGCTCACAGGAGAGTTCCTTAGCTGTTGAGCTAAGTGGAGTGGCACTTTCCACCCTGTCAGGTGAAGCTGATGCCCCTCTAATCCTGAGCTGGATCTGGCGAATCCTGGGCTCTGATCCCCAAGACTCCCTATTCCACTGGTACATAGGCAAGACCACTCATTACAGAGCTTGATATTTAGGTTCCCTTCACTCGTCCTCTTTTAGTCTCCTTTCTTAGCCTACTAAACTTTTTATTCTGTGCTGCCTGGTTAAAATACTTTGTTAGAAACACTGGCAACAGCCCAAGCCTTGCAGAGCATTTAGTGCCGGAAGATACAACTTGGAATACTTATAAGGCTGAGGATATATTAAATCTAGGTCTGAGGATATACTAAATCTAGGTCTCCTATTTGCTGTTCAAAAGCTGTAAACATCAATAACTGCATTTTAAAAGAAAGAAGCAACTCCAGTTCGTTCTCTAAATGAATAGCTCTAGCTACGTACCTTCAGGTTTCAAGCCCCAGGGAAGAGAGAAATCTATCTGCAGCCTCGCCTCCATTATCTCATTTCCAGAGAAGATGGAATTTCAGAAATACCCCAGGCTTAACATTTCCCCTTTGCCTTGTTTCTAAGAGTGTCCTCACTCAGCAGCTCATAAATGTCTTCTCAGGCATGCAACTCTCTTCAGTCATTGCAGGAGGAGCTTAGGCACCCAATCCTAGATTTTGGATTCCTTTGTGATACTCAAAGGTGTCTAATTTAGAGGCTCCTTTCACTTTATCACATATTGTACATCTGATAGATATATGTATCTAAAGATAGACTACGTTGCCAGATATAACATAGACCCAAGTAAATCCTGTTCTGTGTAAGTAGCAATGGTGTATCGACTATGTCCACAAAAAAGTGTAGTTTGGCAATTTAAATATTGAGCGATATATTTACGAATGTAACATGAAGAGATCAGCTGCAGAAATAGATTATTCCTGTGCCCTTAGCCTGTAAACAATCTTAAAATAAAAATCAACTGTTTCAGGAAGTGTGATACAGAGGAGACACAAATCCTGCAGAAATGCTTGAGAAAGCTATCCTTTTTTATTACATTCAGCCCATGAGTTGCCAAGTAATGGAGATGGACCAGCTGCATCCATCACTTTGTGGTAGAGGTCTGAATGATGGTGACTCATGAGATCTGACAAAAGGTCGTTACAAAAGAAAGCATTGACTGTAACTTTAGCAAAAAGAAATTTGAGAATATGATCTATATATGCAAAGCCTCAAATGTGTGGTTACTGCTAGTAAACTGTCCTGAATTTAGCACAGTGAATGTGTGACTGGATAGTTGTATAAATAAGAAGAAAACCACAGGGATTCAGGTCCTAATTCAAGTGGTATGTACAATCTTCAAAAATTCCCATCAATTTCATAGGCATTTAAAACCTTGTATAATTTTGAGGATCTATGTTGCAGCAAATACCTGTTTCTGACTTCTGCATTGTTCTATCCAATATTGATTTAACATCTAACTCAGCGTATCCTTAGATCTGCTCCTACATTGCTGTCAATAGTAGTTATGTCCTGGCAGGAGTGTGTAGTAAAGAAAAAAATCAACATTTCTGCCAAACACATGTCTCTACAAAAAATATGAGGAGGCCAATTCTAGTTTGTCTTTGAAATTTAAGCAACTGTCAGACCAGCTAGCTATGGAAATAAGGTATTTGTGGTCATTCTGCTTGCAGGCATGTCCATCTGCAAACCCTCCCTTCTCCCCAGTAACTTTTGAGTCTGTTGATTGATTTCCATCCTAATTGATACAAAAATAACGCTCTCAAAGGTAGGACACTATGTGTTTCAGGAAACAGGGAAGAAGGTAGAAGAGTTTATTAATGCTTTTCCTAAAAGAAAGGCTAAAACATGACCCTTCAAACACGACTACATACCTGGCATCAACATGCAATTTATAAATGTCTCATGAAAGGAACATGACATGACATGAAGTCAACCAAGCATGAGACAGAAATCCATGGAAAATCCACCAATTTCAGGGTTTTCTGATTGAAAATTTAAGATCTACCCCAATGCAAACTTCACATCTGAATTTAATTTTGAAAGTAAACATGTAATGGAGCATAGTGGTTCTACTTCAAAAATAGGTCTCCCATCAAGCAGATTCTATGTTACTCCTCTGAAAAATCAAATGGGTGTTTGCTTTCTACTTATTTTGCTAGTGGAGTAGGAACTCTACTATGCCTCTTGTGCAGCTAATGTTAAAATAGTGCCATACACATACTGCAAATGCAGGCTTCAGACACATCTGGCAGTGTATGTACCGCCGCTTACTTGCTGTCTTTTAACTTTTATGTGGGATGAGCACACTGACAATTTTGGGGCACAGCTTTCATAAAGATTGCACTCAAGTAAAGAAAGGTGGCTGTAGGAGCAATCGCATTTCAGCCAGAATATTTTGTTTCTCCTGCAATGCTTGCCGTTTATTGGCATGAGAGAAGTCAAATATCCACTTAAGTAAGTTATTATTGGCAGTAATACAGAAATAACTACTACCATATCTAATGCCTTCTAAATACATACAGTAAATAGGAGTACGTTGATAACTACAGACAGCTTTGCCTGTAGGACCGAGCTTTCTGCGGTAAAGAAATGGACAAGCCCCTTGCCATGCACAGCCGGAGTCATCCTCTCAGCTCAGTTTGCCCTCGGCTTCTGGACAGACAGTTGCAAAAATTGCGGTGTTACAGCATGATGGCAGCAGCAATGAAATCCCCATTGAAACTCATGGAGTTTGCTTGGGTAACACAGAAGGCCCATTAATAGACAAAGCTTTTAATTTTCTGGAGAGGAACATCCAGAAGCAGTAAGCCCTCCATCTCTGGAAATGTTGAGTAAAAATTCTACCCTGGGATTTCTCCATTTATGAATATGGGCATCCAAGATTATATCAAAGAAAGAGCATTTCATCTGTATGTGATTTACGCAAACTGGGATGAGTTTTTTATTAGTTTGCATTTTTTTTTTCCTCAGGATAACTATCTGTCAGAGCACAGCCACACAGAAAGTAAGAGTTTTCATCATGTAAATTCACCTTTTTACTCTGTATATTTGAATAGGTCCTTTAGGTCTAGTAACACATTTGAGAAGAAATGATGGGGTAAAGCAAAAAAAATCAAGAAAGGTGAGGCTGTAACTATGTAAAGCTGTGCATCTTCTGTAATTATTTACCCCTATGTAATAGTGACATAAACAACCTGTTCCTTGGAAATGCCTATCCATTCATATGATGGCAACATTTTTCACTCAGTATGCCAAAACTTTTATCAGAAAACATTGTGCAAGGCTAAAGACTGAAAAAATTAGATTCCTTTTGCAATTTTGCCACAAACTTAATGGATAATCCTAAGAAGTAGTTTAATTTTTCCCATTTACCCATCTGTGTAATATGAATGTAATTGTTTTCATAAATGTTAGCATGGCTGAACATTTGTTTGCTCATATATGGGCAGTGCTTGTAATCTTTGGATGAAAAGAACAGAGTGAGAGTTATAATATCATTACTGCATAACAGCAGGAAAATTGCTAACTGATGTGTGAAAGCTGATACTTCAAGGTCTACAATTAGGTAGAAAATGCATGCCTGAATTGCCATGTCCAAGTCAGAAACTTCATTTAATATATTGTCTCCTATTCTTTTCCAATCTCTTAGACTTCTGACTCATCTTGTTTTATTTTTAGTAAATTTCTTTTTTTCTTTTTTTTTTTTTTTTAATTAAGAGGCCTAACTTATGACCCCAGAACTTGGGCCAGGCAGCTACCTGATGTGCAAAGGTACAGCTGGAAGGGAGATTTGGGCACCCAAGTGAACTGAGGTCATTACCTACATCCTGATAGAGGCAGAGTGCCTACCCATAGTAAGTGGATGGGAGAAACTGGATAACGGCAAATCTTTTAACCACAGCTGCCTTTTCCTGATCTCCTTCTGAGAGATAGTTTACCACAACAGCTCTGTAGCATCTGAGACCTTGGCTCCTTTCTGAGTCGTTTACAGGTGCCATAGCTCTTCTGTGGCTTAGCTCTGAGCCCAATGTTTAAAACAACTACTCTTCTGCTGCCCCTCACTGTGGCTCTGCATCTTACCACAGTTTTCTCAAGACTAAAAAGCCCCAGTGCATATTTTTCCTTTGTGTTAAAAATCTGATTAATCCTGTTTCTCTCTACCAAACTTTTTTATTAGTCCACAGCTGTCCTGCAATGGGGTTCCTAAAACCAGAGCAGGCACTTCAGCTGAGATCCAATACAGGAGAGGAAAAAAAATATTATTTCATGTGTCTTAAAGAGATGAGAGATGGTGTTACATCCCAGGTTAAAGTATGCATTTTTGCAACAGCTTGACTTTTTTGACTGGCATTCAGTACGGGACTCGCTAAAACCCTCCTTCTGCTGGGCTGCAATCTCTTCTGTCATTCCCCACAGCATAAGGGCAGCATGATTAACCACAACCACAAACAGCAACCCTGTGGAAGATGGGCTTTTAGTATGAAGTCACATCCAGCAGTCATGTTTTCCATGATGCCCACAAGTAATCTATTGTCTAAATGGGAAAATATTTACACAGAATTATTCTTTTTTCTGAATCACTTTGTAGTTTTTAATTTTAACTTCTGCAAGCAAACCCTCTGAGATTTTTTGCCCTCCAAAACACTGAGCACTAACTCAAGTTAACATGTAAACAACATTTTGCAGTGTGTCCTAAATCTAGGAACATAATGACTTTTAAGACACAAAGGACTATCTTTGGAAGGCTAAATCCATGATCACTGATACTTATACATGTACTGTTTTCCATTTATAACACACTATGCAAATGCCAAGCTATAGACAGAGCTTCCAGAATTCTTCATGACACTGAAGACAACTGCAAGGTTCACTATTTCTGAAGGTATCTAAATAGGATTAAGAAAATAACCAAAAAATATTGCACCATGTTGATCAGCCTGCGTCTGCTTTTTTAAAAATGTTTTTATAATTTAAAATAAAGTTTAGAAAGATTGGTTTTTTTAGCATACCTTAGCTTTTGTCAGTTGTATCAATATTATATTTCAGTTTCTGTGTTATTATAACAGGTTTTCAGTAACCCTGTACAATAGACAACAGAAAAGTTCAGAAGACAACACAAAGCCCGAAAGTTACTTCACAGTGAAGATAAAATTTACCTAGAAGTCAAATGAAATACTTCTGAGATCTAATAGGCAACCTAGATGGTATAGCAAACATTGGTGACATAATAAATAAGGAAGGAAAGGAAGGATAGCTGATAGAAGTGAGGTCAGAACTGAACAGAAAAAAGGGAAAAGAAATGTATACATATCCACTGAAAAATTAAGTATGCCAATAGCTTTGAAATAGTTGAATAACTTATGTATCCTCCATTCTTTTCACCAGAGCTATTTTTTATTCTTTATTGAAAACTAAATTCCTAGTGTTAACTTGTATAATAATTTATAGCTTTTCAGTTTAAAGAATTATTTGACTTATCAGAATCATTAAACTGAAAGAAAAAATGAAATAAATATTCTAAAAAATCTAAATTATATATACTGTACTGATTCTGATCATTATTTTCTATTTTTTTTTTAAATTTAGCTCAAATATTATAGTAAAAGTTCCCTTATTAAAAACACAGGGGAAAAAATGTGATTTCATGTTTACTAGAAAAAATTGCAAATGGCTTCTTTTCATACTGAATGTGCTGTATTTAAAATAATCTGTTTTCTGTCTGACTTTTAGTCTTGAAATAGGCCTACCACACTTATTTATAGCAGAAAGTTGAGATTCTGCTCAGGGTTTTATTGAGCTGGTAATGAATTTGCCTGATGCTATAAATCATTAGTTTATAATCTTTTTTGACAATAGAGTACACTATGCCCAGGAATCCTTAGTGAGAAAAAGATATCATTTAAAGCAATTATCTCACACCTATTTCAGTGGCATTTCTATGGCTTGAGCAAGGTTGCCATGAGTTTTGCAAATATTCAAAATTCTGATCGTCTCCTGATACTAGAAGAAACGAAGAAATGTAGACATTTTCTTTATGGCTTTCTAAATTGAAATCCATCATAAACAACTCCTTACACGTGTATTGAAATATATTTGATATCATCACCATTGGCTTCAGGGGTTATTCTTCAGTCTCCCCTCTAAATAACAGCATAAACCTCATCTAGTCTGTAATCTTTGCCAGTTTTTAACAATTTTTCTGTGTGGCATTGTTCTTCAAACAGTGCCTTTTAATGTGGTCTGCCAAATTCATTGAAAGCAGACCATGGCTACTATGAAGACAGATTGTAATTTGTGGAAGTAGTCACTATACTGTACTACAGAAGTAAGACACAGGCAGATGGGGAAAGCAACTGCAGTTACAAATTAAAGGGATTTGAGCCTCTGTGGCAAATTCTTAGTGTGTGCTAGAGCTGACTTGTGCCAACGGAGGGATAAGAAGAACATTGAGAGAGTCTATTGCATGGCAGGAGATACAAAGAAGACCCTTACACAAATGCTGGAGAGAGAGTGGCCAGGGAGGTGGCAGCTGTAATTTAGTGACCTGTTCTGAAGGGATCCTGATTTCTGTCCTCATTTCTTCTTTCCCAGCAGGAGACAGGTGGAAGCACGTCCATTATCTCTACCTGCTTCTGCTCCCTGGCCTTCTCAGTGAACACTGCAATGGGGATTCATCGGTTTCTTCACAGCATTTTCTACCCTTATGTCAATAAACTATACTTATCTGTTAAGAGTTCCTGTCATCTCCTTTGCTGACCTTTTGTTCTTTATTTACTTGAAACATTTCTTATAATTTATCTTAACCTTTGGTGTAATCTTCCTGTCATTCTCTGCCTTCGCTTCCCTCTCTTTTATTTCAGAATGGCTTAACTTAATTTTGTAATGTTTCCAGTCATTCATAGATTTTTGGTTTAGATCTTTTGAATGACCCTCTTGTATTGAGAAATTATTGTAGCTCTTTCTATATTGACCTTTCTGGCCTTTTCATTTTCTTCTTTTTTAAAGCCAGGAGAAAAAAAAAGAATTTATTACTACACAGCTAATGTTCTATTTACAGGTAGCAGTCAATTTGTGAAAGCATAATTGTTGTGTGACCCACCTTTCTTTTCTTTTTTTTTTTTCCTTACAGCTTTTCTTCATTCCAGAACTCAGGGAAAGTTAATGGTTGCTACATCTGAAATTTGTTCATGATCACATATAAATATATGATCCTTCCTAAGTTTTAAACCATCAGTGTCAGACCACAATAGGAGACATTTCCCAAAATTCATTCTTTTTGCTTCTTTCTGTGGATCATCCCCACTATACTGTCCACTAATTACACTCTTACTAAGGCACCCCAATATTAACATGCCTTCTCCAGTGGGCTACACTCAAAATATCTTTGATCGTGAACAATGGGAAATAAATTATTTATTTGATGTGAAGTTTGAAGAAGGGAGTTTTCCCGCACTTTGCTGTCAGAAACAAGACTTCCCAGAGATAGGTGATTCTCACTAGTATAAGTCTGCAAACATTTTCACTCATTTCACTCTACATGAAGTTCACACCTTCAGCTATCACAGCACTGGCTTTCTTCAGCTGTTACAGCAGCATAACACAAGCGTATACTCAGTATTCACAGGACTCATTAAATAACGTCACCTTAATATATCTAAAATAAAATTCCTATACCCATTGTCTTTAAAAATGTGTATGAATACATATAATTACTGTAATTAGTTAGACTTAGAGCTTCAGGTCTTTGACAACCCCTTGTTAATTTTACCTTACTATATCTAAACAATGACTACAGGTATTTTTTTCTTGAGACATGTATAAAATGTCCACAAAAATGCCAAACTGATATATTCAGAGATTTATCAGTAATGCCTTGTAGTAGTTACAGTCTTGGGAGCCTTATTTTCTTGGTTTCTTCTGTTTCCTAATCCTCTTGAATATCTGTGTTTGCTTCTTTTTACTTAAAGTGTATAATCATTGTCAGTGGCAAATAGGCAAATCAGTTTCTTCAAAAAAATGTTTTTCTTTTCAGAAACTGTTTCGGGGTTGGGGAGGGGGCAGGTGTTACAAAGCAGGTACCTAAACATGTGGTATATAGACATGAATATGACATTAATGAAAACACCATACTGTGATGCCCGAACTACCACACAGCCAGAGACTCTTTAAAGGCCTGTCATTGCTCATTAAGTAGGGCTACCACCTCAGCACTGGTAATAGCCCATCATAATTCAGAGAAGCACATAAACACTGCACACAACACAAACCGAGCTGGCATTTTACATTTCCTATAACATAATCTGAAGCACCCTTTTTCATGTTTCCCTACAGTGACTACAGACATTCTTATGAAATATCTGAAACCGAAGAAAAATGACTCCCTCAAAATCTGCATTATTATTTCTGTTCTTCAGAACACAACTTCCCTCTTCTTAATTCTTTTTTTCCCTCGGGATTCTGTCAAAAGCTTTAAAGCTATCCTGCCATTTTAACACTGTTTTTCACTCCTGTTTCTTCAGAAGATTGCATATATATCTGAGGTCTGTAATTGCCCTAATTTGATGCTCTCTACTGTTTCAAACTCTTTCTGCATTTAAGGTTTTGCATCTCTGCATTGTTTTGTGTTGCAAATTGCAAATTCTCTGGATTTCATAAAACATGTTTTTGCATCTTGCTTTTACTATATTCTCAATGCATACGCTTAACATTTTGGCTTCCTCCTATATTACATCATCAAGTTTTTTCCTCATGTGAGGGTTTTTGTTCTTTGCTCCTTCATGGCCGTTGCACAGATTGCTATAAGGAACTGCACCTGCTGAATTCCCAAAACGTTTCGAGCTTTTGTTCACTGACCAGATCCATATTCTGACTTTGCTTTGGAGTATGCAAATGCGTCTGAAAGGTGAAACCTCTCCTTCATATGCCCTGTCTTACAAGCTGGAGTCATTATTTCTGCTATCAGTCCCCAGTCTGAACTCCTCAGTTTCTATCTCTTTGCCTGAATACCACGGCCCCCCAACCACACCCCCAAAACCCGCCAAGTTTTTCAGCATTGCTTCACTAAATCTTGCCAAAAGCATGAGGCCAGGTGCTTCCCAGCAATTCTAAGCGTACTGAGACAGAGAGGCTCTACACAGAGCATAAAAGGTAATTTCTAAGAAAGAAAAAGAATTTAAAATAAACTTTCTGATGAGATTACCTTTCCTTTGGAGTGATTTCTTGTTTCTTTTGGTTGGGCTTCAAGGTACCTCTCCAATCTTAACTGTTAAAAAAAAACGTACCTTTTCCTCTCATGTTAAAATATCTTACTTTTTTAGTTCTTTCCTTCTTCTTCATTTGTCACACACCTTTTTATTTCATTGCTAATAAGCGTTCACTCTTTTCATTTCTTCCTACTATCCGCAAATAAGAAGGCTTTATGTTTGTTCTGTCATTTTAATCCATAATTCTACCTTGTGAATAGGCAGTCAGTAGAATCCATTTATTAACTATTGTCTCTAGACTGATAGATACTTGGTTCAGTCCTACTCAGCCACCACGAATCTCTAAACAGGAATTCAGTAATCTGAAAATTTTCATTACAGCTTCGTAATAGATTTCCCAGATAGTAAAAAAAAACTGGGGAGAGTTCAAAACTAATGGGTGTACACTAATTTCCTTTCCAAACTATTGCATACAGAAACACTAATAGAAGGAAAGTCCTTCATATCCTGAAGCATGTGTTAATATTTTGAAACAACAGAAGCAGCAGCATCCAATTATACTGTGTTTCAGGGATCATTTGTCCTGTGTTCTGAAACCTACGGTTTAGTTATACCAAAGGATGGCATTTCATTTCCTTGATATCAGAGTGTTAGGTATTGGTTCTCTAATTAAACAGTCCCCTTCTAATAAAAAATTAAATTAGTAAGTGTGAATTGTTAAAGTTAGCTGTACAAATTGTCTCTGTAAAATCATAGAGAAATTAACAATTGCTCGCCACACACTTTGCCTCATGTCAGTAGTTTACAGGAAATTATCTGAAAATGTAATTAATTACAGTAAATGATCGTATTTTGAGAGGGTCAGCTGAATATTAAAGAGAAAGTTGTGTTCACAGCACAGTACTTATTTTTACTGATGCCTTCCTTAAGACTTACTCTCATAATGCATTTTTTAAAATCAGTTTTCATTAAAGTTCTAGTTCTTTATACTCATTTTTACGATATGCATATAATTTAAACTACCCTTAAGTCCCTTGTTTCCTGTCATATTGTCTCATTATAGTCAATGCCAGTTTTGTCTTTTGGATTTTAATAAAATAATGATACCAATTTCACTGCAAGGAAAATGAAAGTAAGTGATGGAATAAAGAAAGAACATTTGATTGCTTTGCTTAGAATAATCACTAAATTGTCATTTTAGGCATACACTACTTTGAGAGAAATAAATAAAAGCACTGATCGATAATTCTAGGTACTTACATACAAATTCTGAGCATCTATTTTTAGGAGAGTGTGCTAGAAGGTTCAATGTAGCTGGCAAGAGGAAATATTCTAAGAAACTAGAAAGAAATAGACCTTTCTGTATGTTTCCCAAGTATTTTCTTTTAGTTCAAATCTAGTGTTGCAAGACACTAATGACAATTGCAATTAATATCGCATAATTTAAGTTTATTTGCCCCAACCTCTCATTGAGCTGGGACGTCATCCTAAATCCATCGTGCCATATGGCCAGGCAAATGACCAGATCATTTACGTGTTTGCCAAGCTGTCACAAACCTCTATTTGTGCAGTATAAAGCACGAACTGAAAAAGACTGAGAACTGATTACTTTTTAAAAGGCACCAGGCAAGAATGCTAACATGTCCATCACTCTACGGCATGATAGAGTTGTGTATATTCGTGGAAGTCAATCTAATAAGAAGCAACAAATACAAATACAAATACTTTTTCTCACTGGAGTTGCTCACTGGTCTACCTTTATTTAATTTGAAACCCAGGTCTCCTCCAGGTTGCCTGCTTCCAGTTCCCTTTTAAGTTCCTTTAATTCCCACCAGGAATTAAGAGTTGGCATTTATTCATTCTGAAACCCTGTTGAAATGTGATGAACTACATCAGATTGAAAAGAGACGACTATTCATTGTCTTGAATACTGACTATTGAATATTTGACGTCTTGAATAAGTTCCTTGAATAGGGAATAAAGCAGTAAGCTGTACCAGTCTGTTGTTTTGTCAGGGGGAAAGCTAATATGAGTCAAGCAAACTGAAACATTGTACATTTGAGTCTCCAACTTCATATCTAAGAGGTCTTTCAGGATTCTGCCAAAACATGCATTAAGGTTTGCCACCAGTAGAGGTACTCAGTTTTAAGAAGGGATCTTTCATTGGCTATTTATCTTACCTTGCTATGTCTCCAATAAGCATGTGTTTTATGCAATCTAACCTTAATCAGGATTTTTACTTGAAGGAAAATCACTATGATCTTTGAAAACAATTTTCTGATGTTCTTCAGGTATTTGATTTTAAAAGTAGAAAGGAGAGGGAAATAGCTGCTATGCTCATACCCAGAAATTACACTGAAGGTCTAGAGAAATTAGTCATCCTCTTTTGCACCAATTACTGTGTTAAAGAAATTGTTGCTTCACACAGTCTAGGGGACAGCAAGGCACCAAAGAGAGGATAAGCTATACAGACTGGAACCACCGATCCTTTCTGGAACGACATTCAGAACTGAGAAAAGGCAGTGAATAGAACTATTGGGATAAATATATAAATTGCATCTGAGATACAATTTCTCAGAGAAAAGCAAAAGTGTACTGTATCATGTGTGCTGAAGTCTGAAGATCGGGAAAATGGAGACTTCAGAGTAGGTAGAAGAAACAATAAAAGTGGGAGCCATTGACAGGATGGTGGATGGTGAAGAAAGACACCGTAGAGTGGTCTCAGTAAAAAGGAGGATGCTCAACAAAAGCAGGCTCAACAAACTGAGGTGAAAAGTTAAATTCTTTGAAGGACAAAGTGGCTTTTTAAAACAGGTAATTTACAACCGACCAGCATTCCCGTTATGAGGAATTCTGCAATTGTTCATAAATTCCCAGAAAAATCTGTTTGTTCCTCATAGCAGTGAGAGGGATAATTTCTTGACCTAGTGTCAGCAAAAGCAGTGGAAAGGGAATTTTTTGTGTCCTATAAAACATACTAGTGATAGGAAAAAAAAAAGATATCTTTAGCTCAACAATACCCTCTGCTATCTAAGCATTGAGCAAATCTTTATGAAATCATATAAGGACAATAAACTTTTGTTATTAAAAATATTTATTATTCTTTATCGAAAACAGGCTTCATGGCCCAAGTTTAGGGACACTACTGGAGCTCTAATGAGCTTCTAGATAGACCCCAATACTTCTGTGAAAGAGCTGTGAAGAGTTTTCGAGCTGGAAGTTCATTCTGGTTGTTACCATGCAAACAAGTGCACCACATCTTGTGAGTCATCCGATACAAATAAAACTTTGATTGTAATGTAAACAATTTTCTACATCTGTTTATTTAGCCCAAATGGCTTTATTGCTGTGCCCAGAATACTGAAAATCCTTTGCGCTATCAGTGTCCTTTGCTTATAGCACATGGGATTGAAGGTACCTTCTGCACAGTTCTTTTCAGAGTTAAAACGTATCTCACATCAGGATTTCTTGGATGACTGTATTGCACATGGAATGAACTTAAAGACAGCAAAGCTAAAACAGTTTTCTGCTAATTTTGATTCTATCAACATAAAGGAAAGAGTAGGTGTTTTTCAAATGAAAAAGAAACCAGGTAAACGAAATGTTTTCTTATTCTGAAGAAATGGCAAGAAAGGATCCTAAAACCAAGAAATGAAAAGAAAAATATTCTAACAAGCTTTTTTAGAAACATCAGAAACACAGAAATTAATGCCATATTGACAGCATGGAATGTTTTTAAACAACTTTCATGGTTACTGCTGTGTTACTTCTTGTATGTTCTTGACTTAAGTGTAGGGTTGAGAATTTTTGTGAAGTTAAAAATTCAACTACCTCATTATGATGTTAAACTTTAATAAAGTTCATCCTCCAGTCTAAGCAATTCTATCACATATTTACTTAATTGCTATAACTGCTTAATATTACCATGCATCATTTTGATTTTGTAGCCATGGCATAATTAGAAATACTAATGCTATGAAACCAAATTATGATGAAACACTTTTTATGGGATTTGTTTTCATGCTTTTTAAATATAGTATAAATCATAGCTGTAAGCCCCTATCTTGGATGTATGGGATGTCACAGGATATTCCTTATTAAGAATACAGAGCTGCCTCTCAAGCAAATATGCACTTACAAATCAGGTTAAGGAAAGAACTTTTGCAAAGAACTCAGTAGACAGTGTATTTGTCTAATAATCTCCAATAACACTATGCTTGTGGGCAGGATTACAAACTGTGAGGAAAACAACAACAACAAAAACCAGATGAAGGGTTGGAAAAGAAGATAAAATATGACAACAATGGCACCGGTCCTTTCAATTCATTTCACTGAGATTTCTGCATTTACACAAAGTCCTTTCCCTTAATGTATTCTTTTATATGTATGTATACTTAATTTCATTATGTTTCTCTTGACTGTGAGGCATAAGAAAACCTTTCAGAAAAAGGAGGTTTACTTTCTCACTATGGAATATTGTCATTTAGGCAATATTTTGTCCATGTTTTTGCTTACATTTTGCCTACTTTCCCTCAATAGCTGAATCTTTGCTTTCAGCATGAATTGTCAAATGATAGTACATAAACTATGAAACAATTACATTCCATGTATTAATATGTTGAGTTGATGATGATTATAAAGATTTTATGATGATTATAAAATATAGTGCAGTACTAAGAGATAATTATTACAGAATGAGCCAACATTAGGGATCAGCATTTGTTTTTCAATATAAACATCTGCACGCTAAAGCCAAAATGACAGTCCTTACAATATTTCATTGCAGTCATAGAGAAATAGCAGTTTTTCTTTTTGGTGAGATTCTTTGGTAACTCAGGAGTCAGACCATTCATCAGCTCATGTAATTCATTACTGTGTCCCAGTGTAATATGACTACTTAAATCCAAATTAAACCCTGAACCCAAACCAGGAAATAAAAAGAAATTATATCTGGTCTGCCTCCGAGTGTTTTCAAAAGCAGAACAATATTGCAGTAAATATTACTCAAAGTGGTTTTGTTTTAAAATATATTGTGTGAATAGATGTTTTGAATACCACGGCCAATCATTTACGACTTCCTTTTAATAAAAAGTATCTCTTATTCCATATGTTTTGGTTCAGTCCATATCCATTCTGTTGAATTAAAAAATGCCTTTGTGCAAGTCAGCTGCATATTGCTGTCGAGATTTTGTCAAGCGTGTTAGAAACAATATATATGCAGAATCGCGCAAACGACAAGAGGATGCTTCATCCAGCAATGTCCATTCTTCTTATTATTTACCATTGGTGAACACCCACATGAGTGGCTTTTGGTTTTGGGAGGAGGTTGGAAAACGCCTGTCTGCTTGACAATCAGGCATGGCCAGTCACTTCACTCTAACAAGGGCCAGTGGAGCTGGTAGAGGCTGGAACTGAATTTGTAGAAGAGGCAATGGGAGCTTTGTTTCCCCTCTTTAAGGGCATCGTTATATTTTATGCGTGTGTTTTAGATGCTACTACACAAGCTCACATTTTAATGGAACAATCACAGAGCCACGGCAAGAGGCAGGCTGGCTACCTTATTTCTAATGGCTCCATCAAGTGGCCCACTTGCTCTATTACAGCCAAGCGTGTTTGCCTTTGAACTAGTACCTAGCTTCCGTTCTAGCCCAGTAAATTAAATATCAGTAAAGTTGAACAGAAAAATATTGCTCCGTGGCATCAGTTGGATGTATTTGGGTCAGATCAGAATGACTTGGCAAAAACATTTTGTCTTTTTCTATGTTCTAAAATAAGCGGCTTTTGCAGAGCAAATTAGATGTCATGAATTAGATGCAAATTAGATGTCATGATCTGGACGAAGGGATCGAGTGCACTCTCAGTAAGTTTGCAGATGACACCAAGTTGTGCGGGAGTGTTGATCTGCTGGAGGGTAGGAAGGCTCTGCAGAGGGATCTGGACGGGCTGGATCGATGGGCCGAGGTCAATTGTATGGGGTTCAACAAGGCCAAGTGCAAGGTCCTGCACTTGGGTCACAGCAACCCCATGCCACGCTACAGGCTTGGGGAAGAGTGGCTGGAAAGCTGCCCAGCAGAGAAGGACCTGGGGGTGTTGGTTGACAGCTGCCTGAATATGAGCCAGCAGTGTGCCCAGGCGGCCAAGAAGGCCAACGGCATCCTGGCTTGTATCAAAAATAGCGTGGCCAGCAGGACTAGGGAAGTGATCGTGCCCCTGTACTCGGCACTGGTGAGGCCGCACCTCGAATACTGTGTTCAGTTTTGGGCCCCCCACTACAGGAGAGACATTGAGGTGCTGGAGCGTGTCCAGAGAAGGGCAACGAAGCTGGTGAAGGGTCTGGAGCACAAGTCTGATGAGGAGCGGCTGAGGGAGCTGGGACTGTTTAGCCTGGAGAAAAGGAGGCTGAGGGGAGACCTTATGGCTCTCTACAACTACCTGAAAGGAGGTTGTAGAGAGGTGGGGGTCGGTCTCTTCTCCCAGGTAACAAGTGATAGGACAAGAGGAAATGTCCTCAAGTTGCACCAGGGGAGGTTTAGACTGGATATTGGGAAATTTTACTTCGCTGAAAGGGTTATCAAGCATTGGAACAGGCTGCCCAGGGAAGTGGTTGAGTCGCCAGCCCTGGAGGTATTTAAAGGACGTTTGGATGAGGTGCTTAGGGACATGGTATAGTGGTGGTCTTGGTAGTGTTAGGTTTACGGTTGGACTTGATGATCTTAAAGGTCTTTTCCAACCTATACAATTCTGTGAAAGCCTTTTTGTTCCCATTAATATATTCTGAGTACAAAAGGAAAGCGTACTCCTGGGTAGCCCTTACATTTCTCTACTCATGGGTAGCTTTGGGGGGATATGATTAAAGAAGATTTTTTAAAATGACAGTTGTCATCTTCAGTATTATTTGTGTCTCCTAACTTTTGATGGTAACAAAGTAGACATCTCTCCCATTTTAAATGTTGGCTCTAAGATAAGAACAGTGACCTAAAAGTGCCTGTTTCTCTGCACTGATTATAAAGAGGACCTAAGGGCAACTAGCTAAGATATACACATCTATACTGTACATGGTTACAGTTAGTCAGATGAATTGCACATCTTTTCTCTATCAAGGGGCTTGGAAATATTCCAGGGACATGACAATAATTGCATATTCATAGCCTTTAGATTCAGAGAGCTATCTCTTTGAAACATTTCCAGGCTGAGATTTTGTTGAGGTATCAGATTCTTATCTTCTAGGTCTCCTGCACTACAACTAGAGAAAGCAAGTAAATTTATTTATGAAAGAGGGATCATTTTTAAAGCCTCTGAACCCTTCTTTAAAACACTCTCTATGGAGCTTAATTTCATTTAGCAAACAGGTTTTATGAGGAGTGACTTGTGAGGAAATGCCATCAAAATTAAAACTGTACTTCAGCAATTTAATCTCCATATCACAATCAGGATTCTCCATAGCTGGAACAGCAAACAAGTGTGCTGGTCTAGGAACTGTGATTTAAATCCTTTTGGGAGAACCAGATTTTAAATTTTTAAATATCCCATGCTTTCTTAACTTTCTCAGTTACTCTATTAGAGGTTAAATAAAACTGATGATGTCCAGAAATAAAACAAAAAATTAACCCTAGCAACCTGGACTAACATTAAGAATCTCCTTTTTTTTTTTTTTTTTAATGTATTATAATTCTGACCAGTAATCTGGCATATGTTTATGACAATCCAGGAACTGAGACTGGAGATCCTTTACTGTAGTATGCAAAGCAGCATCACTCACTTCTTTTATTTTTCTTTACATATGTGTGAACACATCAGCATCAGCCAAGTATCTTTTCAGTATCCATCCTCTTTTTCCAGATAACGTGTAACACTGGATCCTGCCCAGTCAAATCAGAAATATTAGGTTTTCTGTGTATAAGAATGTAATACATTCCTTGAAGATGAATATCCAAAAGCATCCAGATATGAATTTCCAGTTGTCATCTGGGTATCTAAGTGTGAAAAACCCAATGGTTTGTTCCTTGTGACACTCACAGATAGGACCTCCTTAGTTTTGGCTGCTCTGGAAACAGAGAGGATTAGGGTTCCTACTGGAAACTGTTTCAAGAAAGGAAGGATAACAGCCATATGACACATTAGCTTGATGGGAAAAAGTGTTGGAAATATGCCTTAAAGCTACTTAGAAGCCTAAACATGCAAATAGTCACAGGAATTTTTAAAAAGAGCCAAGGCATCTAACTTCTTAAGTGATGAGTCATATAAATGAGGCATATTTTAGCATGTGAACTGTTCAGACCTAAATCTGCAAATTGAGAGATTATAGAGACATAGAGTAATTCATGCTGGAAGGGACATCTGGAGATATCTGTCTGGTCCAACCCACTGTTCAGCTTAGATCAGGTTGCCCAGGGCCTTGTCGAGTTTTTAACATCCCCAAGGATGAAGAGTCCACAGCCTCTTGACAACATCTTCCAGTGTTTTAATACCCTGTTGTGAATTTTTTTTCCCCTAATATCTATTGAAAATTTCCCATGTTGCAACTTTTGTCCTTGAGCAAATGTAAGAAGAGTCTGGCTCTGTCTTCACTATTCCCTCCAGTTAAGTACCTGAAGACAGCAACATCTCCCCTTTGCCTTCTCTTCCTAAAACCGAACAAATCCATCTCTCTCTGCCTCTCCTTGTATGTCCCATACTTTCAAATATCCTAATCATCTCAGTGGTCCTCCACTGGGGAACCCAAAACTGGACCCAGCACTCCAGATGAAGCTGACAAGCGCTGAACAGAGGGGAATAATCACTTCCACCAACCTGCTACCTACACTCCTGCTCACACAGCACAGTATGCAGTCGCTTTTCTTTGGTGCAAGGGCAGGCTGTCTACTTATGTTCAACTTGGCTTCCACCAGGACCCCCAAGGGCTTTTCTGCTAAGCTGCTTTCCAGCCAGTCAGTCCCCTGCCTGTACTGGTGTACGGGCTTATTGCTCCCCAGGTGCAGAACTTTGCATTTGCTTTTTCTGAACCTCATGAGTCCTATCAGCCCATTTCTCCAGCCTCTCGAAATCTCTCTGAATAGCAATACTGCACTGAAGTATATCGATCATGTCCCCAAATCTGGGGGATGAATAGTTAAAATGTATATATCTGACTCCATCATGATGACTCCAAGCACCAGAGCTAGACACTTCTACTGCCAAAAGAAAGAATAAAGCACCTCTGACAAAAACCTAAAATTTAGAGTAACGACACAACAGGAAACACCCAAAAAAAATTATATTTGGCTTGAATCTCTTCCTTCCAGAGTTTAGCTGCATTGTGATCTAGGATAAGGGGGTCTCTTAAGGACAGTTCCAGTTAAGCAGTAGTAAGCTTTCAAAAAAAACCCCACAGATGGTGGTTTGTCTTTTGCCTAGCAGCCTAACACTTACAGCACTCAGACAAGAAAAAAATGGAAAACACAGCTCCGAAACTCTTTCTCACCTGAGGAGGGTCCAGTCCCATATCTCTCAACTTCCAGGAGAGTCTCATAATCCTCAGGCTTAAATCCAGAATGGGGAGAAAATACTCCTGACTTCTCCTAGTAAAAGACCTACTGGATTGCTATGAATGAAAGCATTTTGTAAGACCAAAAAAAAAGTAACGTAGGTAGAAGAAGGAGCTAAATAAAGCAGTTAGGTACTCACCTTAGTTCGTGGTTTTACTCAGTGCTCTCTGGACAGAGAGTAAGCCTATCTTTTA
The DNA here is from genome assembly GCF_035582795.1 of Mycteria americana. Lineage (NCBI taxonomy): Eukaryota > Metazoa > Chordata > Aves > Ciconiiformes > Ciconiidae > Mycteria > Mycteria americana. The sequence goes on along the minus strand of NC_134365.1, from coordinate 158,259,042 downwards.
CAGTAAACAGTCACTGGATAAAGGCATGAGAACTTGATGTCAAAAGGAAACGGTAATTAAGTTGACACCCAATGAAACTGCTCATTAATAAGCTACAACGTTTGTGCTGATTTGTGCTGATTATCAGGCATATATCAATCTATTTAAATTTGTGATTAGTATACAGTATTGAGAAATAATTCTAAATGTTACTTTAGTGTTCATCCCAAAGCTAGTTTAATGATTTAGATTTGGTATATTTCACCTTTCAAAATAACTGTTTTGAAATCTTGGGCTGCTGTGAAACATGAATGAAGTTCTACTGAATAACAGCATCAAAGTCTGATCTCCATATATTCAAAAGATCGTGTATATTTTTAAATACTGATTTCTGTTGAGAGTGCTGTATTGTTTTTTGGTATGATATTAAAAAATTAGTAAATACTATTGTTAAGGATGTAAAAAAATTATGTGGTGTGGATTTTTTGTCTTCTTTTAGTAGCATGATTTACTTACAAAGTGATTGTTACCAAACCTATTAATTGCTGCAGGACTACAATAAGCTAAGCAATTCTTCACTTCTAAAGCCAGTCTGTTTGGGATAATATTAAGATTAATGAATTTTAGTGCTAGTTTCTGTTTATTTAATTTGAAATTTAAACATTAGAAGCCAACTTGATTCCTAATGTAAATCAATTACAGAAGACATGAGTCTGTTTCATGTTTGAATCAAAGTTAACTACAAAAATGATTACTAAAATATAACCAGTCCTTGCTTTTTAATGGTTACCAATGGCTTCCGCTACTTAGTGCGCCTCTGCTATCCATTCTAATCTGAATTTGGTAATCCATTAAAAAGAAAAAAATAAAGAACAAGATTATAACATCAAGTCACAATATCTCATCTTACCTCAAACTGTAGAGATTATTTTGTGGGACTGTTTGTGATACTTCTTATGATAAAGCTACAGACCTTTTGCATTATCATTCTTACTATCTTTGTCAACTCTTGAAAGGTGAGTTCCCCAGTCAATTTTCTCCTTAGCAAACAGAAATATCCCCTTTTAGGCTTTTTATAATTATTTCCCTAGAATCTGAGCGAAAAAAATAAAAAATGCGGTTAAAATTAAAAGGTTAGATTCCCCAAAATATTTTCGCTCCTTAAGCAGGTCATGCTCCCACTTGTTTGTTCTCCCTGGTTTCAAGGATCTTTTACCCTCTGTTGCACAGTAGCAAAGATTTGGCAGGCAGGGTTTAAACTGTACAAAATCTACCTTGAATTTTTTGCAATTTTATGTAAGAAAAATGTGAGCTATATAGGTAATGTGAAATTCATTGATAGCAAATGCCAACTGACTTAATGGGACAGAAGTTCTGCCACAGTCTCTATTTATTGCAAGCCAAAAACTTTCCAGAACTTTGTTACAGCAAACTAGAACAATTACAAGGAACACAGTCTGTAGTATTTATATGGTAGCTCTTTTTTTCTGAATATATTGTCCAATGCTAATAAAGACAAATTGTTACAGACACTAATGACAATTTCCTGCTGATTTATGACTTTCATCCTGCTGCCTTTCTTGCCACAATAAGCACAGCTCCCTAACACCCGCAGAGCAAGAGAGAGCACTGAATGTGGCAGTTTGAATCTAAATGCATGTTGTCTGCCTCACCAACACATGTGTTTTGCCTAGCCAGTGTATATCCCACTAAACAGAATATAGGAAAGATGTATTAGGGATTTATCCTAACACTCATGATATTATAATATGTATTATACTACATTCAAGTATTCAGAGATTAAAATCTCCCAGGGCTAGAACAAATCTTTCGGTTACACTCATGCATTATTTCAACACAGGAATTTTTTAATCCTTCATTAGAAATTAAATACATCCTTGTAACACAAATATTTTACAACATTAAATTTGGTGGATGTGTCTACTTTACATGTGAAGTACAAATCAAGCCACAGAAATGTCGAAGGCTTGGGTAATTTTCCTTTCAGCTTACATGTATAATTATAGCTGAGTAACTTGGTAATTAACTACTATACCTGCAAATATTGAACTGCCTGAAACTTAAGATTTTCATATTTTTATATAGGTATATAAAATCAAGCATTTAGTTATATATCTGTGATTGAACAAAAATAATTTTTCTCTATCAAATGCTTATGCATACTTTTTACAATTGTATAAAAATCCATACACTTCAAGGTAAGTACTTCTGCAGCAAGTTAACTAATGAGGAGGAAAAGTCTCACATGCAGTAGCGCTCTCCTGGATAGTGGCTCCTTGTAGCTTACGAGTCACATACAGAAGAAAGGGGTTTGACTGTTCTGTTGAAGTACGAGGACCTTCGGTGAGAGACAGGTCACGTTCATGGTGTACTTTGGTAAGAACTAGCCAGCAGTCCCTCAGTATCCAACAAAGCAGCATGATCTAGTTCTGCATACTCACAACTCATCACCCTCCCCATGCACTGCAGCATATGACACCGAAATTTCCATTTCTCTTTGTCTGCACAGCCACGTTGCTTTTCTTTTTTTTTTCATGTAGTTGCTGCCAGTGAGACTGCCAACACTTGAACCATAGAGAGTGAACTGTTCTTTGGCTCCTTGGACTAACACACCAGGAAGGTGATCCAAACTCAGAAAGGCTGAGCTTGGGATTTCAACTCTCCAGATTTTGAAGTCAAAGAGGGGCTGTTCTTTTGCTTCTTTTAACCTCCACCCAGATAACGGTCTAGTATGGCCAACCTGCTCAAAAAGGGATAGATTTAAAAAAAAATCACGAGCACAGTACATAGGGTTGCATTTTCAACTCCACCTTGGACAGTCAGTAAATTCAAATCTGCTCTCTGAGTTTGCCCACATCACCTACCTGGAGTGGGTCCATACCTGCTGGGCAGACGACTGAGTGATCCTTTAAAGAGCCTGATCAAAGAGTTCACTTTCTCCTTCGAACCCTGGATCAGAGGAGCAGAGCTTCTTCTATGCAAAAAACCAAGCCTGTCCCAAAGCGCGTCTTTTCTTTTTCTGAAGGCAGGACCAGCTGCAGGTCACAGGGTGCATCGGCAGCCCCTGACATGACAAGGAATGAACCAGGTCCAGGCTCCATCCAGGCAGTCCCATCAGGAGCAAAAAGAGACCTGTTGTTCTGTTTCTATTTTAAGAAAAACTTTAAGAAACAGCCTGCATTTGTTTTCATATACTGTGTATTACCTAAGACAAGTAAACCCCACATGTATAGTTAGCTAAAACACTTCACTGAATGGTAGGAGAAGACCAAAATCCTAGACCCTCCCTACCAGGTCATGAAACCTCCAGGGCATGCACTCTAAATACTGGCAATACATCCAGCTTTCCTCTTTCCGCCAGCAGTCCTTTGCTCAAGTAGGGAGCACCCATGAAAGAAGTGCCCATAGACAAATGCAAGTGACTCCTCCCTGCTCTCCCTCCTGGCTGCTCCTGTTACATCAACAATAAGCACCCTGGGCTGGGTCAGAGATTTCACTTAAATGCTCATCAAACACGATGAGACGTTTTTACTTTTCCAAGTGCCAGAAAGAAGGGATAGCTTGAAACGTAAAATGACTTTAGAGGAAGAATGCTGAAATAGAGTCATTTGTTCCCTGAGTCATGAAATAGTTATACGCTTCCTGGCTCCTAGACAGGAGCAAGAAAATGCAGCGGAAGTAAAGCTCTGCAAAGAGTAGAAATGCGTTGATTTTGGAGTAAAACCCAACTGAGAAAATAGGCATGCCAGGACAATGGTTGCTGCCAGCTGTCCAGGAAATGACAACAGCATGAAAAAGCTTAATATAGGTAGAGATGAATAGGTGACAAAATGAGAAGAGGAAAGAGATGCTGTCCTCATGAGGAGCTAAGTGGACTAATTGTTGCATTCCTTACTGTCTTTCCTTGGTCTTTGAAAGATCATTACAGCAATACTACTATCAGCTCTGGATGTAGCGCCTAGTATTCTCTACAGTTAGATTTAGGCACTAAAGAAAAATGGTGAATGCAAAAGAGAAGAGAAAAGGAACTGATGAAGTACAAAGATAAAGATAGAATGAAAACCAGACAGACAAAGGTTATCAACTTTATAATGCAAACTAATTTCAACAATCTGAATCACTAGCTTGTTGACATCTCTGAACATCTTTATGCAGTTATCTAATAAAACTAATTTCATGTGAACAGGGGCGTATTATAACAGTTAAGGAGTAATCACCAACTTCATTTGATTACTACTGTTCATGCTTTGGAAAGTCTTTGTAGTTTCAGAATATAATTGACAAAACCTTATAATACTATATATTCAAAATTGAAAGCAATCATCCTCATGCTTTTATATCAAACATATCATTAATAATTCAGGCGCTCCTATGTTCTTTCATATACCCTTCAGTCCCCTAGGGAAACATTTCCAGAAAGAGCCAATAGGTCAAGGAAAATTTTATTATGGTATTTACATAAGTATCTCAGAGAATATCCTTTTCTGTTACACTGGAAAAGCTGACAACATTTCTTATCAGGTTCCCTGAAAAACACACAGCAAGTAAGCTCAGATCATCTACTTAACACAGACTTGGGTCTGAAGGAAGCAAATATTAACAAATACAGCAAATGAAACCTCATTGTCCCAAATCTAATTATGTAGTCACCTAATTAACATTGCTTGTCTAATTAATTAATATTAGTATATACCCATTTTCCCTCTCTTGTTTTATTCTGTAGAAGCTAGTATGTGCATTTGAACATGCTGTTAATTACATGAATCATTTATTCAAGTCTTTAACAGGGATACTTAACTTACCAGCGTTACTAACTAACCTAAAACCAGTTTTTAAAAAGATCTCTGAATTTCAGAGCAATTTCATCTTGTATATTTTTCAGATGTGATCTGCATAATGGATTAATTCAGGGAAGGGCCAGGGTCAGAATAAATTTGAACCAGATCTTTGTCATAAACTGGGGCTCCAAATTAAATTTACAGACTACCTCCTGGCATGACCTAGCCTGATGCAGCAGCTATTGATAGTGGCTCCCCACCCTAACTGCTGTTGAAGGTGGGCAGAACTGTTTTCACCACTGCTAATAAAATGCAGGATTAAAGCTAGTGACTCTGGATTGAACACTTTTCAGACTGACTTTCTCGGTATATTAGGGAAGAGCTTTCTATGCCTGTATTATGGATCAATGTCTGAGGCTGTAATGGATAGAGTTTGTTTTCTTTCTGTAAGGTTTGAAGCCAGTTTGGGTGCTTTCTTACAAAAGCAGTCTGCAGATCTCCATCTCACTCAGTTTTTGGGGACTTCATAGGCTCTAGCATATTATATGCATGCATTTTTTTCTTCGCTGTCACATTTATAGTATAATATTTAATCTTAATGTTCTAATTGAGAAGGGGCTGAGTGAACAGCCAGTTGTGAAGAGAATTGTAAGAAGTAATTTCACTGAGAGTCAAACTTGATTAATTTGAGCCTTTCTACTTATGTCCTACTCATCTACTTTTGTTCTTAGCTAAACAGGTTTGCTTCATGAGGGCCAGGTTATTTGTAGTGCTGGGTGATAATGAACTTTCTCTCCTGCCATCTCAGAGCTTTCTTGCTTGTCATCTCCTTTCCAAAAGGACTCCGTCAGGTGAGCACACATGAGGATTTGGGTCTTCTGCATTTCAGTGGTGGAGCTGTTAGCACACAACTGCTAGAGCCATCTTCATACTGGAAGACAATTCTTAGCTGAACTCTAGCTCTGGTGCTCTGCTCCACACCTTGCTAACCTGGATGATACATGCAATAATGGATTTTCCTTGCATCAAATTTCCTTTCATTTGAATGTCTAGCCACTCTTTTTTTCTTTGGGGTTTTATTTTTTTCCAGCCAGAACATGCAATTGATTCAATAACCAAAACCACTTCCTGACATCATCTACATAAGAAAGGAGCTGGACAGAGGATTTAGGGACACACTAGTTTTTCTTCGCCATCCCCCACCAAACCCACACACAATGCAATGCACAGGGTGGACCATACATGCAATAACTGAAGCAGTTTAGAAAGAATCAGACATTGTCACTTGCTAAAAGATCAGCTTGATGTTTTTTAGTATTCAGGGGGTTTTAGTGCTTTCAGATGTTGCAGTGTACACTACACTCACACCTGCCTCATTCTGTTAGATTTCAGCTTTTCTGCCTTTTAATATGAAAAATCAGACAGGAAATATTGCTGCTTCTGTCACCTTTTTGCTGGTAAGCTCCTCTTTAGCATCCTACAGTAAGCTTTACTTCACCTCATTTTACAGCATGAGCCTAAGAAACAAGTTAACAGTTTTTCCAAGCAATACAGCTCCCTTAATGTGCTTGCCCAGCCACTCCCAGAGGTAGGATCAATATCTCTGTATTGAAAAGAATGGTTGTTGTGCTCATGTAAGAAAAAAGTAATGGCTGTGGCTTTTGTGCACAGCGGAAGCAGATGTAGGCATTACACTGCAGAGAGGCATTACGCTGGCTTCCCTTGACAACTTTGCCAATATCTTTCAAATCATCTAACAAGCCCTTTTCTGGCCCCAGCATCTCCAGCATGAGTGAAGAACTATTTATGCATTGTATTTAATATGTTTTAGTGTAAAGTACAGTATAAGTCTTGATGACAAGAGCTTCCAGAGCTTCTCTCCTCTCCCTCCAGGCGGGAGGTGGCTGCATTGGCTGTTAGTCCATAGGCTCATACTGACTGCTTTTCTGTGGCCCAGCGTTACTGTCGAGTGGAATAACTTCAACCAAATGTGTAGAAAGTACCTCCAGTCTCTTCCCTTCTAGCATGGGAGTGTGGTAAAGCTATCGGAAAAGAAGGTTTCAAAGGTAACAAATGAGCAGCCTGCTGGATGAGTGGTTTACCTGTTAGGCTACTATAAAAAAGTGGCAACCAAAGGCTTTCCAGCACTAATGCCTTAAAAAGCAAGAGGTGATTTCTGCTCTGTTATCAGAGTATGATTTAAAGGGTGAAGCCAAAGAGAAAAGAGTCATCTCCCTGCAACTTTGAGTAGGCACCAAAGCTCTGGATAGCATCAAGAAGTAAGCATTTCCCACTGCCAAACTCTCCGTTCTCTGCAGGTGCCCTGCACAGGACTCTAGATTGCCCTCCAGGATCTGAGCTTCTGTAAATTACATAGTGTAAGGCATGGCATAGCAGCACCTACTAGTCTCTTTGGGCACAGCTTTATAAGTTGTATTCTCTATTGTCTCAATACCCTCTCCAGCACAGTTATGGCCCATGTAGCCCCTGCATAATTTTTTTGTGTTTATATTTTTTCTTCTATTAGAGTAGCAGTTGCTGGGACTGATAAAGATAACACTTGCTTCTAGTTCTAGTCTTACCTAGCCCAATATAAAGAGGATGTTTTCACCTTTAATTTAGACCCAGAAACCTGCATTAACACAATACAAGCATGTTGCTGAAAGATTTACAGACTTATAATGAATGTACTTTAGAGATATTATGGCTTGCACAGAATGCACTCTCTCTTAGATAATAATAGCAGCACTGAGTACTTATAATTTCCTTTGGTTTCAAAATCTAGAGACACTAAAGATATCAAAGAAAGATAACTGAAGAATAAGCAAGTGATTGTCAGAAGGCCTCTTCTTCAGTGGAGCTCATGTCTCTCTCTGTAGGAAAGTGTTTGAGAGCTCAAAAATAGAAAAAAAAAAAAAAGGCAAAGTAACCCACCAAAATATGCATATATGCTTTTTCCATGAGGCAGAGCACAAATCTACCACTATCTTTGAGGCATTAATGCATTGCTACTTTTAGAAAGATCAATAGATAGAAAACCTTATCTGTAGCGCTAAGGAGCATTCTTAGGCTATATCTGTGCAGATGCCTTGCATGATATCTGGCATAGATTTGTATTTATTTCTGGTTTTAAGTCAAAGACTGAGTATCTTAAAATCAAGAAATGTTGACTGGAAGGGAGCTCTGGAAGTCCTGTAGATCAGCCTCCCATTTGAAGCAGGATTATCATGAGCACTACACCAGGTCAGCCATGATGGCTAAGAATTTCCATTATAAATACTGGAAAAGCAGCTTTATGAATCAATCAGTTTCATATCAGTAAAATACATTTGCTTTTATAAAAGGGAACTGTGTTGCATAAAATTACTGCTTAATTCATTTGTGCAAATAGGTTTTGAAAATTTTTAATAAGACATTTTCCAGATTTTTCACCAGCTTATTGTGCTGTCAAACTTCTTAAAAAATTAAAATTCAACCAAAAATGCAAACATTTGTTACATTTTTTATTTAAAAAATTCATATTTTTTTATCCACTTTGTTCTTAAGATTTGTCAGTTGTCTGTAATGGCACATTCACTGTTTTAGTCGAAGCATCATTTAATCCCCAAATATCTGTTTCCCTAAATGGACTACTTAAAAAAAAGCTGCAGAAATCAGTGTTATAACTGAGATAATAACCACCCCAAAGCCTATCTGACTTTTTCATAATGTCACATCATTGTGGCAAAGTTCCCTTAGTGAAATATGCATTACAAAGGAGAAAGCAGGAGAAGCTGTTTTTCTTTTGATAAGATGGAGTAGAAATGATGCAATCTAAAAAAAAGCTGATGCTTTGGTTTTCAGTCCAAGCAGCAAAATGAGAAGATTCTCACCTGAAATGCGATAGAGGACTCTCCACTGACAAAGGAGTACATAGTATTTCATTGCACTGTATTATTACATACAAATATTTCTTTCTCCATTGCTCAGCCTGTATTCCTTACCTCGATTTGACTTCCCATAATTTAAATAGCATTTCATATCTTCAAAGCACTGTACATGCATTAACTAATTTCACTTATTAAAATGTGACACTGCTGCCTAATGATAAATTCCCAAATGCAGCAGATTTGAAAATTTCCTGCTAAGTATGCCTTGATAAGCCTCCTCAAATGTACAATTGTAAACTGTCTTTTGATGTCATTAGATCTGTAACCCTTCCCTGGTTTTATATGCTGCCAGGTAATAAGGAGTTACAATGATTACTGAACTTCTGGACCAGGAAGGGAGGCAGGGAGGCAGGATTTCCCTTTTCTTGGGGCAATTTTGCTACCCTGAGCAGGCATTGCTTGCTATCGATGTTGCAAAGTCTCCATGATAACTTGACCACCAAAATGTACACACTGCCTGATAGACCACTTTGGTACTGTATTTCAAGTGTTGCATGGCAACAATGGCAAGTATATTCTTCTAACCTGAATGCACAAATGAAGGAGACGCCTGGCACGCATTTAATCATTGGGTCAAGATATTAATGTCCTTAGCAGCAGCAACCAGCAATGCCCTACATCGAGTGCAGATGTTGTCTCAGGTTGGCTCCACATGACCTTTGCATTTATATCACAGCTGGGGCCACTCCTACATTTGTCCACTTTTCAGAGGCAAATCTGAATGTTGTCAATCCATGGGCAAAAAACCCTGGTGAGTGACTGCAAGGAGGGGGTACCAGGACCTTATGTCCTGAATGGCACAAGGCCATGGGTCAGTCTGGATGTGGCCTAAATTGATCCTGGAACACAAGATAGCATCCAAATATTGCAAGCGACAGAGATAACCTGTTTGCCAAAGGTGACTGATGGGGAGAGCAGGCCACAGGTCTTAATTCTTCTGATCATCTCCCCTTTTAAGAAGACAACTTAGATAAAGCATCAGTTGAAGAGCTCAGTGGGCTGAAGAGGGGTGTGCAGGAATGACCACAAAGAAAGACTTCAAGGGTTCAGACAGAGCATTTCAAATCTTGAAATGTCCTGTTCCAGAGTGTATTAGGTGGCTCATTAGATGGACAGGTCTCTTCAGTAACATCGAGGCAGCTTCACCTTGCTTTCTAACATACCAGGCTGCAAATATTTAAAGCGTAAATCCCCCTTCTGAGCAGTAACGCCCATTAAGCATTGATAATATGACCTGCACAGTAGAGACCTGACAGGGTGCTAGGCTAAGTAATCATCAGCAGTAAACAATAATGTACATCATAACAGTGAATCATCAGAAAGAAAACAGAGCGCTAGTTAGTTCTAGAGATGAATTAGGACAATTTACTTTGTGCATTAAACTAATTTCCCTGCAGTACTTCAGGCTGCCTGGTTTCCATACCTTCGGATGCGTCTGCTCCTCCCGAGGGTTGCTGTAGTCACTCTGCTGAGCTCCTGTTATATAAACAGAGAAGTCATCTCTCTTACCCTGCCCTTCCCAGCTTGTCTCAGCATATGCTGCTAGCTTTCACAGTTGACAGACACTCTGACAACTGGCAGTCTGTCTGTCAAGAAGATCCTAAAAGATGAAAGCGTTGAGTAGAAAGTTCAGTTCAGGATCATCTCCGTGGCTTTAGGAATATGTTTGCAACACAGATATTGTAGCAGAGTGCTGATAAAATCATATACCTTGTTTTCCCGTGAATGCGGAATCTACTTTAAAGTGGCAGTATTTGCTTTATGCAATGTTTAATCACCAGAAAATTACATATTTTAAAACCAACCTCTCTCTTCCTTTCTCTGGGCCAAGTACGGTCCTCACAAAAGACAAATAAGCACCTCTCACCGTGCGGCGAGGAGTGGGTGCTTTGCCTCAAGGTGACCCTCCTAGATTTACCTCTCTCTCTCTCCCCCCCTTCCTGGACTCTTCGCCAGGCTGCTGTCACCTTCTTCTTGCTTCTTCTCACCTTTCAGAACATTGTCTACTTTCCTTCTGCCTGGCTTATGTCAGGTGAGGAGCTGATCCAACGCCGTCACACCAGGCAACTGGCGCCGGGCCGAGCAATATTGTCCCTTTGCTGCTGGCAGCCGAGAGCGGGAGGAGAGGAGGCGGTGACCTGCCTCGCCGCACTGACAGCAGGGGAGGGATGCCAGCGGCAGGGCTGGGATGGTGCCAGGAGCCTTGCTGGGACGGCTCTGGCTCTGCGCTGCGAGACCCCGGCAGGAACGGGGCAACTTCGCTGATATCCCTGACAAGCACTTACATTTTATTCTCTCAAGTGTAGTCCTTGACGGAGTTTAGGAGCCGACGGAGTAAAGCAGCTTTGTGCTGCTGTCACTGTTTCTAATTACCAGCTCTAATAAGGCTTCATCCTCATTCCTTCTCCCTGACTTTTAAAACGGTGTTACGGCCTCCTGGGTGAGTGGGCTATTCTTTCCAACAAGCCAGGAGCAAGAGCAAATCTATGGCGCCTGTTTGAACAGGAACCAAACTGACTTATAGCAAAATAGAAGTGCAGAATGTTATGCAAAATATTCATCCCAGAAAAATTAAGACTTAATACAAGTAGGTGATGGGAACGCTACTCAATCCTCTCCCTCATAAGTGGTTTATTTAAGCCAATTCATTTCAGGCATACAGCAAATTTTGATCAGAAAGAAACAGCTTTGCATACTGTATACTACCCTCTTCTTTCTGAATAAGAATAGCTCTGCTTAAATAGACCATTTGTCTTCGATAGCAATCTGAAGGATTTTTGATGCAGTCACCTTGTAAGGCTGCAAACTGACAACGCTACGCAACTCATCCACAAGCTGTAGTGCGCTTGTCTTCAGATGAGTCTCTTTTTTTTCTCCTCATGTAGACTCTGTGCTGTCAGATTTAGGGTTTTTTTCAAAGTGGGTTTTCTTCTTTCCTTCTTTCTCAGTGACTTGATTCACCGAGTCACACAGTTCACCTCAGTGTTTTATACGATAAATCTGAAAGATAATTTAAATTGGCTCAGACCCTATAAGACACGCCAATCAATTCTAAATGCCATCTGTCACTGTACTCTCAAAGTGGAGGAGAGAAGAAAGCACCCACTGGTTCAGTTCCCCCACGCTACCCGGCAGGTGCCTGACCGCCCGTCAGCAATCCTGCGTCTTCCTGCTTCCCGAAGCTTAATAGGACAACCAGTCGTCCTGTTCAATCCCGGCGTCTACAGCAGACTTTGTAAAAAGTACATCCAAAGCTAGGGTTATACCCTCTCTTCCCAAAGGAGGAGTCGGAGCAGCAAAAATCTTCTTAGTTTTCCTTACCACATTTAGAGGGTAATTCTTCTCTTGGCCCTCTTTTCCTGAGAATTAAGCACAGGCTTATAACTGTCTTGTGGTTTGTACGTACACGGCTCCTTTTCAACCGGAGAGCATCTAAACTTCTCGCTTCCCTGTAAGAGCGAGGTCTGCTGCCCCAGAGCATGATTTACCTTTCTGCTTCTACGTTTCCAACCCACAAGTGCTCAAAAAAAGTGGCTTGTGGTTTTCTCGCTTCATGTTTATTTTGGGTTTGCTGGGGCAGGTAAGAGGGGTCTCTTTTGCGTTGGGGTTTTTTTTTGGTAGGGGAAAGTGGTGCATATATATAACAATAATGGGCTAAATACTGAAGTGCTTTGCTTTACCTCCATTCCCTCACCTGCACAGGGGTTAGCTGTAACGTGGATACTTGTGCCATCAGCAGTACCAAACACACCAAGAGCAGACTGGCTGGCAGAGATGGGCCATGTCGCACCCCATCCCTCCCTGTCCATAAACCAGATTGCATTTAGTGGGCTACCCCGCAAAACCTTTTCTTCTCGTTTTTCCCCGTTTGCTGTTATCGGCAGCCACAGGAACGCAAACGCTGCAGCCAGAGTGCTTCAGGCAAGACAGACTTTTCTTAGATTTTCCAAATCCTTCCCCCAGGGTGCCTCTGGTCTCTAAGTGGACCTTACCAGCAAGGCATTTTTCCCTGTTATTTCCTAACTATTACTGAAGGACAAACACCATATGAAACTCTTCGCATTTTTATCCCCAACTTTCCTCAGCCAGCTGTCTTTCTTCAGTCTTTTCAGATGATCTGTAAGTTTATTCCCTTCATTCCCTCATGAAATTAGTGACTTCAAAATCCTTCCCATCTTCTCTGAAGCTTTGACGAGTGCTAACGATAAAAGCAGCAGCCAGGTTGCTGGGATTTTGGCAGTGGCTGAGAGCTCTGAAACGGCCTTTCTCTGCGTGAGAGGATTGCTCAGGGTGGGTGAATTGCTTGATATTGTTTCCTAGCAGGACCTTTAATCTATGTGCTGGGAGATTATGTCCTCTGCCTCTGAAAGCAGCCATGATGAATAGAAACTATCTTATTCCAAAAGCATTTATTTACTAGAAACAACAAAGTTATCACTGTGGTGTCTTCAGCTGAAGTCAGGGAAGAGGAAGAACTAGTTCCTGTCCTACAATATTACACAAACAAATAAGACAGAGGAATGGTTGAATAAAGGGATATTAGATCTGTGAGAGTCTGACCACCCCTTCTTTTGAGGTTTTATGGGTATTTTGTGCTTGTTCTCAACTAGGTACTGTTTTCAAATATAAATATAAAAGATTACGCTGGAAATCGGGACAGCTATGGGTCATCAAACAACATATGTTGAGATTCACTGATGTCATGAAGCACCCACTTAGTGGATGATGTACATGATATAACCTAATTTTATACTTGCTAAGCAGAATGTATGCTAAGAGTGGGCAGGTGGACAACAGCCTATTTTTGAATAATAGTTGTTTTTCCCTAATCGGATAATATCTGCCTTCACTAGAGAAGCAAAATATACAAACTTTTAAAAAATATGTGTAGAATTTAATTAGACAATCATAAAATATCTTATTTTAACTATATTAAATTAGATAGATAAGCTTTTCTGCCTTGTAAACCTGTAGCTTCGTTTAAAACCTTATAGGCATTATCCCACTTTTTATTAAATTCTGTAGGTTTCAAAACAGTTTCTACAGAACTTACACAGACCTTTATTACTATCATTTCTTCCAGAGGACTCTTCAAGAAAAATGTCTAATGATTAGACAAATAGTCAGGAGTACCGTTTGTAATTCTGCATGGAGATGAGTTTCGTTATGGTTTGTACTCACTCCATATGCTAAATAAATTAACCTCAATTTCTTTTCTTCTCAGGATGAATCTCAGATGAGAAGATGGAATCCAAGTTGCTTGTTCTTGCCCTTTTGATGTCGTTTTCCTTACACAATCACAAAATTACAACACACTTCATCTTGTGCAGTGTTCATACATTTGGATTTTTTTTTTTAAACAGGCACTTTCCCCTTTCCATTGATAAGGTGTCCACCTCCACCCTCCTCATCCCCATTTGAACCACTCATCGCATTCTCCAGCGAAGTGCTTCCTGAAGAAAGGAGCACCTGTAACGCTCCAGCAGTCCCCCTTCCCCTGCCTCAGCAAGTTACTGCACTCTGTTTACACAGCGCTCATTCTCAACAAGGAAAGTGCTGAAACTACCAGATATAAACATTTGACAAAGGGATTATGATCTCTTTTTAGTATAGCCCTTCTTACAGAGACACTGTCTTTTCTTCAATTAATTATTTAAAATTAATTTTCTTCATGCTCTTTTATTACACCATGACATCCCCTGACTTCTTCTGCAGAGTTCCTTTGTAACGTCTGAGAGGTCTCAAAAGGCTGACATCTATCAGCTGCACATCAGGTTGACTGATGCCTTCCATGGTATGCTATGAACAGCCTGCTTCCCTGCTCCGGGGCTGCACAGCAAGCTTCTCAACTGCAATCAACTCCAAAAGCAGCCGGCGCTCTACCGGTGCTCAGAAACTCCGCAAGCATGATGTAAAATATATTATCTGTAATCATGTAAGTTTGTACAGTCAGAGAGTCGATTTTTATTTGCTTGGCAGGAGAATCCACAGGCTTGCAAAAGCTTTACAATTGCTAGGTACAACTGCTGTGACATTTCAATTCAGCTGTGTTCATCCCAAATGATAGAAGGACCATGTCTGACCTTTCACATGCACGTATATGCATAAAGCTCAACGGTAAGTAAACGTTTGAAATCTCTCTCGGAGTACCAAAAGCAGCTGCTGCCTTGCATGTGTATGTGTGAAGATTTAGAAGATTTTTCATTAATATTCTGCTAAAGTAAGCCTGTGAAATTTTATTGTTAGCAGTAGCACTCAGCCTCAGAGAAATAATAGGTGAAAGACAATATGTGGCATGCATTCACATCAAACCTCGGCAGAAAAGCAAAGCAGTATCTATGGCTACGCTCCTCACAAAGGTTCATCTCCCTTACCCCTGAGCAGAGCTGCCAGCCTGGTGTGGAGCTGTGTCACCTGTGGCCCACTCCTCAGCTGTATTATGCCAGCAAATGTCAGGCAGAGACCTGCATCCATGCTGTGCCACGCCGTTATTGCTTTCTTCATTCTGCCAGAGAGCCCAAAGTACATTCCCCAGAAGAGGAAAGTGCTAGTTGTCAGAAAAATTTATGAAGGCATATGGCATATGGGAAATGAACTGATTTAGTGTGGCTCCTAAGCAATCTCTTGCAAACACAGATCCTCAGAGGTTCTGCCTGTTGATCAAAGCTCGTTCCCCTACCAAACAGTGGCATGTAAACAAGTACTCATTTCCTCTTTCTGGCAGAAGGTTGAAGGGAACCTTTCGGAGCTGCATCTACTAATGCACATACATTTTCTGCTTATAACCCCTCATAGGGTTTGATATAGCAAAAAGTGACTAAAAATGCTGCCTTTCATGCTGCTCTCTATAACGAGAACATCTCTTCCTCAAATGTGAAGAACTGACTTCCTACAAGAATAAAATAAATGACTTTATAACCCTTCTACGAGAAGTGTCTGGTCCAAATCTCTTGGCAATACGTCACACGGCTAAGCTGAGTAACAGATCTGCAGCCTCCTCTGTGTGTATGAATGGAGACATGATCTTTGGATCATGAAGAGAAGGACCATCACAGACCCCGTTGCGCCTCTTTAAAAGTCAGTGAACTTCAAGAAAGACTTTGTCAGCAAATACATTTTTTATTTATACTAGCGTTACTTGTCCTAGAACCCAGGCGTACACAAAGTGCCATGCATGCCAAAGGGAATCCCAATTACTCGCTGTTTGAATCATCACAGGAAAGAATAAAGCAGAAAAATGGCTTTCCTAGCCCGTGATGTATTTTGACACGTCTTTCAAAAAATCTTTCCCATTCTACAATGACAAAAATCCAAGATTTCAAGATGTTCCTGTGGTATAAAGAGGACAAGAAAAAAAGTGACTCCGACCTCAAAGCAGCCATTGGCCCAATAGTTTGAAAAAACCCAGAGAATTGGGACTTTTTATCCAACCCCTAGAGGTGTTCCATGACCATGAAATCATTAACTTCCTGGTTAGTAACTGCATTTCTGCCTCTGAATTTTATTTTTTCTTGTGAAAAATAAAACATTCCAGCAAAATGAGTTTTGTTTTTGAGGAATATTCATTTTCTGACATAAAAACCCTTTTGAAACAAAACTTTTGACAAGACCCACCTGAACAGAGCTCTTCAGACCAAAATCAATATAGAAGGTGAATTACAGTTCACCAGAACTTCCAGCCACAATAAACTTTGTGCACTGTCATGATATTTTGAACCATTCAGGCAAATGATGTTTGTTGTCTGCATTTCCTATTCAACATGTGAATAACATGCATTTTCCTCTAATTACCGTTTAGAATTTAGGATTATTATCTTGATCTTAGCTGTTGTATTGAAAACTTACTTAGCATTCAGCTGTTTGGCTGCCAGAAGGAGGTACAAAAGGAACTCAAAAATCTCACTTTAAAATGCGAAGGTACTCTAGGTTGACACTTCAGAATGTATTGCTGAGGTGAGGTCTCTCCCCTTCCGCTTCTCCTTGCCCAGGTTTTTGTCGTGGTAGTGAACTCCTAACAAAGGAGGAATCTCTTCAGCAGTAAAATTTCAGAACAACTCCAAGGAACTGTAAAAGCTCTAGAGAGCATCACAAAAGTTGAAGTGGTAAATCAGTGGGAATAAGCAGTAGGATTTCAAATGTTTCCTGAAGAACTCTAAACCCAGAGAGGAGGGTCCACCTTCTGCCACCCTTTGTACTAAAGCAAAAGGCTAAAGGGGAAAAGGTGCCTAGCTACTCTTCTGCAGAAGTGAAACTCAGCAACTGCAGACAAGTATGTGAGAGAAAAAATATTGTGAGGGCATTAAGGCCATTTTGGAACCCAAAAGGAAGAGGAAAGTGAATCCACCTTCTCACATCTTAGAAACAATGTGGTTCAGCATAAACTTAGACTTGTTGTTTTAACTCATGCATGTACAGTCACTAAACTAATTAAACCATGCAGAAATGAACATATAAGAAAACTATTAAAGTAGCATGTTTAAGACATTCATATTTCTCTTAGGTAGAGTAACCCAATGCAGATGAAGGTGGGTTCAAATCAATTCCATTGAATTAATGGGATAAACAAAAAAGTGCTAGTGTCCTTCTGCATTATCATCTTCTACAGAACTAAAGAGACAGCATCAAAAAAATGCCCACAAAGCAAAACTAGACCCTCTCAAGATAGAAATTAAAAAATAAATGATAGAAATTAGCTTTAAGGGTGGATTGAAAGGGAAAAGAGAAAGTAACAAGTGAATCACTGTAACTGTTGTTTAGAGCCAAATAAAATAATTTTATTCTTATTATTGCAGGGATTTTGTTTTGAAAGTGTCTTACAGTTAACAATTTTTGAAAAGGTGCATGCTTTTCATATTTGTTAGGCAATTTTTAGCAACATACTGGTTTTTGTGAACTCTTTCTAGCTGCTATGAGACTACTACAGCCAGGTTTGGCCACTGTAGACCAAACTCTTTTCCTACCTGGACGTGAGAGCACAAGGTCTGTTTACTTCAAGTTTCATGAAGGACCAGCATTGTGTTCTGCCCATTTGTTCCCACGGTGGATAGTCAAACCTTTATAAATGTAATCAAGTGGCTAAAGAGGTTATTGGGACAGCAAGTCTCTCAGGAAAGTTTGTGGGCACTTGAAGGAGCAGAGCACGGAGGTCAGCAGCTTGCCATGGGCTTTGTAAAAACCTGCATTTCTTTCTTCAAACTAGAGCCTAAACAGGCCCAGAGGCATCGGACACGTGCCGTCATCTTATTGGCACCGTCTTTCCCTCTCTGGAAAAGAAGGTTTCTGCTGGACTGAGAATACGTGAGACCTTGGAATCGAAGGCTAGTGACTTTCTTAAGTGCCAGAACTTCAATTGCCAGACTCCAGCTGTTACAATTTGTCCACTTCACACTGTGGGCACCAGGGCTATAAACTACTGAATCTGAATTAGCACCTCTAGAATATTTGAAATTGTCTCTCGTTACCTTTGTTGTGGAAGAGTTGTTTAATTATATCTATGAACACCACTTTAAAAAATGCCCTGAAAATGCTATGCTGTAAAGAATACAGGAACATAAATATTCCTATAAGGAAAGGACAGATATAAACTATATTTATTCCTCTGTAGCAGATTTCACACCTTTAAACATTTCTCCATGAGACTGTTTAAAAATTGCTGGTATAAGGGAATAAAGGGCTGAAAAATAATTTTTCAGCTGAACCTACACGGTAAAACTGTATCATTACTTTAAAAGTTATAATATTACAAAATTAAGAATCTGTCTACTTTTAAATCTAATTTCTAATTTAGTATTTTTAAAGGATACATTTATTTGCTTTAATACAGTTTATTAATTTTTCACACAATTAGGGCAAATTCTAATGATGATTAATAGTCACATAATAGTAACCTAGGCTAAAGGTGGATTTGATTTAATAATAAGTGTTCTTATTCTTTTTACTTATGTTTACATAGATACAAATATTACTAATACTAAACCATTGTCTATTATAATAGCTGGCTGTGTAAGCAATTGTGTCATATATATCATGTCCCGTTCTCAACTGAAAGAGACATTTATTTTATCTTCAGTGTTCACCTGAAGGGCATGTTAATCTTGAAAGCAGTTTATTATATTAAGCTGACAAACAACTTTTGCTTTAAAGGAAAGGAAACAAGGTCAGAAACTTGTAAAAAATGTATGTGTTCCTGGTTCCTATTCTTCAAGATTTGTTGAAAATTATTAACTATTATTCTTGCAAATAAGATCCCCACTGAGATAAGGTAGTCCTTTAAATGATGCTAAACCGATATGCTTGGTTAACTACCTCTGAAACTAAGCTAGTAAAACAGCATATATCTGTACAAGTTAAACTAAATTTGACATCTTTACTTGCCTTGAATCCTATTGACTAATCTTACACAAATATTAAGACATAGTACAAGGACAACAGCTCAGCCTCCTTCACTGTCATACAGGCTTAGAAGTATGTCTTTCAGTCTTTCAAGCATCCTTGATAACCTATAAACAATTCTTCTTCACAATTGTCATTGCACCCAAAGGTGAAAGATGAATTATTATTTCTGCCAGGGCAGGAACGGTAGCAAGATTTTTGAAATTATGTTATGAACATTCTTCACTTGATTGGAAATGATTGAGAGATTGGCTGATTCAAACTGACTTCTTGTGTTGAATTTTATGTGATGGATAGTTCTGTGACTGCAATAGGACAATGCTGACAGAATAATAATTGCAGACATTTCAATATATGTATAACTATGCACAGTTAAATTGCGATCAATACATCTTGTTTATTTCTTGGCAAGAACACAGTCTTACTAGGTATGATTAGCGTCTAATCTATCTCCCACACTATAGTATACATACAAGAAACTTTGGTAGCAAGCTGGAGAGAAGGGAAAAAAATTAGACTGATGGCTGAACAACAAACGAAAACTTTTGAGAATTTCAATATAACCTGAAAGAAAAGTATTAAATGCAAGCACGAACGAAATATCCTTGTGAAAACTATGTTTCTTTATTTCCTTATGTGTTTGAATCAAAGTGCAGGCGCTGCTGGTCTGGCTGGCCCAGGAAGGCATTCACACCTTTTGATTAACTCAGGGAAGGCGATTTACACAACCAGTTGACCCACTCAACTGACACAGACGTTTATCCAAAACAAACGCCACTCTCCATCCCTTTTGTGTTGAGATAAGTTCAGCTGTCTCTACAACAGCTGTGGTCACTCCTTATATTATTCTTTTCAGTTCCATGTCTTGCCTTTTGACTTTTATAAACTGCCCACAACCTTTCAAAAGCAGATAAACAGCATCATTGCTCTTTTCTGAATGTGAATTGCATGAATGGACAACACTGTTGCAGTACTGAATCTTAAAGGTTTTGGACAGGGTTTGGAGGTAAGCGTGCACAAATACCATTTCCTCAGGTATCATATATGCATGCCACTCTGGTACAGGAGAGAAGCCTGCAAGACACCTGTGTTATCACCATTACCATCACTCAAGCTTGCCCTCTTTCTCCATCAACTTCTGACTCTGAAAGGCTCCTCAGTTCAAGTCCATAGCTGAAATTCCTCTGTAAATTGTGGTATTTCTGTGGCTCATTGTCTGTAAAGCTACTTGCTACAGTTCCAGTGTGTTCTGTAGTCTGTGCCAGGTTGCACCCAGCCACAGTTCATCAGCCACTTTGCCCCAACCTAATTAATTATGTTTCAAATGATGCTGACCTTAATATGTCTGAAACCACCAGTGGTTTGTTTTGTTTTGTTACAGCACTGTTCTTCAGAGAGAAAACAAACATTTTATCAGGAAATCCAAACGCGCAGGTGGGGTCTGGAGATCCTAGATATGTCTGCTTGTCCTTACCAGTTGTATGGGTTTAAATCCTCACCAGCAAAGGAAACCTTCTTAATATGCCAAACAGGTTCAGCTGAGATGGAAAGCTGGCTTCTTAAATCAACCCTGTTAATGCTGATGTGGAATACTGAGTACTGAATCCCATGGGAGCAAGTGAAACCAATTCCACAAGAATTGTTGTTTATCACTTCCCACATAGAGTTTAAGATTTAGGTTTGATTTAGTAAAACACAACTGCATTGGGATTACCTGTCCCAAGGCAAAGCTTTTCTATGTACCTTATCACTGTGGCTGTGGTCAGCAAAGACATGTAAGTTAGAGCCCTCTGTTTAAAAAATAAAATATTCAGACTTCAGCAAGTTATTTTCCTTCAGTTTTAGAACTTTCCAGGATATTTTTATGTAGAAACATATTTAAATCAGTGGCCTCCGGGACAGGCTGTACTTTCTACATATTAACTGTATCTTCTGGGGTAGAAAGGGCTGATAAGAACAGGCATTTGAGAGTTTGGTGGGAATTTGGTGTATCTTTCCATCATTATTTTTTATTTCAAGATGAGGAGAAGCTGCTATTGCATTTCTTATAAGATGCATTTGTTATTCATGGTTAGAGGACTAAAGATCAAAAAATGTGCTAATACTTTTGGAGATCAGTCCCACCCCCAGCATGTTTTTCTTGGGCTACAGTGCTATAACTTCACCCACTTGATATCTACTGTGGGGAATGCCCTTTTGAAAGTGGGTATCTATTTTGAGAGAATAGCCATGGTTACAAAAGCAGGCCCTAATTTTTGCATTCAGCACAGCAAAATGGTCTTCCTTCAACAGGAGAGATGCACAGTGACCTTCCTCCTGGAATACCACGTAGTCTTGTGGTTCAAACACTTTAAAAAAAAAATGAGAGTAGGTACTTCAAAAGGTGTCAAGCTATGGAGAGCTTGTATCTCAGATTACTCACTTGCATATTCACACCTGCAACTACACAAATTGTGCCAAAATGGAGATTTCCTCTCCCTTTTGTCTACATTTAGACAAAGGCTCAGCTTTATGAAACGGGGAAACCTACTGTGAAGTTCAGAATCAGGGATATATAAGAAGTACTGAACCCTTTTACAGAAATCCTTGGCTTTTTACACAGTTAAGAACAAGTACCTTGCTCAGACACCTGAAAGCACTGCTCTCTCTCTCCCTGCTTTGAAAGCCTAGGAACCTCACCTTGACTTAGCTCGTTATGGCAAAGAGGCTTACCTTCAGTACATTGCCACACCTACTTTAGGGGCCCAAAATACGTCTGCAGATTCTGGTCTTGAACATTTTCCCTCAGACAGCTTCCACACTGAAGTTTCTGCCTCTGTCAGTGTTACAATCTTCATTACCCATCTGAAGTCCTACAGTTTCTTTGACTCTATACAGGCTACTTTTTTCCTGCTGCTTAATTCAGTATCTCTAGCATTTGTCTTATACTCCCTGCTTTTAATTTTGAGGCACTCGGTGCGTAGAGATAAGCCTGTGGCAGATGTAATCATCCAGCAGGGTATTAGTCACTTGTTACTGCCACCTACCTGCCTTTGTCATACCAGAGTGTTTTGGCTGGGAAGAGAGAGCTTGGAAAGCCTTTCACCTTCCTTACAATTATTTCTTCATAAAAAATAGCAGTGTGGAAGCTAGACAGAAAAATCAGAAGTTTAAACCTTAAACCTGAGACTTATCAGTCCTGTAAATGAATAGATCTGACTCGCAGAACATAGCCCATGCTTTATCTCTATTGCTGGCATCACCATGCTGACTTTTTAAACCGAAAAGAACAAATATAATCATCTAGTTTGTCCTTAGGCTTCTACCGTTTCCTTCAGGCCTGTACCTTCAGCTGGAACCAGACACATCTTTCAGAAAGTCATCCATCTTGATGTTAAAGCTTCAAAAACTGGAGTATAACTGAAGTATAAGCTTACTTACCTTTACTGTTTACTTTCTTGTAATATTTTTGCATCAGTTTTCCTCGTTTCAGTTTGCAGCCTTTGCCGCTCTTTAGGATACTTGTTATCATACTGCTGTAGGTGAAACTCACATTGCATTTGGACAAATAGATGATGCACCTGAGAACTGCTAGCTCTTTTCCATCCAGGGTAACGGAGTGGATTGGGACAGATGAGGAAGCAAGCAGGTGAACCACCCCAGATCAAAAGGATACTAGGCAACACTGTACAGGGGCTTCCCAATAACTCTGTAGACTCAGTTCACAAAAATCACTGAATCACTGGCTGGACCTGAAATTATACTCACAGTGGCTTCCTTGCATCAGGCTTCCAGTTTCACACAGGTTTACTCGCACTGCATCTGTGTTGGCTCCATGCATTTTCCTCATTCTGCACCAGAAATGGAAAACCCTTTTACCAAGACAGAACCTCTGGAAAGTGATTCTGCAGAATTTCTCTCAGATACCTGGGACCTTATCCACCCTCCCCCTGCCCTGGCCATGCAGGATCTGCACTGGCTTTATGCAGCATCGCTCTGGTGTGTGTCACTCTTCCCAGAGCTGCCAGTAATGGGAATGAGCGTGGCGGTGGGGTGGTCCGGGCTGGGTTTGCATGCAGCAGTACAGGAGCTCCCGAATGGCACTACATTTACTGACTGAAGATCCAAACGGTGCAAAAGTGACTACTTCTGGGCACGTATAGCCAGATCCATACGGCACTGCACTTGAGTTTAGAAGTCCGGCTCACAGAAATTGGCTCTGCACTGAGTTAGCTCACTGTCTTTGCAACGATTAATGGAGTGATTAATCAGCAACCGGATAAACCACCCACAGATAATTCACAGCTGATTATAGTTTCTTTTATCTGACTGTGCTCCAGGATTGAAATTTTATGTAATGCACACGCCAAGAGTGTTTCAGCTAAATTCCTAGTGGGTATTTGCAATCAAGATACCACAACACGGCTTGATACAAAGGTTAACTTTTGCTCAAGGGAGTATGGGAATGATGGGGTTATTGTAGGTCAGTATAAAATGAAAGGATGTCGGAGTAACAGCCCAGCTTCAGCCAAAGCTGACACTGAAATTCTTAAGATGCAGTTCAGTGAAGGAAAATCTTGCTCTTTTGGGGACTGCAGTTTACAGAGGTTTGGTCTGGAGTCGTTTGGTTTTAAAAATGAGTCTCCAAGGTGGAAGAAGACAAAAACGCTTCTCTGCTTTGCAATGGAAGCACATTGTCTGAGGAAAAACATTTCAGCTGTACAAAACCAATGGCACATAAGGATGGAGACGGCTTATAAAGAACCTTTGCTCTCGCGTGCCCCCTTATTATTATTTGGTACCCTGACATTAACTCAGCTAAAGGTCCTATGGGTCCAACCTTTGTCATATTTGAGCAGAACTGGTAGCCAAAAATTATTTTGAGAATTATCAAAATCTTAATTAGATGTTTCTGTGAGAAGAAAAATTACTTTCTTACATTAACTGCTGGTTTTGTGTATTTGCAAATGATTATACGGACTCCAAGAAGATGGCTCAGTTAAAGACCGTGCTGTGCTTAAGTAATATCACAAGGAGAACAACCTTTAGACATATGGTATTAATGTAGTAAATGAGGGCAAAAGGCTTTTAGAGACTGAAAACTAACCTACAAAAATTCACAGAAGGACTCAGGTTCGCAGCTGTGTCTTTGAGCTGCTTGACAACTATCTTTACTGCTTTATGACTCTTGTAGGCATCTGAAATGCCATGGTAACTATAATTTTATGGATAAACTTACCCTAAATATCTGCTGCTAGCTTCACCCTGAATCAACTGCAACCTGGAAGCTGGTAGACTTCTCACTGATTCTAATTACTCATTAATCATACTGCCCCTCATCTCACCGCTGGGCTCCAGTCTGGAAGATGCTGTCAGAATTCACCTACCCAATGGAAAATATAGAGTAGCTGTGCAGGGCATGCTGCTGTTGATCACAGCATCTCATACCGCATGTGGGAAACTCATGTTCCTACCCATACAAAACTAGGTCCGACAATGGAAGTGGGTATCTCAGTCCCTGTTTTTCACATGTGGTCCCCATGACAGGAATTCATGATCCTGTGGAGGTTCCCTCCTGAGGGCATAGGGCGGGAACAATCTGAATCTGTCCGAAGTTAGCATATTCTGGATACAGAATACATGTAAAGTGAAAATGGAGATATGCGATGAGTCTACCCCCAAACACCACAAGAAGGTACCTTTTGTATTCAGAATCCATGCAGTTTCCTTTGTAAGTAGCCTCATCTTGTTGGCTGTATGCATTATGTGTACACACATATTGGTTCGGGGATATTGCTGTAGGAACATCTAGTCTCTAGATCCAGTAATTTTCGGATTAGACCCAAATGAGCTTTGGGCAAGGTTGAGGCATAGCTCCACATGTGCAGAAACAGCACTCGGGCCTCTAGTCGACTCTGCAGCAGAGACTCTGGAGGTTCAGCTCACTCCAGTCTCAGGCAGCAACTGAAAGAGGATTAACAGAATTACCATTTTGCTTTTACCTACCTAAATTCCATTTACATCTTGTTCTAAAGTGCTTCATGTCTGTCTTCTATAACAGGCTGTGGGATTAAAAGACTGTGGGATTTATGGATGAAAACCACTCTGTAAGACTTAGGCTATTTGAGTTATTTTTTGTAACATGTCTGTGGCTTGTCCATAACTGTCCCCCAGGATGGTAGTGCTTGTAGTCATACGGCAGAGAAACAGGAAGCTTTAAAAATAAAGAAGTAATAAATACTCAATTTTCTAATCTACAAGCTTTCAACACATTTACAGCAGTTATTTTCTTGCCCATTCTACTCATGTTCTTATTAACTAAGCAGCAGTCTTTCTTGGAAGTAAATATTTTATTTTAATAGCACATACTACCACCTGCTGTAAGCAACTGAAATTGCCTTTGCAATTTTAGAGCTTTTAAAGCTGCATAAGGCAGCCAGCCTTAGATTTAAAATACAGCTAGATTGTTGACATCTCTGATGCTAATTTAATTATCTATTCATCCAAATATTTTCTGACCGTAGAAGTTTCTTAATTATATATGATTTGTAATAGCTGGAGCTTGACTGTCTCTAAGATGCATGGAAACTTAGGAAAGAGTTCTGTTGTAGATATGAAATTGATACCACATTATTTCAATAATAATTATGAAGATTAACCATTTCCAAATACAGAAAATTCAGTTAAGAAATTAACAATTGCTCCAAGGTGAGCATAATTTTTTTAATATAACAAGCCATGAGGGATCAAAAATTCAGAATATAAATTATTAAAGTATTTATTGTTTTACTCAGTTGCCCACTTGACTCAAAGGAAAGCTAAGAAATGTTCAGGAAATCAAGGCACCTCTTCATGACTTGTTAGAATAAGAATACTGTAGGGGCAAGGGACACATTCTATATGGCTATTTTAATGCGTGCCTCTCTCCTTTCTTCCTGGTATGTTTGTTTGCCTCCCATTAAGAGACTGAATTATGTGTAAACAACTCTTTTGCCAAATCCTCAGCAGGCATAAATCCATGTAAGTGCTATCAAGTCAGTGGCTTAGGCTGTCTGTCACAATCTGGAAAATGGTTTCTTATGTCTACTCAAGATTTTGGAGGAAAAAAAAAAGGATTAAGTCTAAGGGAGAAGAGAAAGAAGGCATAAAGAGGTTTATGTTGTATTGATAAGTATGCATGTGTATATGTAGTACTTACCACTACATTAGAAAGTATAAGTACAAAAGAAGCTAATAAGAAAAGCCAAGCATATTGTCCGGTAGCAAATCCAGTTTCTGTTCTAGCTTCTACAGGTTCCTTTTCATCGAGAAACAATCCCAGTCATCTTGCCCCTGCCACCAATCTTTCTAGCACATGGCTGTCTTGCAGCGCGTAGAATTTTGTCTCTTCTCCGTCCACGCAGGGAGCCTAAGTCCACCCCAGCCACGAGCTGCCAGGCGCTGATGCAGAGCAGAGTCACCCCCTTGCTGAGCTGAACCCAGCTGTAGGCTTATTCTCTTCTGCTGTCTGGAACTGAAGAAACACCCTGCTGGTGTTTCCACGGGGTAGCCTGCGGTGCGGCAGGAGCTACCAGAGCCGTAAGGACAGCAGGAGGCAGCGGCAGCTCTCTCTAGACTCACTTCTCCTCCTGCCCACGGCAGCAGCAGCCCTCCAGGAGCGAAGCCCGGCAAGGAAAACTCTTTCCTAACGGCTCGGTGACATAATCGCATCTGAAGACTGGTGGGAACAGAGGAGTCTGGGCAATGTAGACCCAGCTACTTTCTCCCGTGCTGCTGGCCTTGCGGCACAGGTTTCACTGAGGTTGATGCAGGCCAGGCAGCGGGGGAACGGTTCTCCCACTCCAAGGATGGTGTGAGCACACCCACAAGGGAAATTTGGTTTTAACAATAGTGCTAGAGCTGGGTCCTTTCCTGCCCCCCACCTCGTCACCTAGGCAGCCTCACGCTGCAGGACGAGGACAGCAGTTCCCTCACGAGCCCATGCAGGTATCCTGTTAGGGTGTTACTCCTGTCAGAGGGTAACTAAGGCACAACTAGCATTTGGCCAAAAGCATGGAAAGGCTTGCCCACCCTAGTGCAACCTACCGCTCAGGCCATTGTGTGCTTTTTCACTATCTACCCATGCTAACGAAGGGACCCATTTGTTTAGTTCTCAGTGCTATTATTAATAGCAACAACAATAAAAGTGACAAATTATTCCTTTTCCTTGTTATTTATTTAGTTTTTATGATCACCTGTCTTGTCGCTTTACCTTTTCTTTTCCTTACCAACTCCATTTGCTCCCACTGTTTTACCAACTAACCCCACCAAATTACTCCTCTCACTCTTTCCTCCCTTTGTCCAGGTCGACTTTTAAGGCAGCCTCTGGACACTTTTTTCTTGGAGATTTCAGGTGCCATTTCAGGCATAGCCTCTCCAAAAGTGAATGCCTTCTCTTTTTTTTTCCTAATATCTCTGTTCTGTTTTTCTTCTTTTTTCCCCCCACTATATTTATAGACTTAAAATCTTTCACTCATAACCATTATCTTGCTAGACTTGATTGATTTCCTCACAGTTTAGTAACTCTCAAAGCTTCCCTTTTCCACCTGTTACAATGTCAAAACATTTTGCCATATGTTCGTGCATCGCTTTCAGAAGCCCCATTGCCTTCCTCCTTACAGCAGAGCTTCCCAAGCCTTTTTGTCTGAGCACCGCCGCCAGCAGCAGTAGTGCCAGCAAGTGTCATCGCTGGAAAGATGGTGGAACACACCTCACTTGCGGCTTGTCCATCCTCAACATTGCAGAAAACTGTACGTGCTGCCTGGGATCCACCGCAGCAGGAAATCCTTCCGTCTGTTGGCGAATGGGGAAAGGAAAGGCAATTTCGCTTGGCTTTACTTGCATAGCCTCATCAGTCAGGATTCCTTCAGTGTCGCACTGTGAGTCACCCTTCAGTCAGAATTAGCTTAATAAACTGAAGTAAGGAAAGATTCGAGAAAGACTATGTGCAAAGAGGCTGCTGGGGGACTCCAGGTGTGCTCCTTGTCACCCTCTGAGATACTTCTGTCAATAAGACTTTTCTGTGACAGAAGAAATTATGCCTGAAAACTTTAGGCTACCAAATGGAGCTAAGGAAACTTCTTTGTAGGACAAGATACAATGGAGCTGCTGGCCATGCCTCCCTTCCCTAGCCATTAATGACAATAATTCTTACCTCAGCTTTCTGATCTCCTTTTTGTGCAGTCTTTCCCCATTTCATTATTGATCTGTCTCTTCCCAACCTGGTGGTTATAGTGTTTTTGTCCCTAAATTAATTTCCTTCCTTTTGTCCACTCTGTCCTCTATATCCCATCTTTAAAACACACATTTTCCAATGATCCGTCTTATCTTAAACATGAACCCTAATACTATCTGTTTCCTTAACACCTGTCCCATACTTTGACTACCTTAAACTGGGAACAGACGACGTGTTGTTCCAGGATGCACAATGCTAGAAACCGCACTGCGCTAGGAACAAATACAACAGTTAATTATTCACTTTTCTGAGCATGAAAATGAAAGCTCCACCTATTTCATATAAGATCCTTCCGTTTCAGATGAAAAAAAAAAAGAAAAAGAAAAAAAAGAATGATTGTAAAACAATGGCCCAGAAATCCCAACATGTTCTTCATGTGATGGAAGTTAAGTAAACCTCACTTCTGCTTTAGTGATTGCCTCTGCCTTACTCTAAAAAGTCCCTGCCTCTCTGAAGAGATGCCATACCTCTTCAAATATCGAGGCCATTTCCTGTCATCTTCTTGTCACTTAACAATGATAATGTTTGCTGAGACATGTCTCATTTTGAAGCATTTTCCTTCCCTTTCTACTCTTTTTATAGGTGCCTTATAATTTATGAGGTATGTTTATGTAGGTGCCTCATAAATTAAATATTTTAATATGTATGGGTACATGTGTTTGATAACACTTCAGTGGCAGTACATATTCTTTTAAAGCAAGCACACCTTCTTTCACTGTCAGACAAATACATATGCAAGATTAGTCAAGAGAATCTCTCTTAGTAACACTCTTTCTGTCCAAATCTTTTTATTTTTCCTTTTATTTTGCTTTGGTTTAGTCAAAACAGACTGGAGAATAGATTACCTGCATTTCAGTTTTATTGCTGCTGTTTCTGTTCTGTTGAACTCTGCAGGTTGTCTCCAAAAATACTGTCTGACAAGGAAATTGTTTCCACACTGTTTTGTGCTTTCACCCACAAGAATCTGTCAGCCAAATCCACCAAAAATTGACTGTGCTCTAAACTAAAGAAAATAGTTTGATCGCAGCTAGTGTAAAATAGTACCTTTCAATCAAAGTCAATGGCTGTACCAGGTTGACTTTCGTAAATTAAAAGCTTGGCTCAAAGTGTTGCTTGTGTGTAAAGACGTCCAGAATAATCTGTGCATATCAGATGTGAAAACTAAATTTTAAATTTTAATCCAATCCTATACACGTTTAAATATATGCCTTTTCAAAATTAATTTAAAAATACATGAGCCAGTAGAACTGCTTCCACGCTTAAAATTAACCACACACTTAAGCAGTTGGCAGGGTGAGAGCAACAAAACTGCTACAAGCCAAAGCACTGAATTCCTTTGCCATTTTGATAGCCTCTGATCTACTACAAGGATGACACATGAATGAAATTCATGCACTAACCGACATGGGGTTTTTTGCTTGTGTTGATTTGATTTAGCATAAACAGCAAATGCATTTTCAGCAATGAAAGAGCAATATATCTTCAGGCTCTTTGCAATGTGGAAAACAGAAAAGGTCAATTATTACTGCAGATGCACTGCTTCTTCACTGATGATACCATTAGAATAAAAGTGATGCTCTTCTCAAAAGTCAGCATTTTGATACAAACCAATGTCCTTCTAATTTAAAAGAAATACTTACTTATACAGATGTACAAAACCATAAAGAAGATAAGTATCTAGATATGTTTCTCTTACTTTTTTGATTTTCCTTTTATTAAAATATCATTTCTATAAACACTATCATTTGGTTTTCTGTATGACAGTAAGGTCAATTTAAGTTTTAACTCTTGATTTATATCACAAATATTCTGCAATTCTTTCTACACATTAGTAATAGTCAGATGTGGCTTGTCTCTGAACATCTCTTGGAAGCTCTGAGTATCTCTTAATCCTTCTCTTAGTATTTACACAGGCATAAAGAAACAAAATGATACACAGGCGTATATATAAAAAGGATTGCTTTTTCTGGTTTGACTACTAAGGAGGCATGACCCAGTAAGCAAGGACGTGGGTGTGCCTGAGAAGTCACCTACCTCCAGGGCTTAGACACAGGACTCTAGGCTATCCAGAGGCATTTCAATCTAGTTAAAATCTACAGCTGGGACCTATTCTGTAGGAGAACACCTGTTTTATATATGTGTGTCTATATACATACATACAAAGCTAATACGTATACACAAAGCTATGTATATATATGTACAGTGACAATTTAATCCATTAGCTTTGTGATGTTTTAGGATGCAGAAGCTCTAAACTTGAATCCGTCTGTGAAGGATTGTTTATGCATTCTGCATTAAGCTGTTACTGGATAAAATGTATAAACAGCTCTTGAAGCACAGTCAGCAACGCAGCGCTCCTGCACAGCTTCCACAGGCAAGGTGAGGAATGCCCGCAGTAGCCTGTGGCCTCCAGCCTGCTCGCCCGGGTTTCCTCTGGAAAGCCCATACAAGTGAGCCTGGAGCCTCTCAACCGCAGGATATTCAACACAGGTCACCCACACCCTGCATGATAACGTTTGTTATAACGATGACCAGCGTCACTTTAAAGAAACGGTGAATTTCATTGCATGTCAGGCTGGACCCACACCAGTAGGCTTGCTGTGAAGTGCTAACTGGGTTAGCACCGAGTCCTTGTGGAGAGATGGATGGAGTAGTTGTGGATTATTATCAGCCTTCATCACCAACAACGCTCAGTGCTGTGAAAACTGAGATGCTGCTCGCCATATTCAGTAGCAGGAGACAAAATGCTTTTTAAGGTAAGGTACCAAGGAATTTACAAAGCTTTAGTAGCTTTTGGTAGCAATTAAACAGGTCTTCCAGGATTGCGGTGCTAATTAGAAGTCCCTAAACTCTGCCTAAGGTGAGCTTTTAATAGCTAAACCCCATTTTGCGACTTTAACAAAATGAGGATAACAATGTGCTCAGATGTCGAAGGACTTAGAAAACATGAATGACATAAGGTGCAAATTCCCACATCATTAGATTAGGAGTTAAAGCAAATTCCCACATACAAATTAGGAGTTAAAGGCCAGCCTGTACAAGCTGATGGCTCTTTCAAACATGGATTTTCTGATTAAACGTTTCACTCCTGTAGTGCTGTAGTTCATACCCTGGTCTTGCTCAGTGCTGCACTTGGGAATGCCGACTGATGACTCAAGAACTGTGGATTCAATACTTCATTCATTTAATCTTTACAGATCCTAGGTAATCATTATAATTTCAAAAACATAAAGAGTCATAGCTTTCTTTATTTTTGTGCTCAGGAATTTAAAAGTTATGTTGCTCCGGTGGATTTTGTGCAGTTATATGTCAGCTGAATTTTCATGTACAAATGTATTCCCTAAGTTGATTTATCAGAAGACATTAAATGTCAACTCAGTATTCATAAGGAATCTTTTGTCTGCATTAAGGGCCGGCTGCTGCCAGTGATATTGGGTTTCTGAGCACAAGAACAGCCAGCCAAAAAAAAAACCCCAAAGTCATCGCTTGATTTGATTGTTATTCATTTTTAAGTACTTTCATTCAGCTCTGATTGCTGTAGAATTTGTCTGCTTTATGAGTGTCTTTAAAAAGAGACATTGATGTTTTTTGCTGTCTTAAGTGCTAACAATCATCACTGTTAATGAACATGGACTCATTAATGTCTAAATCATTCACAGCACAAGGGTGTATCTTTCCCTCTTGAGTTTGCTTTTCCTGGGACAATTAATTTTTATATTAGCTACTACTACCATCCATGAATTTTAGTTTATCCTTTGGATCAAAACACTAAGTTTTGCACAGTAAAGGTGGCATTTTTTAATCAGGAGAAGAGTTTTTAGAACCCCCCTCTATCCATAGAAATACACACTTTTATTTTTACTTTTTTAATTCTTAAATCTATGACCTATAGCTCTTTTAACTATTCCTTAAATGAAAGCTGCCGTTATTAGTGTAAATAACATTACGCTGTGAACCATGGAGAAAACAGATATACCTCTTGAGCACAGGACTATTAAAACTGACAGTATGACACTGTGACATTATCAAATCATGTAGGAACAAGGTAAAGAAGGAATGATATCATCATACCTGCTCTTATCTTAATTTTGGATCCTGAAGAACAATGTTTTTTAAAAAAATGCTTTTCAGTGACATATTATTGTGACCATTTCAGGAAAAGCACAGCAATGCCAAAGACTTGGGCTGAACTCAAGCCCTAAAGTTTTTAAGGAAAAAAACACATTGTCCTGAGAAAAATGAATATTCTGAAACTGCATCACCGACAAAAATATAAAATTAATAGTTCTCCTGTAGGGTTGAACAGTGCAGCATCCCTTCATCCTGCACAATACCCAGTAACTCCTGTGAAGCACTGGAATACCACCTAAACCAAACCATAATTGAATCATATGATTTTGATAAGGATGTCTGTTGATGATCAAATCACCCTTCCTATGCTATGGGCTTGGCATTTATTTGGTTTATGGAACTAAAAGGAGCAATCTGTGGAACAGTTTTGGGTCTATCAGTCTGTTTTTCTCTTCTTTGGCTCCTTCTGTCCAGGTAGAAATTGCTTTCTGATATGAGTACTCTCCTTTTATTTCCACAGGATTTGGATTCACTGAATATTCATAAAAAAGGATGTGATAGCATTGCATTTTTACTATCTTTCTTACTAAATAAAAATGACAAACAGCACCAGGTTACAGCAGACCATAACATAGCAAGAGTCTGCTAGGTTCTGAGAGTCTGCATAAACAAAGCAAATAAAATGATAGCATTTGCAAGACTGGTGCCCATCATAGGATCACATAGTCACAGAATCGTATAGGTTGGAAAAGACCTTTAAGATCATCGAGTCCAACCGTAAACCTAACACTGCCAAGACCACCACTACACCATGTCCCTAAGCACCACATCCAAACGTCTTTTAAATACCTCCAGGGATGGCGACTCAACCACTTCCCTGGGCAGCCTGTTCCAATGCTGGACAACCCTTTCAGTGAAGTAAAATTTCCTGATATCCAGTCTAAACCTCCCCTGGCACAACTTGAGGCCATTTCCTCTTGTCCTATCACTTGTTACCTGGGAGAAGAGACCGACCCCCACCTCGCTACAACCTCCTTTCAGGTAGTTGTAGAGAGCGATAAGGTCTCCCCTCAGCCTCCTTTTCTCCAGGCTAAACAACCCCAGCTCCCTCAGCCGCTCCTCAGAAGAATTGTGCTCTATGGTGTATCATGATACATCACGCACTGCAGCAATGCTGAACACACATAGTTCTCTAAGCAACAGAACCAGATGAGAGTGGGTTCAGAGTTTTGTGGATTACTGATTAGATACTTTGATGCCCAATGAAGTATGAGATTTTCCTGTGGCTGGACATTCATATTTCCGCCTTCACATGAGCACTAAGCAGCAGACTGGAGCGGGGGATGCAGTGTCACTACCAAAGAAACTTGTTTCCATATTGCTGTGCCTTGCTTGGATGGACTGACTTTATGAGAAGATGAGAAAACTGGGGGGGGAGTTCTTTCAGCATCTGAAATATTTTTATAATTTCTTCTTTCCAAGATGGGTTCACAGACCCTTTCTCTCATAGAGGCCATTAATGCCTTCTCTTCTACTCAGGCACCTACTGTACTGGAGCTTGGGCAGAGAGGGATATCACTATTCCTTTGTGAAATTTGGTTAGAACTGGCTGGTTGGTTCACAAGTTATTAGATATGAATAGACACAGACACAGGCATTCATACTTTGATTGCTCAATGCTCATTCTTTTCAGGCAACTTGATTAAAAATGTGAAGGGAAGCAGAGGGAACAAGTAAATCATCTGCTTTCTGTATGAAGAGGTCTGACTCTTAACAAGTTGCAGCTCCCTTCAATTGGCCTCTGATTTCTCACTTTACGGTTAACATAAAATTCTTCTAGTGAGAGAAGAAAAGAAAGAAACAAGTCCCTGGAAAGCTGATTTTACTACACACAGCACTTAATGTATGTAGCTTTTTTCTGAATTTATTCCAAAAAAGTGGTTGCCTTTCGAGTTCCATTAAATATATATATGTTTTATGAATGTAGCCCCTTTTTATCTCCTTCTTACAACTTTTCCTACCTCCTTGTAAGATTTCTGCTGTCTGTGTTTCAAGAATCCAAGGCTTAGCTCTGGTAGGGAAACTTGGCTCAGACTTCTGAAGAAATTGCTAAGTTGTGAGAAAGAGCTGTGACAACATCTATAGAGTGGAGCTGTGTGAGATAAGAAAGGTAAAATTGCCGGTGGAGGTAGGATTATTGAAACTGGGACTGTTAGTAGCGCAAGGATTCAGGAGGAAAAATGCCAACGTGGAAAAGAAAAAACCCTAAAGGAAGAACAGGGAGGTGGAAGTGAACAACTCGGGAAAAGCGGAGATCCAGGGAGCAGCAGAGGCCAACCTTTGTGACTTTGACTCAGGATTCTCCTGACCCAACCTCATTACTGACTCCTGCCTGGCTAGCAAGGAGTCCCTGAGTGTCATATGGGAAGGGGTAAAGACTGAGCACACTAATGTTTAGCCTAGTTCTTTATTAGATAGCTATCTTTTGTATGTGCCAAGCAATGAATAATTGCTATATACTTTAAAGCTGTATATATTATGCTGTCGTAGTCTCTTTGCAAATAGCTAAAGGTGTTCAAAGCGATCCAAACAGTTGCATCAATTGGTTACATCAAACAGGTAATGATTTAGTCATGCTGAGTTTCTGTGGATGCCACCAAAACCAAAACAGGCCAAAAGCAATTGATTGCAGAGCTTTTATGAGGAGAGACTTTTGAGGTATAGCTTCTAAGAGGAAAGGTGTTAAATGATCTGTACTATCCATTGTGTGGTCCAGCCTTTGAGATCTGGCTGTTGAAGAGAAAATTCTAACTGTAACTGCTCAGCAGTGCTAATTGGTGACCGAGGAATGATCTGGCATGGAGGGCAAGAAGGCCCAACTGCAAGAAGGGGTCAAACTGGCTGGAAGCAGGAATGCCAGAGACAGAACGACTCCTTGCAAGGGAGTGAAGTTTCCCTTGGTAGTGAGATAAGAAACAGCCTCAGCATCATCTTGGAAAGGGAGCACTCAGGGGCCCAAGCTCAGGGGACACTTTTGGGCAGCAGAGCTGGGCTGAGGGATGGACCCAGGGCCGGGGGGATTGGTGCTGCTGCAAGTGTACGTAAGGAATCTGCTTGTGCCGCATCTTTGCAGATTCCACGTAGAACTGCATATTGTGGTAGGACTCTGCCCAATGCATTGTTCATTAAATTTTTCTTCTATATTTAAGCACAAATGTGTGTTTAACTCACCTCGAGGGGTACCATAAAAATTCCCCAACACTGTATATGTCCCCTTTTCAGACTGGACCACTGTACCTTTTAACATTTCCTGATGAGTCAGAAGCAATATGGTAGCTGATGGGTAAGCTATTGTCCCAAACTGAAACTCTGAGCTGACACTTGGGAAACTTACACATGTCTTCAACCAGCAGAAGAGCTGTGATGTGTGAAGTCTCTCTCCTCTACCTGAGAATTTCACTGGAAATACAGTCTTCGTTGCATCAGCCTCTGACCTCTCACTAGATCCAGTGGCTAGAGCATTTATCTGGATTACTGTCTTGGTTCCTATCGTGATTTCTCCTTTTATATAAAGACTTTATGATGTAAAACAAATGAACGGCTTTGAGATCAGGGACTGAAACTTCCCATGGCAAGTACTTCATCCATGGATCCAGGTTATAAAGGTATTTTAAAATCTGTATGTTAACCAGTCCTATTCCAAGAATACTTTGTGTTCACCCAACTTTAGGAAGAATCCAAGCTCTGTGCCAGTCTTGCCTTAGATATCTAAATTAGGAGGGGAAAAAAAAAAAGTCAATGTCTTCTGGTTAATGAGGTTTTTCTTTGCCTTTAACAGTGTTCCACTCAGTTTGTGGGGTTTCTAGAGAGACACCCCTTTTGGTATAACAGTCCATTTGTCAGAGTACCTACCCAGGCAGTAGGATGCTTTGGGTTCAGTACAATACAACACTAGCATGGCCCTCCCATTCCTGGGGAACACTCAGACAACAGACTATAAATAAAGTGGGTGAAACATATAGAAGAGTGAAAGCTCTATTAACTGTTCTCCCAAAGCTTGGGTCCATGCAGGATTATAAAAGTCATGGGGCAAGAGATGCGAAGAGCCAAAAGGAAGCAGATTTCACTTTGATGAACTTCTTTCGGACAGATCAAAACAGGGTTTCTACTTCTGGCTTCCTGGGGTATGAGTATGTGTTGACCATTTTACTAGGAAGGAGTCCTGAGAAGAGGAGCCACTTTATCTCAGAAAGTGTTCACAGAGTGCCAAGTTTACAGCTCCAGTGAACAGGCTGGACACCCACAGCAGCGAACTCCATGATACCATGGAAGTGCTTAACTTTTTTGTACAAGTAATGGGAAACAGGTAGACCTGTTTTCTCTCTGCAGCTCTCCAGAGGCTGCTTAGCGAACTTAAGCAGTTCTGCTAAACAGCCTGATCACCATTTGAAGCTAGATATGTATAAGGATGGGTCAACATTTAAGTTAGAAGGATATATTGACAAAAATTATTTCTTCCTTGAGATGGTCTTGAAACTGCTCGCAGTACATTCACGGATGTAACGCAGACAATCTAGCCTGTTGTACAGAGAAATTATTTCACACCATTTTCAGCACACGCTGCTTACTGCCAGTAAGTGAACTCCTTTTTTGCATTAACTAACTTCCAAGTCATCTCGCCAAATATATGTTCATTGAAACAACCCGTCTCCCTCTTTCAACAGCATTTAAAACCAGACCTGGCACAGGATTCTGCAGGGTGCAACCCCACCTAAAAGGCGTAAGTAGGGGATGAAAGGGCGGGGGGGAGGTTAGGCTGACTGGCACTGCAAAGTCTGTTTCTGCGTGGACACTGATGAGCCAAGTTATCTCTGCTGGCCACCGGCCCGACTACGTGGTTCCTGCCAGGGTTTCATTGCTTGTGCTGATCTTTGGGGAACGGTTATTGTATGAACGCTTGATAAATGATGTTGCAAATTAAGTTTACTTAACTGAATTCTTTTTACTGTATTCTTTTGTCTGAATACTTTTGCTTAGCATGAGCAGCTAAAGTGGCTGAAGCCTTAGGCCACAAGCTGCAAACTTTCACCTAGAAAAGCTGAACTTATCTTGAACTGTTGCTTAGTTACGTGAAGGAAGGCCCCGAGACCAGTGCAAACTGGAAAATAAGAAGGCTGCGGCTGCCAGCAGAAGTTGCGGCCCATCCCGATAAGAACAGCTAACGGCCCGTCTGGAGCCAGAGAAGGAATCCCACACGGAACAGCAAGGCCCCAGACCAGAAATTGCCATCGGGCCAAGAGGCGCGTGCAAGGCGCGGGAGGAACGGGCGCAGAGATTGTACGGGTATAAATACCCAGCGATTTCTTTGTCCTGGGTCCCTCTCCAGGGGCACCCAGCTCGAGCTGCTCCTGTGGCTGTACCACTCCGTTAAATTGTCCATTTCTTTTCCTGGGATCGGACGTCTGCGACTCTGCTGCGGGAAACCTCGGGCAAAGAGATTTCTTTAACAGTTTGGTGACCCAGATGGGACCCTGGGTCACCACCTTCGGATCCTCTCCTCTCCAAACATCCAACTGCCGGCATCAGGTGAGTTCACCTGGGACCTTTGGAGCCAGAGGCATCGAAGGGTGAGTGTTAAAATTCCCCAAGCAGATGTGGCGAAAACACTGCAGGGGGTTCGAGTCCTCCTCAGTATCAGGGTGGGTTCGAGTCCCCCCCTTGCTGCAGCCTGGAGTCGCGTGCCGGGTAACGAGCGCAGCGCGGAGCTGCGTGGCCTGATCAGCGCAAGGTGCACGTAGAAGGGGGTTCGAGTCCCTCTTAGTAATGGGAAATAAGTGCACGTAAAAGGGGGTTCGAGTCCCTGTGAGTAACAGGGAAATATAACCCTTTAGACATAAACTGTTGACCAAGTCTGAGACTAGGATTGGATCCAGCCGCACCTAAACTCCTCTCTAAGGCGTTTAGAAAGCAAAGGGATCCTTTCTGAACCTCGTGACTCAACGGGAGGGTCTCCCTGGCAAAATATGGCAAACAAACCAGGCGTAGAAAAGGGGACGCCCTTGGCCGAGGTCTTACAGAACTGGGAGAAAATTTATGGTTGTCCTGGTTTTGGCTGGGATAGAGTTAATTTTCTTTCTAGTAGCTGGCATAGTGCTGTGTTTTGGATTTAGTATGAGAATAATAGTGATAACACGCTGATGTTTTGGCTGATGCTAAGCGGTGTTTACACTGGTCAAGGACTTTTCAGCTTCCCCTGCTCTGCCAGGCGCACAAGAAGCTGGGAGGGGGCACAGCCAGGACCGCTGACCCCAAGTGGCCAAAGGGCTATTCCATACCATATGGCGTCATGCTCAGCATATAAAGCTGGGGGAGTTGGCCGGGGGGCAGCGATCGCTGCTCGGGGACGGGCTGGGCGTTGGTCAGTGGGTGGTGAGCGGTTGTGTCACTTTTTTTTTCCCTTGGGTTTTGTTCCTCTCTCACTCTCTTGTTGTTTTCCTTCTCATTACAATTTATTATTATTATTTTTCTTCCAATTATTAAACTGTTCTTATTTCAACTCACGAGTTTTCTTACTTTTGCTCTTCCGATTCTCTCCCCCATCCCACCGGGCGGGGAGGGTGAGCAAGCGGCTGGGTGGTGCTTAATTGCCGACTGGGGCTAAATCACAACAATGGTGCAGCAGAATTATCTAAAAAACCACTAAAGAATTATCTAAAAAAACATTTGATAAAAATATCAAATTAATGCCAAGGTGAATGGCTGTTTATTACAAGAATGGATCCACACAAAATTAATGTATATTTGAAACATCAACTGGAGGATAGGTACCCATACCAAATGGATTACTGGTATGTATGGCATGCATGATCTGGGGAGAGAAAAACTTCCAGGACAAAAGAAAAAGGGGGTAATTGTAGCAATAGCAGAAGCTACCGCACCAAAAATTCCTGTGCGTAGTTCAACACCACCTTATCTGTCGTCTCTGCCTTCTTCTGATTCTCCTCCTGTTTACCCTCCAGCTGCCGGGCTCTTTCCTATGACTATGACTCCAGTTGCTAACCCTGCTGCTACGCATCCTGCGGCCCCGGCGGAGACTGCGCCAGCGTTAACCTTTTATAGGGGCCAGCCTTGGAAACCCGGTGACTTAGCGCTGTGGGCGAGTGAGATGCCCTGCCTGAGGGAAGACACTGAGAGGTGTGCCCAATTATTCTTAAATTTATGTACAGGGTATAATCCGAATTGAAGTGACACTAAAGAACACATGCCCGGGTGGCAGGGAGAGGATTTGCAAAAGATTTTGAATATTGCTGCGTTTGTATATGATACCCTACCCCTTTTAAACTTTACCCCAAAAGGATCTGAAACTAAAGATAAAGTCATAATACACAGGGTAATGGGAAGGGGAGAGAGGAGTCCGAGTAAACCTTTACGAGTAACAGTTGGGAATAAGAGTGTTTGGGGAAGGTTCGTATTGGCAGAGGACTCCCCAGCATGCTTATTGGGAAGAGATCTTTTGCAGACCCTAGATGTAGAATTAACGTTTGTCGCCCGAAAGGATAGACTTAATAATTATGGGAATGAGTGTGATCGCTGAAAGCTCATCACAAAATGAAACAAAAATACTGGAAATACTGAAAATCATACTCACAAAGCTGTGGAGTAAAACTAACACTGATGTAGCACTGCCGGTTTTGGCTCAACCCGTAAACATAAAAACAAAGGGAGGAACCCCACTAGCTGTGAAACAGTATCCTATTCCTCAAGAAGCTGAAAAGAGCATCCAAAAACAGATAGACCGATATTTAGCACAAGGAATTTTGAAAGTATGTGTGTCACCATATAATACTCCTATACTCACCGTAAAAAAGCATAGATTAGATGAGGATGGGGATCCGGAATACCGCTTTGTGCAAGATTTGCAGGCAATTAACCAGCATGTAGAAACTCCACACCCAGTGGTACCTGATCCTTCTACCATACTTTTCCAAATACCACATTGGGCAAAATATTTTACTGTGATCGATCTAACTGCTGCCTTTTTTAGTACCCCATTAGACGAGGGCAGCCAACTTTTATTTGCCTTCACGTGAAAGGGACAACAATTAACCTGGACACGTCTTCCATAAGGGTTCACGGGTTGTCCTACAATTTTTCCACAGATAATGGGAAATTATTTAAAGGGCATAGAATTACCAGGTAAATCAGCTCTTGTACAATATGTAGATGATTTGCTATTAGCAAGTAAGGATGAAAACGCTTGTATAATGGATACTGTACATCTTTGTCCTGCTTTAGCAGAGAAAGGACACTGTGCATCTCCGTCCAAACTCCAGCTGTGTCAAAAGAAGTTAGATATCTAGGTTTTATTTTAAGGGAAGGGCAATGAGTAGTAGACCCAGGAAGAGTAGAAGCTATAATTAAGCTCCCACAGCCAGTCATGAAAAAACAGTTGCAAGGCTTCCTTTCAGCTGTGGGATTTTGTTGGCCATGGATCCCTGGGTTAGGAGAATTAATGAAGCCTCTGACAGAGGCAACAAGAAATGAAAAAGTAGAACCTATAGCATGGGGCCCAGGGAGCAAACAAGCTTTTAAAACAATAAAAGGAGCTTTGGCATCTCCTCCTGCCCTTGGGCTCCCAGATTATACAAAACCTTTCAATTTATACGTGCATGAACGAAAAGGGATAGCCAGTGGGGTGATAATGCAAAAACTAGGACCCCACCAGAGACCAGTCACATACTACTCTGTGCAACTAGATCCAGTTGCAGCAGGGACGCAAGCTTGTATTAAATCAGTGGCAGCAGCGGCAACAATATTGGAGAGAAGCCGCTCCCTCGTTCTGGGACACCCTGTAACAGTTTATGTCCCACACAAAGTGGAAATGCTGCTGAAACAGTATGCAACCCAAGCCTTATCGCCATAACAGTCACACAGATATGAACTGATCTTCCTGTTGGCAGATAATGTAGTTTTGAAAAGATGCAATACCCTGAATCCCACGACGTTGTTACCATTGCCTGATGAAGGGGAGGAGCATCATCAGTGCATACGGGTAATGCTTACTTCCAGCAAGCCACAAACAGATTTAACGGATGTTCCTTTGCAGAACTCAGATCCAGCGCTGTTTGTGGATGGCTCATCCTACTATCTGCATGGACAACGACGGACTGGGTACGCTGTCGTCAGCCAAGGATGAGTAATAGAAGCTGAACCACTCCCAGCAAGGGTGAGCGCACAAGGGGCAGAACTAGTAGCCTTAACATGAGCAGCACATCTGGGAACAGGGAAATGAGTCAACATCTATACGGACTCTCAATTCACCTTCGGAGTATGTCACACAACAGGAACGTTATGGAAAGAGTGAGGATTTTTTACATCATCAGGGAAGAAGGTATCATATGGAGAAGAAATATGTAGTCTACTGGACTCAATCCAACTACCTAAAGAAATTGCTGTAATGCATTGTCCAGCCCACACTAAGGATGCTACAGAAATTGGTAAAGGAAATGCTTTAGCTGATGCAGCTGCAAAGGCTGCGGCCCGACAGCCTCTGAGAGAGTGTACGATTACAGTGAGAATGGCCGGGTTTATCTGACCCGAAAACCATGTATGAGAAGGACTGTTCATCAGAAGAAAAGAAACAATGGAAAAATAGGAAGCAAAACAAGATGACGAAGGAATATGGACAATTGGAGGAAAACCTGTACTGCCAGAGAGATATGTAATTACTGTAGCTAGGTGGTTCCATGACAAAGCACGCGGCGGAGCAGAAGCAGTAGCTAATCAAGTACAGAAGATATGGTCAGCGCCAGGAATCTATGCTGCTGCAAAAAGAATTACCAGCAGTTGCCCAACTTGCCAAAAGTTCTCTAGTGTTAAGCCCAATTCAGAATTAGGATGGCCATGGGCTTATTTCCCTTTTCAGAGATTACAGATGGATGATGCAGATATGCCATCTGTCAATAGGTACAAACACCTGTTAGTAATAACAGATCAGTTGTCAGGATGGGTAGAGGCTTTCCCTACAAGAAAGGCTAACACAGGAGGGGTGGTAAAGACCTTACTAAAAAAAAATCATACCTAGATGTGGAGTTCCAGAATCAATTGAATCAGACAGGAGTGCCCATTTTACAGCAAACGTAATCAGCCAGAATAGAAAGAAACCTACATACCCCCTACCACCTACAGTCTTCAGGACAGGTAGAAAGAATGAACAGGACCTTAAAGGGGAAAATAGCAAAAATATGCACACACACTGGCCTCAAATGGCCAGAAGCATTGAACTTAGCTCTATGAGATGTCCGAAATGCTCCACAACAGCTCATAGGGCTAACACCAGCTGAAATTCTCTTTGGGACACATTTAGCCATACCAGGGACCTACATCCCAGCTAAGACCAGCCTATTGGATGGAGATGAACGGTTGACTCAATATGTTATATATATGCAAAAAGGGTTTGAGGAAAAAAGGAAATACTCTCAATGGTGTCAGCCCACACGACCTGAAATACAGGTTAATGATATACAGCCTGGAGATGAAGTGTTAATTAAGGTATTTTCACAAAAATCCAAATTAGAACCTAAATGGGAGGGGCCATTTACTGTCCTACAATGTTCATATTTTGC
Source organism: Mycteria americana (assembly GCF_035582795.1). Taxonomy (NCBI): domain Eukaryota; kingdom Metazoa; phylum Chordata; class Aves; order Ciconiiformes; family Ciconiidae; genus Mycteria; species Mycteria americana. Next base: position 158,215,994 of record NC_134365.1, on the reverse strand, counting down.
TGTTAAAGTTTTAGGAAAAGAAAATTGGATACACCATTCTCATGTCAAACGAGTGGTAAATAACCAACCAGCTAACAAATGACTGCGTTCGGGAGAACTCATACACCGAAAAGATGAAGTGGGACACCTCGCTGCTCTTGCTGCTGTCAACCCTGATGACCGCCACAGCATGGCTAAGTATAAAATCAATGGATGACTCAGGATGGTATAAAGTTAACAAGACTGAAGGGGAGGTAGTTCACATAGATTTTTATGGGGCGGCTGACCAAACCCCTGGGAAACCCAATGAAAGAACTCTCATTTTCTGCTGCGAAACAGATACAGCTCATGATCTAACTCTGACAGAGATAACCAGCAAGGCCAAAGTTCAATGCCCCAATGCTACTAACTGTTGTTTAGCATTCAATTCCAGTTGCTGCCGATGGTTGGACACTGGATTTCAAATAAATAGAATATTTGTTAACGTGGCCTGCGAAAAAATTGACTTGATAGCAACCACTGTCCCTTTGCCCAGCACAACGAGCCTAAAGAATTCCAGTCATGGTGGTATCTAGTCAACCCTGGCAATAAAAAGGCCACAGCTTTTATCTTAACAAGCAATGCATTGGTATACACCATATACCCAATCATTGCGTTAGGATTAAATCACAATGGACCTGTACTCTATCCATTAGAACACAGAGTACAGGCCCAGCAAAACAGTAACAAATGGCAGACTGTCAATGTTGCTGCATGTGTTGTACGAAGACAACAAGGTCTTCTTTGCAAGAGTAACACCATCAAAGCCCAAGACATTCGTCTTGACACTGAACAAAATGTTTGTCATTTTGAAATACATTCCAAAAAGAACCTTGAAACTGTACTTATATATATTGGAAAAGGATGTGTTTGTATGAGAACCCTTTGCAATCTTTTATTCGTAGATAACATTACTGTAGGGATAATCACTCAAATATTTGTCTTTGTAACTTTACTAACATTATAGGATGCGATTTTAGTTATTCAGCTCCTGTGATGTCTTATCAATTGCTACAGCCAAATTTTACCTTAGCTGAAGATACCTATTAGCAGGAATACTTGATAAAAACAAAGGGAGGACTGTTGCAAGTTAAGTTTAGTTAACTGAATTCTTTTCACTGTATTCTTTTGTCTGAATACTTTTGCTTAGCATGAGCAGCTAAAGTGGCTGAAGCCTTAGGCCACAAGCTGCAAACTTTCACCTAGAAAAGCTGAACTTATCTTGAACTGTTGCTTAGTTACGTGAAGGAAGGCCCCGAGACCAGTGCAAACTGGAAAATAAGAAGGCTGCGGCTGCCAGCAGAAGTTGCGGCCCATCCCGATAAGAACAGCTAACGGCCCGTCTGGAGCCAGAGAAGGAATCCCACACGGAACAGCAAGGCCCCAGACCAGAAATTGCCATCGGGCCAAGAGGCGCGTGCAAGGCGCGGGAGGAACGGGCGCAGAGATTGTACGGGTATAAATACCCAGCGATTTCTTTGTCCTGGGTCCCTCTCCAGGGGCACCCAGCTCGAGCTGCTCCTGTGGCTGTACCACTCCGTTAAATTGTCCATTTCTTTTCCTGGGATCGGACGTCTGCGACTCTGCTGCGGGAAACCTCGGGCAAAGAGATTTCTTTAAGATAACAATGATTTTAATCTTTGTTTTAATTCTTGTTGGCTTTTAATATAATTGTAAAAGATAATTTGTGATTTGTGCATTGCCTGATTGCTAAAACCTTTGTGAGATAATAAATGAATATTAAAATTCCCTACGGGAATTTTGGAATTTAGTCAAAAGGCAGGCAGCTGTGGGTGAAGGCTTACTGAACAGCAGCAAAGCCCTGCCACTGCCCTTGCTGGACACTCACACCAATTGCTTTGGTTGCATCAACATAGCATTCTTCATCTCTCCTCAGCCTGCGTAAGAGGCAGATATGTTCCTTTTTTTCTTGGCCTCTGGGCACTCATTCTGTTTTGACATTACCTATAATTGCATGGCCAACAGTGAACACTTACAAGCCTTCCCGTGAGCTCAGATTCCCACAACAGAGCTCTGCCCATGCTCAGGGACCAGGAAACGCAGCTCCCTCCCCGTGTTTCCGCTCTGCTCCTGAACATAACCCGGGGCTCCTCTCCACATCAGTCGCTCAGCCCAGGCTCAATTCTTCATCCTGGATAGACAGAGCCATGGCACAGGCCTGCCACTGCCGTTCTCCATAAAGCTAACTGTTTGGCCTGGACCAAAGAGCATTCTCCAAAACAACGATGAAGCACCAGCTAGAAGGGCCTGGCCAGGGCTAAGAGTGCAGCTTTTAAATGACCAGCCAATTTTAAGAGATGAGGACGTTTACTGTATGAATGAGGAACATCAGTGTCACCAGGACCAGGGAACAGTCCCTGGCACTGTTTGATTACTAGAGCAAATGTAACTGGGAGGAGAGAACAACCCCAAGCAGACCTGGTCCTATAAATATCACCTAGCCTTCATTCTCACCTGGTCTTCATCCCTTATGCGGTGGCTTGCTGCTTGGTAACTTTCCATCTGGCATTCAGAATTGAAAGGGCAGTTCCTCTACGTTCCAGTCGCTTTGGGGAACTCTGAGGGCAGACCACACTTAACTGGTGGCTGAAGTTACAGATTAAAGAGCCATAACTGGGAACCACTCCTCCTGTTTAGCATTGGCAGCAGGACACAAGAAATGGTCATACAGTCTGCACCTAGTCCTGGGAACTTCTTATTTCTGCTGACCAAGTAAAACTTCCACAGTCCTCTTTCTGGACAGGCGGAAGAGGTCTGTGTGTAAGGCACATCTACACTGCAGCGGCAAGTATGAGCAAAGTTATGGGGCAGTCTGTAGGTACCAATGTTAAGACACCTTCCCACAGATTCTCGCCATCTTGCTTTCCCATCCACTTTTGGGATCTCTAAAAATATTCCTCAGCATTGCTAAAGGAGAAGGAAGAAAAAGAGGTGAGGGCAGAAGAGAGCCATCATAAACACCTAATAAATACATCTCTCTCTATATATATATATGTACACACACATATAGTGTGTATATATATTGTGTGTATGTATATACACTATATATGTGTGTGCACATTTACACATACTCTAGCAGGTTTTGGATACTCTGATTTAGAAATCCCTCTCCCCTCCATGCAATTCCTGGAGCTCACTCACGTGCTGCACAGATAAGCATGCAGCAGCAGCAATCCAGAGCAGGGCCACGTCTGAGCCCCAGTCCATCCATGGGCAGCAGCCAAAACGTGGGTCAAGGGTTCAGCATCCCAACATAACCACAGAATTGTGTAAGTCAGACCAGAATTCAAAAACAAAGACGACCCACCACAAAGCATGTGCATTCATGCACGTAGAGACAAATACCATGTAATTCTAAATGGATTTTACACTAAAAGATAATGCACTATGAGAGAAAATGTAAGCATGATTTTGGAAAGGTTGAACTGGCCATGTCTGCCAAAAATACAGGTCAGGAAGAGAGGTTATCCAAAACATGTACAGAAGAAAATTTTTCCTGTCCCATCATTTATTAAGAGACAGGTCTCTTCCTCCTGGTAAGATGTCCCTTTATATCTCCTGGCCACTAATAAAAGTTAAATATTTCAGTCCTACATTTTTAAATATTACCTGTACCGCACCTCAGATGCCATTTACTGAGTGTCTGCCAGGAATCTGTATGAGATCTGCATACAGCAGTTGGTGTGTTTATAAAGCTCTTCATCAAGCATAAGAATTTAGATATATCAATATAGGAAAAAAAGGCTTCTAGAGTTACCACATAAGTCAGAGGGAAAAAAAAAAGGAGTAAAATTATGTTTTTCTTTCTCGTAACTGTCTTTTATTTATTAACTTTGTTAATGTTGTTAATGCATGTGACCCCCCTGCCCTGGTTGCTGTTACAGCACCGTGTCAGGCAGTCTGCCCGCAGCACCTGCTGTGTTTCAGTTACAGCTAGATGGAATCAACAAAACTGGCTATCCTGTTTATTTCTATGTTGTTTATACAACCATGTTCAGAGACCTGAACAATGTGACACCTGTCATATTCATATTTATTTTTGCCTTGGATAATCTTTAATTTCTTATTACCCCAATAGCACTCAGAGATTTTAATTACAATAAAATACAAATAAATCCAAGACATATTTAACTATGTCCGGTATAATCATATATGAGCATGTTTATAGTAAGCATAGACTGAAGCATAACACAGAGGTACGCAGACTAGCTTTAAACTGGAGGAATAAAATCATGCTGCTTTGGCAGCACACAGGTCTGGTACTTAAAGGCTATAATACACTAGTCAAAAGAGGCTAAGGCTGGGGAGAAGCTGTGGGAGAACAGGGAGGAAAAAAGCAACCACAAAACCTAAAGTGAGACTAGCTGTTACACACCTATTGCTGTCTTCTACTTGAATATACGTATCTATGCACAGACACGCACACGTGACCCATTTATCCACCTGCCTTTGACCACACCGTTAGTTCATCAACTGCAGGTGTAAGACGCGGGGGCTGAAAACATGGGTTTGAAAGAACACGTTGCCTCTGGCTGATGCTGTAGCAAAGCCTGCTGAGGAAAGGCGGGCTGTAGCGTATCGGCTGCAGGAGGAAGCTGCCATGTGCAAGAACGCGGAGAAATCCTACCTCTTCCTTCGAGCCCCACTTGCCCACAGGGACTCAAACTGTGGTTTGGAGTGGTGTTTATGTTTGTGAAGTCTACCATCGCAAGAAAGAAGCTGTTACTTAAGCACCCCGGGATCAAGGCTGGGCAATCAGATGAAAGTGGTTAAGTTACTAGAACCCATTTTCACTTTCAAAACTGATATGGCTATATATCACTTCAAATTGAAAGTAAGCTCTCCTGTTCTCTCAGATATGATTATTATTTAAACATTCATACACAGTGCTTAGAGAGTTCTTTCCACTGATCATGAGACTTTGAACAACGTTGGTGTGTTCACATTCAGTATAAGTCAATTTATTTTATGCTTTGGTTTTTTTTGTTTTGTTTGGGGGGGGGGGGTTGGGTTTTGGGGGGCTTTTTTGCCTATGGACTCATTAGTTTATTATCAATTCTACAGTACAGGATTACATAAATTCTATGGTTTTCCTTCAGCTTAATGTGTGGCTGTCAAAAATCACACTGATAAGAGTGCTAGCTATACTAATACCTGTTCTACTGCAGATGAAAAAAAAAAAATCTATTAAGTTTGCAATGTATAAGGTGCCACCACGTGACAGTTTGCCCATTCAGAAGACACCAGAAATTAGACTGGGAACTTCAGTTCAGACCTGGCTCACAGAATCACAGAACAATCCAGGCACCTCTGGACGATGGCACTTCTGGAGATCATCTCGTCCAAATCCTCTGTTCTTGAAAGGTCAGATCGAGCAGATTGCTCAGGACTGTATCCAGTTGGGCTTTGAATGTCTCCAAGGATGGAGACTCCACAACCTCTCTGGGTGACCTGTTCCTGTGTTTGAGCACCCTCACAGTAAGGAAGTGTTTTCCTAGTTTTAAACAAAATTTCCCCTACTTCATTTTGTGCCCATTGCCTCTTATCCTGTACCGGGGCCACTGATGACAACTCTTCGAGCCTGGCAATTCAACCAGTTTTCAGTCCACCTCCCTGACTGTTTATCTAGCCCATACTTCATCAGCTGTTTGTGAGAATATTACAGAAGGCAGTGTCAAAAGCCTTCCTAAAGTTGAGAAAAACAGAGAAAAGGTGCTCTCCCCTTGTCCACCAAGCTAGTCTTATACTACAACAAACCACATAATGCTAAACAAATTTTAAAAAATTAAATCAGAACCACAAGCGCTTCTACCAGAAAAACCCCTTCTACCTGAATCTATCTCAAAAGGCTAATTTGAACTTTATAAAAAGTGATAGTAATATCATAGTTAACCTTTTCTAACTGACTAGTACAACTCTACACAGAACCGGACTATGTAAATTTGTTCTATTCTGGGAAAGATTGAGGACAAGAGTGTGGAATACACAACCCCTCACACCATACACACTCATTTTGTGTGTAACAATCCTTCTTTTTTCCCTGGTATCTTATTTCTGGCAACTTCAGTCCTGAAAACTGTATTTTACTTTGTGTATGATACATGACACAGGAGAAAACTGAACTCTGGTTTCATAGTTTTATATAGTGCCTCTACCCACAGCATTAACAGAAGAATGAATTTAAATACATTTTGTCACTAACATTGTGATGAATATACGTGTTGAAACATTCTTGTTATGTCAGTTCGCATGCTTAGGCATTCTACATCTTTCTACATTCTCTGTAAGAAAAAATGAAGAACATTAATGCTTGCAGTTTGCACATGAAATTATCCCTTATACATTCTTTCAAAATAATCTTCCCCAAAATTACAAAGAAAGGAAAAGCTACATCTGTTGAAAACATCCCAATAAAATGCTAAATATATTTTATCTAAAAGAAAATAATTTCAAGAGGGATGCCTTTTAATTTCCTTGCTTCTAGAAAATAACATGGAGAAACATTTTAATTATACCTATAAGCTCCACCTGCACTGTTAGGTTTGTATAATTCAAACTTACAGACTGTTCTCTCATTCCTATCCCCTCATAGCAAAAAGTAGTACAGTAAAATTTTATAGACCCATCTACTGTTTTGTGGTACAACAGCTGTTACCAGCTGGAGATGTTTTACGCTCGGTTAAACTGACTATGTTAAAAGGCATTTCCCTAGTCACCTTCAAATGAACATTTTTTCTCCTATTCAAGAAATTTTATAACTTACAACTTCAAGTCCCTCTTTTGAAAGAATTCAAACTGAAATTACGTAAGGATTGGAAAGATTAAATGACTTTGGGTTTTTTTAACAGAAAGATTGAAACTGAATATTATAAAAAACAGTGTGTCAACCTCACTGGCGAACTGAAGAGCCTTTTAAAATCTCGCACCAGATCATTAAATTGAGATGTCATAAACAGAATAATACACCTTATCTGTCATTTGCCATAGCTGACAGACATTTTGACTGATTTCTTTTCACCTGAATAAAAGGACCTTCTGTTTTACACAGATAGTCGTGCCGATTCTTTCAAAACACACAGATGTACTATTTCAGGGAAGAGTAACTAGCAATTGAGCAACAGGGACCACACAGTTTTTAAGTGTTTCACCAAACAGATGTACTATGGTAAAAATTTATAAGTTTTCGACAATTTTTGAATTCCGTCCTGGAACAAAGTTCACATCCAAACTAAATATCAGATGAATATCAGGGGGACAAGGAAAAGGGGTTCTGTGAGGGGTGAGGATTTCCATAAAGAAGAGAGGCAAGGAAGCCGGGTTTCCTTCGTTCAATTCCCTGTAGTATCAAGAGATGCAAGCGGGCTGCTCCGTGAGGGCAAGCACGCTGGGAGCCAAGGGGACAGCAAAGAGGGCATGGGGCAGTGTCCTCACCAACAAACGGCACAGTCTCATCATATAAGTCCCACCCAAGAAGATGAGCAAAGCATGCCTGGTGACGGTAGACTCGGTCAGCTAGTGATGGCTAGGTAAGCCCATAGTCATGAAGTAGGTCCAACACCAAGCCAGAAAGTCAAGTCAGTGGGTGAGGATTGGGATCAGCCAGGTACATGGCCAAGCACAGCTGCAAGGTAGCCACAGTGAGGACTAAGACCGGGGGCCTGAACTTAGACACAGCTTCCAAGCTGATCGAAGGAGGTCCCTAGCAAGGCTTGTCACAACTCTTTTTGCACACAGCAGTTTTCACATCTGAGGAAGTTAACACAGGTACACCACCGAAGCGCTGGCCTTGGGCACAGGCAGTCATACCCCAGGAGGAGGCGGGTGCACCGAGGGCTCTGACAGTTCCTTCCCATCTATGAAGTTCTGGTACGCTAGAAATCCTACTCACATGAGTGGTTGAAATAGTTTCTCTTGGAAGTTATCATTGTTGGTGTATGCCAAATATCAAAATAAAACAATGATACAATTTAGCTAGACAGGTTAAATATGTGAATCATCCTTGTTCTTCAAGAACAAAGATAATATAAATTAACCTAGAGGGGATGGTTTGCATTAAGTGTTTAAATGATACTGATTTTTCATCGTATTTTATGCAAAACACTATTTATAGCCTCCTGCCTAATTAAAGTATTCATTTAACTAGTTAGTGATCATTTCAAGATCAGTGTATATCAAAATAGATAGTGTCTCGTGCTGACTCACTGCAGCTTCCTGCCTCTTCTTTCTCCAGCAATATATCTTCCTAAAAGCAAGAGGGAAATGGAGGAATTTGGTTTTGATATTCACTACACTTAGAATAAAATAAGAGTCGCATAAAGAGACCCAAAGCTACCATGATACTACAGCTAAGTTGTAGCAAAAAGAGAGGGAATTTTTTTTTCATCCATGCAATTGAGCTTCCCCAGTGTTAATTCTTACAGTATTTTAGATGTGAAATTGCTAGGATAATACATCTTCAACACACAGTCAGCAGGTTGCAATCTATTGTATATGCACCGTTACCTTCAGTGTTATTAGCTTTCAGGTCTTCAAAGGATAATTAAACAGTTAATAGTATGATATTTTGCAAGACTGTATTTTAAATCCTATCAGCAGATGCAAGAATAAGATCTTTTAAGCCCCTTAAAATATCAAAAATGACAGTTATTTTCAGTATTCAGGCACAAGCAGAGGAAATGTGAAGTAAAGCAAGAGGGCTGATTCAAGTTGTGCTGATGTGCCACACCTAACAACTAGTCAAGGCTTTCTTGCTCTCCCACTGGTGCACAAACTACTCACTTTCTAGAAAGCAACCCTACCCCTCCCCACCCCAGTGAATAATTTTTCTTCATATGTTTAGGTTTCAGCTTGTTCATATGCTGCTGGTTTGCGTAACAAGACAGGCGCATTCCAAGTGGAATTAGAAGAATTCATTAAGTTATCCTAGGAATAAATAGCCCTTGCCAATACCATATTCCAATGCCTTCCGACTGTCAACTACTTGCGATTTTGGCTTCTTATCTTCTCATATAACGATAGCAGAGGCAACACGTGTGAGATGGAAGCCATCCTCCATTGCCTTACAACAGCCATATTTTCATCCATCGACATATGAAAAGGGCATAAAAGAGCAGTAACAGCGCTTGGCACTTGCTTTATACCCAGCATAAATGTCTACAATAGTAGCAAGCCATTGTCTTTCATTCTACATCATTAGATGTCAGACTGAGGTGTATATTCTAATGTATGAGCACATCTGAGATTTCACCAGCTCTCTATGGTCAATACACGCTGTGTTTCCACAGACCAGTCAGGGAAATCACATGAAGAAATAAAAAAATATTGCTCCCTGGCAAGATTTGTGATACTGCGTGCAAGCTGCCCACAGGCTTTTAATTCCAAAATTGCACTACACAAGTTTGAGTATCTGCCTTTCAGAGTAGAAAAAACTTAGATCTGAGCCTATTTTATTAAGTTGTTTAATAAACAAAGCGAACAGTGGAACCTTCTCCCAGGGATTGCGAAGTTCGTCGCCTGTGCAGAACTAGCTTTGTAACTAGCCAAGAAATCAGACCGTCATTCACCAACATACAGGTGCAGAAAGGATGGGCACCTACCAGATGTTCTGCTACAGCAGGTCCTGAAAGTTGCTCTCTTCTTTCTCCATCACTGGCAGCGTTTTTAAAAAGTGCCAGTTACAAGCCAGTGAATAGGAACAAGACCAAACTTTTCTCTATTTCTCTCAAACTGCAAGGTCTACAGTCCGTTTTTCTCTTCTTTCTTTCTCCACTTCTTCAGGAACACCATCTTAAAATAAACTTAAAACTTTATATTACAATGCCAATTGGAAGGCTTGCTCTCAACCCAAGTGCCTATTTAAAAAAAAAAATCAATCACCTTTACACAAAATGTAAATAAGCTAAGAAATCTTCACCTACAAAACCTCTATTTTCAAACATCTAAATGTAATTAAGAAAATGGGAGCATTTATTGCAGTAAAAAATACAATAGGCTGATGTTTTGTAATCAGAGGGGGTCCTCTGGAAGTTCAGACATCAGGTTAATGTTTCAGCATTTTGACTCCAGCTTTTCCTCTTTCTTGAACACTGTTTTTAATGGATGATGACTACCTAATAATAAGGTTAGTTTTATATGTCAAAACATTTTTTTATTAGACAAAACAAAATAGATAAAAAGACATTTTTTCAGTACACAAACACTGTTGATCAACATCAGCTGTTCCTGCTACATACAAATCTTGTCTTATATTCATCCTTAGACATCATATATGAAGGTCTCTGCATACCTCCTTAATTAATTTGACTTTAAGAAAAACTTTTGTGTCTGGACAACATATTCTTACTTTTTGAATCATTTCCAGCCTTCATTTGTTCCTTCAGTACAAATCAGAATTTCCTTAAAACTAAGCAGATTCACAAACTTCTTCCCTACTTCTCCTATTTTCCTGTCACTACTGTTCTTCCATGAGAATGCCTTTGCTTAGAGGATCCATGGATTCTCCTGTCCCCTGGCTTATATTCTAGATACATACTTAAATAACTGCTGGGTCCAATTTCATCCACAGATCCATGCAGTCAATCCACCTAAGTCGCCAGGTAAAAGAAATATCTCAAAAGAAAAGCTGACCTGCAATGTCTGTATTTTTACAGTGTAGGAGCAAGATCTCCTTTTTACACTGACATATGAAGTACAGCATTTCTTATTCAACATTTTAAAGTAAATTTGCAAAACAGTAACCAAAAGAAGGAATACACGCCATCTAAATTGCTTGATGTTATCCAGTATGCTAATTATCATGCCACATACAAATATTCAGGATTAACAATTAATTTCTAGTTCTAACTAGAACTGAGGCAAAATACAAAATAAAACAAGCTAAAACAGCATACTACAGCTGCAAGGTTGGAGGTTTTTTTATTTGGGAAAAGTAAACCTTCAGTTTAAATAAATACAAAAATAAACCTCCAGTACACTATGTACTGAGGCATCAGTAAAAAGAGTAACAATTTTGCTGATAAGTTACTAGTTCTAGATTCTCCAGCTGTGCATAGCTTTGAGAGAACAAAAAGACAACACGGAATTAATACTTTTTAAATACATCTCTGTAAATAACATTTAGATCTCAAAGTGAGATATTTGACACTGTCTCAAGAGTCAGCTGTAGTTCATATTTGCCTTTTTTTCTCTTAACTTTCCTAACTAGGATCACCTAAAATTCTTATTTTACTAAAACCCATTTAAGAGAAATCTGTGTGGGTATGAAGACAAACGCTCTTTTAATTTTCTATTTATAAATCAGAATATATGACATTACACAGAAGTAGCCCAGTAAGTTAAAACTGAAGTATTATATTTCACATATACCAATTTTCTATTTGAATTATTAGAGGAAAAATAATGCACTGTCTTTCGGTATATACTATTTTATGTATACCAAAAATATTCTGCTTTTTAACAATTTATATGGTGGCTTAAGAAAAGTGGTTATTACATTTTACCTATTTAGTATATGTCAAATAATAAGGGAGCTCCTAATGCTTACACTAACTGTAAGAGATAAGAATAACCAACTAGCCTTTCATATAACATTTCCCAATCCTTTTTACAGTATTTTTTTATATGAACACGACCGCAAAAACCATTGAAGAAACAGGTCAGCCAAAAACTCGTTCTGTGTGATCAGCCCAACAGCAGTCCTGTTTGATGCCAGTATTGATGTAACACAAACTGAGGCCTGAACCTTCCTCCTCTCAAAGTTAATGCATAAATTATCTAACAGAGTAAAATCAGAAACTAAGTTTCAAATGTTTTTCAAAAGAGCTTTCTCTCACTAAAAAAAAAAATACCAGGCAGACTTTAAAAATATATTTTATTTAGTAATTGAAAAAAAATATACATTGAACTGAATATTTGGAAGTTAATCTTACATTACTAACATAGCTTATGAAACATTTTTTGAAAGATAAAACTGATAGTTCAAGTGTAAAAGCCTAGCTCTGTTGCACTTCATGGTTTAACTTTAACTGTAATGAGCACAGGATGTCATTACAGTTTTTAAGTAATTGATTTGCATTTTACACATATATAGGTTATTATTAATTTATTAGCAGCTCAATTAGAAGTTTAGGTTCTATTTTACAATGGTTATTTATACAAAGAAACATGGGATCAATGCAATATCCTAAAACCAAAGTGCTACCGAGGCTGTGCGCGGCTCTGCTAAAAACAATGTAAACAAATTAAAATAGTACAGACAAGGTTAATAAATTACTGAATTCTGTAGCATATGGAATATACACAGAACAATTCTGCAAAAACATGAATGTGATTGTAAATTGATAAATAAACAATACGTTAAATAGTAGAATCTTCATAAAATAGTAAATTATTGTCGCCATTTTGAACAATGGAGACAAGCACTATTAATAGCTAGGAATTCCCTTATGTAAAATACTAGATCTCTCCTGAGACCTGTCTGTCAAGTAAAAGGCTTACATTATTTATCTGGTGGTGTTTTTTTTCCTCCTCCAACACATCTTAGCATCCTCTTGCTTCCGCGACAGTACAATTAAAAGCCTTCATCTAATTTCAACAATACAGTGTTATTCTTTAGCCGGAGCCAGCTTTAAACAGACATGAAAACACACAAAAAATTTAAGGCAACCTCATAATATCCAAGTCCAATCATGCCAACAAGAATGCTTTTCCTCCAAGCTTAAAAAGTACTTTAAATTAAGTACTGATTTTCATTCTTTGGGACTCCTTCCTCCACTGACTCTGTTACCCACAGCTCAGACACAATTTTAAATTTTTTCCCAAATGTTCTCCTGAGCGCTTTCACCTCTTGTACCCGGGAATGATCTTCTCCTACAACCACATGGGAGATGCCCTCTTCAAGGAGAGAGACTACTTTTGCACCATAAAAACGGAGCTCCAAAGCTCTAATTGACAGTGTTGTTCCATGGATTTTGGTTTTGGGCTCATTAACAACAGCGTAACAGTCCACATAAATAGTATTTCCTCTGAATATACTGAGGTGACAACTGTTCCACGAATAACGTTCTTCTAACGCTGCAATCATGTCCAAAGACATCACCTTATTACCTTTCATTCTTGAGAACACTTCCTTGAGTTGTGCAACATCTGTGTCTGCTGTGTAGCTGTCTCCGTAACAATCATACTCACGAGCAAAATGTTCTTTTGTGTCAGGAGACATGTGAATCATAAAGGCTGGCTGCCAAGGCACCAGCATTTTGGTTTGAAAACACTGAAGGAGCCACTCTGCCTTCACCACATCGTATTTGTTGGAAGCAATGATGTTTTTCACTCTGATATTCTCAGCTCCTACAATGACACAGTAAGTCTCCGGCCCTGGGTTCTGTACCACGCTGCCACCACATTCAGCTATTTTGCTTTCCAGTTCTGACTTTGGGTATTTTCGCGTTCCTGTCATAACACAAAACTCAACATCTTCAAATACATTTGAAACCTTGCTTACATTAGAAAGATCAGGAGCTTTAAATTGCTCAGCTATTCCAATTACCTTCTTCACCTTTGATACGGTTTTCCTCTTCTTCTCTTGTGGCTCATCACACTCATCTATATGAAGATGCTTAGATGCCAGCTTCCCTTCTGCTTTGCTTCTGAGATCTCCTAACATGTCTGAAGTCATGCACTCGTACCATTCTTTGTCCTCTCTTATCTTCTCAATTCGGGGGAATCTCAAAGTACAGTCAGTTTTGTACATATCACTGTTAACGATCTCGGCTGCCTTGATCTGAACTATGACAGAGTTACAAGGTTCAATGTACATTTCAGGTTTCTCGGTTCCACACAAAATGTTACAGGGAGGGTCCTTCCTATGGTAGGGCTTCCAGTGTTTAGCCAGCTTCAAACCTAAATTATACAATTCCTTCATAGTATAGCCAGAGCCAACACGACAAATAGAGTGGAAAACCGTTGGTTTTTCATTTGGAGGGGGCGTCTCTGCAACAGCGCACAGAAAATGAGACATCATTCCACCACGTGAGCCCTTTCCCCAGTAACCACCAACAATTAAAAGGTCTAGTTCATCCATCAGCCCACTGACGTATTCTGGCTTGATTTTTAACCAGCCTTCCCCACGTTTGTCGGGCTTGTAGGTGGACATGGGATCTTTCACCATAATCCCTTCCTCTCTGTTATCTATTGCTTCATTTAAAGCATCAATTACTTCTTTTCTCGTTCTGGCACTTTTTTTATGTACAACATGTATCCTGCCCGTTACCGGGGTAAATACGCTACTTAAGATTTCATACCTTTTGCTTAGTACTTCGTGACCCAGCTTCTGACTGTTAACCATCAATACATCAAACACACAGAAGCATGTCTGCAGATCAGAGTCCTCCACCATTCTTTTTATGTCAAATCTGTTTCCTTTTTGCATAAAGGTTTGCGTCTCAGGATTGTAAGCCATCATTTCACCATCGAGAATGCAATTTTGTATATTGCTCTTAAATACATTATGAATAAACGGCGTTAATGAGCCATCAAGGGGGGAAGCACCGAACTGCTGAGTATAGTCAAACCCATTTCGGGAAAAATATTTATACACATCTCCATCTTTGTGCATCTGCATACGTTCACCATCCAGCTTAGTTTCTATGTAGAATATCTGGTTATTCATTTGTTTCTCAATTTGCTGGACATCAGCAATAGCAGCAAGCATTGGCTTAAAGGCAGAAAACAACATGATAGAAACATCACTAAGTGAGACAGAGGGATCATGCAGTTGTCTGCAAACTTTTTCCAAATCAGTTGTGACGTTGTGTAATTCGGCAGCATCAGGATGAAAAGTGGAAAATATAGTTTGTTCACTAACACCAAGCTTTAGATCCTTTATAATCATCCGGATGAGCCATTTCTGTTCCAGTGCTGTGCTCTGGGTAATTAACTGAAGAAGACTTTTCTTTAACAGACCCTTGTTTTTAGCAGCATTATTGTTAGCTATCGCATCTAAGTGTTCATTGACTTGTTCTATCGTCAGTCTGCCTTGTTTTGGACTCCTAGGTTTTAACACAAAGTATGCAATCATTGCAAAATCTCCAGCATCTCCACGTGTGCCAGCAGGTGTTCTGTAATGTAAAAGCTTTGCAGCATCTTTTCCATCTTTTGGTAAATTAAGCAGTTCAATATATAGCTTCGCGAGCATAGTTTCTTTAATTCCATATGCCATCCTTTCTCTTTCCAACTGTGGAAGAATAAGTCGCATAGCTGGATAAAAAGAATCCGTGACATCTTTCTCCTTTTGATGAAGAGCATCATGGAATTTTCTCCAGGAATCCAGGAACTCCTTGAAATACTTTGTTTTCTCAGGTCGAGATTTACATCTCTGTATTCGCTCCAGAGTAGAGCACAGATCTGCAAAAGGGACGTGAGAGGCCACCGTTTTTTTAGGAGAAGGCTGTGAAGCAGGTGCGGAAGCCATCAGAGTCCGTTTTTCACTAAGAACAAAAAAAGTATATATTTGTAGAGAAAGAAGAGGCCAGCATGTTATTCTGTCTCAACAAAAAAAAAATTTCTAATGAGGATTTACTCATTTTTCTCATTAGGATTTAACTGTTACCTTTACTTAAGGGTCACAAGCTGGTACGACTGTCCTTACTCATGGGTGACACTCAGCAGCCAGGCCGCGACACTGCCACACAGGCGTCGCCTAGGCGAGAGGCTGGAAGACAGAAGGCACCGCGCACCCCTACCGCTGCTGCGCAGGCGGGAGCTGCCACCGCTCGGAGACCGATTTTCTCCGCCACCCTCCCCCGGAGCACCGCCCGCCCTGACACCACCCCGCCCTCGGCCCGCTCCTCCCCCGGCTCCTGCCGCCCGGCAGCTCAGGAGACCCGCCAGGCCCACCTTGGGGGCTGCGCGGCGGCGCTGAGGGAGCGGGGTCCCACGGGGCCGGGTGCCGCTCTCGGTGGGGGCGCAGCGGCCGGGGGTGCGGCCAGGGCGCTCCTCCCGCGGGCAGGCTCCACACACACACACACACCCCCGCCCCACACCGCGACGGCGTTGCCATGGGCACGGGGCCGGGAGAACGGACACCACCCCGCGGGCACCTTCCGCGCCGCACCCGCACCGGCCGCCCCCTCGCCGGAGCAGCCTAGCGGGAAGACGGGGACGGACGGGACGGCGGAGGAACGGCCACCCCCGAGGAGACTTACGCGGAGCCGGGGGCAGCTGCGGCGCTCGGGTCACACCGGCCGCCCTCCGCCCCGGAAGGGGAGGAGCGCCCCCGACGCCGCGGCCCACGCTCCTCCTCCGGGCGCAGCGGTTCCAGCCGCGCGGGGAGGCCCCGGCGATCGCGGCAGCGGCGGCGCCTACCCAGTCACCGCCGCGGCGGGGGAGCGCTGGCGGAGCCCGGCGGGGCAGCGCCCGCGGCGGGGGAAGGCGGGGGGAAAAAGGAGAGCGGACGGGCCCTGACCCGGAAGCGGAAGCCGCGGCGGGCGCGTCTTCCTGTCTCGGAAGGAGCGGTGGTTGAAGTTGCGCGTCGGGGTCTGCGCTGGCCCGAGGCACCGCCGGCGGGAGGATGCGGCGGGTGGGTCTCGCCTGGCCTGGGGCCGGTCCCGCCCCGCGGGGAGGGGGTGGCGGCTGGGGTAGGTGGCGGGCCGCTCCCGTCCCCGCAAGGCCGGGACGGGGCGGGCGGGAGCCGGGTCGCGCCTGCGGGGGCGAAAGCGGCGCCTGGGAGCGGGGCGGGCCGGGCCGGCGGGTTCGGGCTGATTTGGTGCGTGGGGTCTCGCCGTGGCGGGAGCGGCTGGCAGGCGGGGTGCTGTCCTGTGGGCGTGCGTGGCTCCTGTGCCTGCCTTTCCTCTCCCGAGGAACTGCTGCCTTGGCAGCGCCGTTAAAAGTTCCTTCAGGTGCCTTCCTGCGAAGCCCTGGGAGAGCTGTTGCATCTTGGCAGCGAGGTCTTGCTCTACGTGTTCCGTTTGTCTGCGCTGCCGTACGGAACAATTTCTGCAAATGGGGGTGCTTGTAGAAGATGGGGCAGATGATGGTAACTTTAATGTTGCTAAATGTGCCAAGTGAATATATTGAAAAGGCTGAGCAGGATGTTTCTTTTAGGTAAAAATGGAAATAATTCAACACGCTTAGAAAGCAATATGTTTTGGGAGCCTGTGCTCACTAGAAGGCTAAGGCTCTAATGTGATAACTGTCCTTGGTTTGTTGTTGTTTGGGGTTTTTTTACACGGTATATAATTCAAGACATGCTTGTAAGGTTCATTAAGATTTGTCAGGTGGGAGGGAAAGTGTATTAAGAGTTCAGGGGAAAACACTTTCAATTATGAATATGTACCACGATGCAGAGCTGTGGAAGTTTGCTGTTTGAAATAAGTAGGAGAAGTGGCTTGCTGATTTTAAAAGCCAGAGTCCTTAAATGTCTGATACTTCATTGTTCTTACTCTGCTTTTTCCTTGGCTAGGAGTAGCTACTTTGCTGGTTTCACTTTTTTTTTCTTTTTTTTTTAAATGAGAGTCTCTGTAAGATTTTAGTACTAAGAAAGTGTATTTTTCCTGTCCTTGCTAAACTTGTAGGTTTGCTTCCAGATTAGTTTCCCCTCTGAAACTAATTTTTTTACAGTTGAGGACTTAATATTTCTACTTGCAGAAGTCTTCTGAATAAACATGATTAAATGTAAAGCTTGTGCAAATCTTGTCTGTGTCTGGAGGAGGTGGAGTGTAGGGGAAGGACGTGCAGTAGAAAGAAACAGATGTCTTCAGATATTTCTCTGTGTTTTTAAGAAATACCTCATTTTGTTTGCTTGTTTTGAAACTGTGAAATCCAAAGGATTGCAGTGAGTGTTAAAACTAACTTTTTTTTTTAAAGGTCTTTAATGAGAAAGCAGCTGTTAAACACCTGAGTGCTCTTTTTAGCACTAGCTTTAAGGCTGCTCATACACTGAAAGTTAGCTTTAAGGAGGCAACGTAAATCTGTTGTAACTTTGTTGTCATGCATTATGTATGTTTTATGCTGTGTGTTGTATGTGTAGTCCAGGACATTTCGATGTGATTCTTGAACTTCATTATAAGATGTTGTTTTCAAGTTTATCAGAAGTTTCAAACAAGAGCTGAGCTTGATAGGAGGAGCGTGAACATGATATGCACGGTTTCATCAGTAAAGCAGATGTAACTTCTAGGGGTATTGGCTGTTAGCACTGCTTAATTTTCTTTCAAGTAACTGAAGACAAATAGTAATTATGTGTGTAATTCAAAAGCAATTTTACTCAAAGTTCATAAATGGAATTGTCTTTCAGGCAGCGATGAAGCCTGGGAAATCATCACATCCAAAGGTAAATGTTTTATAATGTGATTAGTGTATGAAAATACAACTTTTTAATATTAAAAATTTAGACAAAGACAAAAAATACAACCGAATTTGTGGCAAATACAACAGTAATTTCAACTGCTGTTCAAAATGAACAACAAATTGTTCCCAAGTACTTTAAGTATGCACTTGAGTTTTTATGATCTTCAGTTGATAATGACATTAGCCATTTAAGAATAGCATTAGGGCACAGTAGAACATTATTAAAATATCTTGATCATAAGGACTTTGGTTTTTTCCTCAGAATTTTTATTGTTATGAGTGATTTATATTTTCAGTAGTTAGTTAATTATGGGATTTGTAGCTCATCTGATAGAACGTAAGAGGTCTGCAATAATTCCTGGACTGTGGATTCAGCGGTGGAGATGTATAAATACAGATGCGTGTGTGCGTATCTACATATGTGTATATCCGTGTGGCATAAAATTGAAACTCATCACTTCCAAATTTCATTTCTGTTTTGAGAAGCAATACAGTTCTGTGGCTGTGTGAACTGAACTGGTCTTTAATGCCCTTTAAGCCAAAAGCACAGCAGCAGTCTGGCTAAGTCTTACTTTCATTAGGTCTTAACGCTGAATTGGGCTGCATTGCTGCTGTTCTGTGTTAATGGTTTCCATGATAGAACTCTGTATTTCAATATTGTCTTCTACTTGTCTCTGAAGTTTACAAGCGTCATCAAAAACACACTTGTAGCCTTTCTAATGCAGCATTATCAGAGGGATAGGAGGAAATATGGAGCAGATAAATGCTAGAGGAAAGACCTTTGATCATATTTGTGACTAAGAAAACATCGTCTGTGAGGAGAATGCAGAGGGACTGATTTTATGTAGTCTGGAGAAATTGAAGGTAGGTTACATATTTGGAGGTTAATAAACGTTGAACTAGAAGTAAAGAGTTTTTAAGTTACTAAGTCTCCCTTCCTGTTAAGTATTAGGAATTATTTTCTAGTACTAAGAGTAGCTAAGGACAAGAACAGCTTATGTAGGAATTTCCATTAATATAACAGTTACCTAGGAAAACATCTACTAGATAAAACTATATGGTTCTGCTCTTGATGAGTGTATATTTGTCACAGACATTGACTTTCATGACAAGCTTAAAACAAAAAATCTGCCTTATGCTTGTTTTCATAGCCTCTAACTTAGTTTAAATAGTCAGCAGTTATAAAACACTGTTGCTGTGTATGCTGTAAAATGAGATGTGACTTCTTACAGGAAAACCTTGTCATTGGCAAAGTTATGACAATTACTTGAAATATAGTGCTGCAATATAATGTTCCTTCAAAAAACCAAGTTTTTTTTAGTGAAGCAAGACTGATTTCCAAGGGGTTAATGTTTTATCTAGGAGATTTGAAAAGGAAATCTGTAGAGAAACCTTATTTCCCTGGCTGAAACAGAACTTCCACTAGCCTGCCACTGGCCAACTTGCTGACTTACCTGGGTTCCAGCGTCTCCATCTGTAATACATGGGTGATGTTTCATGCCATCTCTCTGTAGAGCTGTGATACTTCTAACAGTAGAAGGCAATATAACTGAGGTAACCTTGTTAAACAGTTGGCGTTAAAAAAAAAAAAATAACTAGTCATATTTGCAGATGACAGAAATTGATTAAAAAGTTCTCTTTTAGAAGACCTAAAGGGGTGCACGCTTCTTGCCTCAACTGGGACATCAGGCAGTTATGGCGCATGTCTGTAAGTGGTTGTTGTAGTCTAGGAACAGAAGTAGTCTTGTCTAGAAAGAGAAACAGGCCTGTCCAAGTGGTGGGTCCGCTCTGTTTCTCAGATTGACCAACTCAGACATCAAAGTCTAAATATATTGTTCTCCCTTTCCTTCCCTGTCCCCCTTCCCCTGATTATTCTGGCATCCTATTAGTCACAAAAATTAGAGGTACAGGAGAATCGCAACACGTGCTCTTCATAATTCAACATAGAGTATTTGTGTCATAAGATGTTATATTATAAACTGTTTGAAAGGTTTATAACTTCCCACCCAGCACAACAGTAATGGGAAATGAAGACCAAGAGAAGATTTTTTTTTTGTGTGTAGTCTTGCAGTATGTTGAGCCATCTCAAATCTCATACACTTCAAAAAGTGTTGAAGAACACTGTATCACTCGCTGAAAATTACTATATTAGCTTACCCTTTTTATTTATGTCCTTTAAGTGGAAATTTGGTTCTGCTTGTATCATCTACTGCTCAGGTCAAACAAGATAATGTTTGGCAGGCCTGGTACTTTGGGCTCTATAGAAAGCATGGTTTGTAGCTTTATTGAGAATGAGCTTGTATTGACTTGGTTTAGAGTCTCTTCTAGGCCTGTGTGCTTGTTTGAGAACCCATCATTTTCCTTTCTAGCGATCTTTCAATTGGTGTTGGAAGGAGGCGGGGAAGAACCTAGGAGAAACTTGCATCTTAGTTCTCCAGCTAACAAATCTTGCCGTAAGATGTGAAGTGAGAGATGGTCTGATTCAAGCCTGGAAATGGACAGAACTAGTGAAGTTTCACGTAGCCGGGAAGAAAACTGTAATAGTCATGTAGTTGTTCATTAGTGCAGAGTAGTCAGCTTTACTTAAATCTGTAGGTGAGTATGAAACGTTTGTGGCTGTGTAGTTTACCCTTCCTGCTAACCGCCATATGTTGAGTTCTAGTTGTAGGATGCATTGGTTTTGCCACTCCAGTAGCAAAGTTTTTATATGTACCTATATATACATCAGAAGTAATCACACAGCAGCAGTATTTCAGTAGTACAACATTTTGATAATATTATCCTACTGAAATGAAAATAGCAGTGCACAAATGAAACTAACATGGCTTATAAAATCAGCTGCGAGTATCAGTCTTCAAATAGCAATCCTTAGTGTATATGGGATAGCCATCTGCAAAACTTAATCACCTTAAGTAAGATTTTTATGACTTCTGTGGGTTTTAGTAGTTGTTTTTAATGATGGGTCTCTTACTTTTTTGTGAATGTCTTGTTGAGAGAGCATTTTTGGAGTCTCTTCATTTTGTAAGAAAGTCAGCAAAATTTTGAATAGCATAGATAAGGAGAGTGTTTTTACTGTGTCATTATCAATGTTCTTATAGTCTTGAAATGTAATGCAGGAAGTGTTTGTCAACTTCATTAGGAAGTTCTTTTGCAAATTAAAGTATCTACTTTATGTGTCTCCTACTTACTGTGACTTCTTTACTAGAGAAATGGATCACAAGAATTACGTGTTCATATAGACAATATTTGTGCATACTTGGATGTGGATATTGAACATGAGCTCATAGATAATATAAGAGAACAAATTTGGCGTAACTGCTCTCTAGACTACTTTATATTTCACCAGTTGTACGTATTTGTAGATACACTATGTAAAAGCTTAATTTCACATTGCCTTTGGTTAATATGTGAATCTTAAGATGTAACAGATTTCTTTCTGATTTATATCTAATTGTCACATAAAATAACTGGAGATGGCAGTTCCTCCTGGTCATATGGGGTGCTTATCGTATTTGTGGAGTGCAAAGGTCGTGACTGCAGAGGTCACCTTTTATCACTCGATCCTACCAAGATGGCTGGTGCAGTTGCAGCTCCCTCCAGTAGCATTACATCATACAGCTTATTTTGGTGTGGGTCCTGTGACTTAATTGACTGCTTGGATGCGTCTCTGCATGTCAGACTCCTTTGGAGTTAATTCAGCTTCTTACTCCACTGCATCATTTTAGGAGGTTATAACTTTGAGTGTGTCTAAACTGTAATTATTATCTGCTATATAATTTCGAGTGTTCTTAAACAAGTGAGCTTGTGTTGTCACTTCCAGGCAGTATGGTTATTCAACTCAGTGGCAACTGAATGGTTACTGTAGTTCTCGTGTAGGTTTGGCAGTTTTTGCCTGTTTCCATATTATACTTGAACCCAGCAGTGATTAATGTGAGAGATTCTGTGTATGCTGTGAGACGTAACTATCTCTTATGTTTGGAAAGAAGATTTAATCTATTATCATTAACATCACTCTCCTCATTTTATGCTGTGTGTATGTTTTTGTCATGAGTCTGTTTTCATGTTTGGACTCTTCAGCAGTTGTGCTTTTCATTGATCAGAGAATAAGGTAGTTAGCTGACTGCTTTCAGTGGTCTTGTATGATGATACAATCTGTTATTCAGCTGAAGATTTAGTATGGATTACTGATCTGATGGGGAAAACTATCCTTGTAAATCAGAACCAATCCAAATATAGCGAAACAGCTGTCATAAATGTAACTACAATGTGGTATCTTACTATAGAGGAGTCTCTTTCTTCTGACCAGTTTATGTGTTGCTCTGTAATCACAGTTGATGAAGGTTCTGAAAGACAGCCACTAAACGCTAGCAGACCTGGTATGCATTGTGAGCCTCCACTGGTTGCAGAGTGAAGTGCATAGGCTTATTGAGTGCTCCTCTTGGCCTTAATCAGTAGCAACTTAGAAATAAGGGCTATTTTTGTTTGTGTTCTCTGGATTCTAGAATTACTTACATGAGAAGCTTTGACAAACTGGTGATACGATCTGTATGGTGGTTTTGTTGGTCAGTAGGGAAGACTGAGGGAAAGCATAAGTTGTTATGGTCCCAGTCAACCAATTGTCTAGTGCTACTGATGGACCTTGCCTGCTAGGATTTTGAAGAGTTCTAAAGCCTTTTCCTTATGATTGCTCTTCTGCTTGTTTTAGAGGTGAATGGTTTCCAAAAATTCAAAGGGAGTTTGCCACTAAGTTTGAGGTTTATGCTTTAATGTATTGACTTGCCATTAATGTTCTGCAAGTATGAATGCTTAAATCAATTCCTTTTTCTTTCCCCTATATTTATACATATGTTTGGGGTTTTTTTACAGGATTTACTTGGAGTAAAAGATCACTGACTTCTACAATGGAAAAGTCATGGATGCTTTGGACCTTTGTTAAAAGATGGCTACTAGCTTTGGCTTCCTGGTCTTGGAGTCTCTGCCGTATTTGTCTTTTACCATTGATAGTAACTTTTCACTTGTACGGAGGCATTATACTACTTATATTAATATTTGTATCAATAGCGGGTATATTATATAAATTCCAGGATGTACTGCTTTACTTTCCTGAACAGCCCTCTTCATCACGCCTTTATGTTCCTATGCCTACTGGTATACCACATGAAAATATCTTCATCAAAACCAAAGATGGAGTTCTTCTCAATCTTATTCTGCTGAGATACACAGGGGACAATGCAGCATATTCTCCAACCATCATTTACTTTCATGGGAATGCAGGCAACATTGGCCATAGGTTGCCAAATGCTTTGTTAATGCTGGTAAACCTGAAAGTAAACTTAATTCTTGTTGATTATAGAGGGTATGGAAAAAGTGAAGGAGAAGCAAGTGAAGAAGGTTTGTACTTAGATTCTGAGGCTGTGTTAGACTATGTGATGACTCGGTCTGATCTTGATAAAACAAAAATTTTTCTTTTTGGCCGTTCCTTGGGGGGAGCAGTAGCTATTCACTTAGCTTCTGAAAATTCCCATAGGATTTCTGCCATCGTGGTGGAGAACACCTTTCTTAGCATCCCATACATGGCCAGCACTTTGTTTTCTTTCTTTCCAATGAGGTATCTTCCTTTATGGTGCTACAAAAATAAATTTCTGTCCTACAGAAAAATCTCTCAGTGCAGAATGCCTTCTCTCTTCATCTCTGGGTTGTCTGACCAGTTAATTCCACCAGTTATGATGAAGCAACTTTATGAATTATCCCCAGCTCGGACTAAGAGATTGGCGATATTTCCTGATGGAACTCATAATGACACTTGGCAGTGCCAGGGTTATTTCACTGCACTTGAACAGTTCATCAAAGAAGTAATAAAGAGTCACTCCCCTGAAGAAATGGCGAAAACATCATCTAACGTAACAATAATATAATTGATATTCATCTTTGGGGTGGGGGGAGTACCTGCACTGTACCTTGATTTGTGAAAAGTGGTAAAAGAACGTCCGTTTTTAAATGTATGTCATGTCTGTACTTGCCTAAAGAGTGAAATTAAACTTGGAAAGGTCTGATGCTTTATTAAGATGTTCCAGATAACTTTTACATTTACAGCATTGTAAATGAACCATTTTATGTCTTTCTCATACTTTTTTGGTATCTCTGTCCATATATTCCATTTGTTTGATATGTACAACGGATGCTATTAAAGGAACTTGCTACAAAAGTAGTACAGAATGTATTAGTTTAGAACAACGGGAGGCTCTTCAGTATTCACTGCTGTATGTGTGAGCTTTTTGGACAGTCATGGTTAGCACAATGATTTGTTGCTTCTCTTAGAGTTTATTTAAAGTGTGCCATGCATGAGATTAGTGTTTTATTCCTTGAAATTTTATATTATGCAAGGTGGGAAGTCTTTAATGTGCTAAATAATATAAAATAACATTCATGGTATACTTGCAGGTATACTATCCTGGGTTATTACTGTTTTTTATGCTTATGCATACATATATATTTCAAACTGCAACTGAAGAGGAAAAGACACTTTCCCTGGTTTCATTTTACTAGTTGTATTATAGTAGTGTCCAGAAAGTTGTATGTGCCTAAACATCATGGCTTCAGGATTTTGCCCAGGCAATTTTTTCATAGAAAATAGAAGCAACCTTCAAAAAGAGAGCAGTACGATCTAAGCTCCTTTCCACCCCAAGCTGTCCTCACTAACATACAGGCAAACTGTTTGTTGGTATTCGTCTGCTTGTGCATTTGAGGTGGGATTTCCCAAGACAGAGTGGGTGGTGTGATAGAAAGGAGCGTCATACAAGGTAAAAGTATGTATTTGTGTTAGATTTTTTTTTTTAGGCTGGTGTAGTTAAATGTCTGTGCCCTTTATGTATACCTCCAAAAGAAACAAATCCAAATAATTACCATTGATCACGTGGTTAGAGATTGATATATACAGTTGTTACAGTAAGGATAATAAAAATGATCAGTGCATTAAATTTAGTAGACCTAAGCTTAGTTAGTCTGAAAGAGACGACATTTATTTTAACACTTTTTGCAGGCAAACATGTAGAAGTCTTTTACAGTTCTGTTGTACCATGTGGAAGTAGCCTAAGCATCAGCAGAAGTGAGCTTTCTTTAGCTCTGCTGGGATTTTTGAAGCTAGTATCACCATGTCAGAGCCAGCAGTACTTAAATTGAGAGACTTTGATTCTGACTGAGTGTTGGGGGTCTTTTTTTTTTGTTTTCAGGAGTCCTTATCCTTAGTAGTCATATCAAAGTTGTATGCTGTTAGCTCAGTCTGTATTGGAGTGTGAGGCTATTTAAATCTCTTCTGCAGGATTAATTTCTCACTTGCTGCAGCTGATAGTTTGCCTCTTCAAAATATTTTTTATGGGAAGAATGAACTATGGAAAATCTTCCACACAATCTGTACAATTGCCCTTTGGATTGAAATTTTAAAATAAACTTTTCTGCCATGTTGTCCTGATTCAGAAAAGCATCTCAGCACACACTTAAAATCTGTTTCCTGATGGACAGTGGTATTTTAAGCTTGTGCTTAAGTTCTCTGGTTGAATAAAACTGCTTTCCTGAACTGGTGCCTTAATGGTTATGCCTCCTAAAATTTATTACATGGAATTACAGGTCTTATGTACGCATGGGTAATAGTTGGCAGCAATTTATAGATAGGGTGATACACTTTTGCTTTACTTAAATGTGACTTTTAAATTTTATTTTTAAATAAACATATACATACTGGAAGTTGCTGCTTTCTCTGGTAAGTATCTTTTGTCATACTATTATTATGGTTTTCTTAGAGTTGATTGAAAAAGCTATAGACCTTTTTGGATTTACAGACTTAAAATCATTATGGACAGAGCATAGTTTTAAATCTGAGTGAAACAAAACTATTTCCTCAGCCTTCCAGTGGTGATATTGTTTTGGGGGGAGGCAGGTGGGGAAGGTATATTGGTGAAGTTTGGGGGTGGGGGGTAGTGTTTATACAGCAGAAGGGAGTTAATAGACATAGCATTCCCTTTCCCTGATGTATTGTAAAATGACAATGTGAGCTCCTTGCATGGATTGTTTCAGCTGCTTCACCTTGCTTTAGAATTAAGGTGGAGGGAGAGAAGGAAAATAAGCGAGCAAATACTGCTTTTCTAAAAAAGTTGATGAAGCCAAAAGAATAGATTACTTGTTGGAGACAGAATGAAGAGAAAGTAAATAATTGTTTCAGAAGTTGTCATAACTTGCTATTAAATATTATTGGGTTTTTTTCATAAAATGTCGATTTCTAAAGTAAAATTACTTTTTACCCCACTTCCTGCCAATCGAAGATAAAAACCTCAACCCAAACCACCCCCAGTATTATGTGGCACTGACATACAAATGAAGTGTTCTTATTTGGGCACACAGTTGCTAAATCAAAGTCAAATGTGTGGCATTAGATTATGGCAATCTGGAGCTGTTCAAAGTGGACTGTATCTAAATATTAATTTTGATTATCAAGCCATATCTTCTCACTGTATTGTCTGCAGGACATAAAGATGAAACTTTGTCTGATTTTGCAAGTATTGGGTATGAGAAGACACAATTGTCATATATGCATCTTTTACACTTAATGTGGTTTCTTCCACCTTCCATATACGCACATTTTTACTTCTCCCTTAGTGGGTTGGGCGCATACACTTGTGAATGAATGTCTGTTATGCTATTTTTCATTGCATTGGCTATGAAATCCGCTGAAAGAAAATAGGAAGGAAATGATTTTTTTTTTTAATGCAAATATTCCACTGCTGTTTGTATGATCTTTTAAGGGAGGGAGACGGGGGAAGAAACTTGTTCTGACAAGTTAAGACTTGTTTTTGTTTTATGGTCTGTGGGATGGAAACCCACAGTTATCTGCTGCTAAAAAGTGAACTGCAAGCAACATAGTAGTAATGACTTTAAATTGCCAAAATGTGTATTATGATACTGTTGCATTTATTCCACTTAATACCATTATATGTTTTCCCTTAAACAGTTCTCTGTTTGTATATAGATGTTTCCCAAGTATTCGTCCTGTATATATAAATTTCTAGTTTGGGAAGTGGAAATTGAGTTATTTTCACAGGTTTGTAAGAAAGCGTCTTGGTTTAAATATGCTCATTAAAGGAATTGTGTCTTTTATAAGAGGAACTTTAAAAAAAAAAAAAAAAAAAAAAAAAAGAAAAGAATGGAGGGGGTCAGGAGTTGAATGGGAACAGCTGTAGCAGTACAGTCCTTGTAAGGAAGCATCCAGTATAAGATCTTGTGTGCGCACACGTGTGTGTGTGGTTTTAATTAGTGGAAATACTTGAGGCTTCCTGCTAACCCGAGTTTACATTCCCAATATTTGTTTCTGAACTGTGAAATGCAGAGAGATAAGCTATGCTTTCATCTGAAGAAATGTTAACTGGTGTTAGCTGCCCTCATGTCCATTTCTCAGGTAAAATTAGAAATAGAGCACAAATACATTTGGTAGGCTATGGACAATCTCTCAGTTGAAGGGCAGATGGATTAGCGATTTATACAAAATATGCATATCAGCATCTCTAAGCTAATCATTTGCGTCACGTCGGATGTTCACAGTGAAGAATGCAAGGCTGAATTGAGAGTCCAAGGTATGGTCTCTTCTATTAGCAAAAAGATGCAGACATACCTCCATTTGTATTTCATAATTCAATCCTTGAGAAGTACATTTTTGTTAATGGCAGGTGATTTTGCTAGGGGCACTTCTGCCAAATATAAAATCAGTGCCTCTTGCATGTAGTGGGATCAGCCTGATGTATCCCATTGAGAATAATTTACAATGCTATCCTGCTTGTATAATTTAGAGTAGAACCCCACAGAAGTGTAAATAGAGATAGCATATTGAAGTTCTAAATAACACTTGTGTTTTGAATTCAGAAACAGTCATTGAATATATGATGCAAGCTTTTTATTTGAGTTTTCTTTAATATATAGTTAAAGCAAAAATGTCTTATATTCTTAAGTTTTGTAGACAAAGCATAAATGTTACTGTATATGTGCTAATTGTGGCAAAGTTTTACATTCTCATTCTAGTCTGGTTTTTACAATAAAATTAATTTTACAAAAAACACTTTTCTATTTTTATGTACTGACATATGCAATAAATTGATACATTAAAAGTGCTGTTAATGTCTTGTTCTAGTTTGTGGCCTGTCTTCAGTATGTGTACAGGGGTATTTTTGTATGCATGGTAACTGATCAATCTCAAGGCATCATTTTCGGTTACTAAAACCAGAGCACATGGAATAGACCTCTGCATTGTTAGATGCAGTGTTTGTGGAAAGCTGTTACAGCAGGGAAAAACTATATTACAAATATCTTTTTCTAAGCTTTGCCACGTATCTTCACTTTGGGGAAGTGTTAATAAGTAAAACTAATACACGGTAGCTCTCCATCACTTTCTAACATATTCTGCATTCCAAAACTTCTCTGTTATCTGGAGGACTGAAAGATGGTCTAAATATTATGTCACTTAAGAAATATTTTTAAGTGTTTCTGACTAGTTTTACCACCTGTTGCTGGTAATCTTTTAAATGTCAGTTTTAAATGC
Source organism: Mycteria americana (assembly GCF_035582795.1). Lineage (NCBI taxonomy): Eukaryota > Metazoa > Chordata > Aves > Ciconiiformes > Ciconiidae > Mycteria > Mycteria americana. Next base: position 158,187,037 of record NC_134365.1, on the reverse strand, counting down.
TATAATGGTACTTTAGCAGGTTTATAGTTAATTCATGTAGCTGCAGTGGGATACTTGGGCTGAAGCAATTTCTCCTTTCTTACAGAGAAATGCATAAGTAAGCTTATATCACCTCTGCTCCCATCCTGCGTGGTTAATGTGAAATACCCAGAAAATAAGGATTTACTGTCGTCTTTTCTACAGCCGCAAAATGTGTCCTCTCCTGGGTTACTGCAAGGCTTATAGTTCAATTTCAACCCAATACCTAGGAAACAGGGGTAGGGGGGTGGGTGGTACACTTTGACACTTTATTCAAGATACTTATTAATTTTGAATGGGGGGAAAAAAGGTATTTCTAATTCTTGAAAAGGAAGCAATGAAAGTAAAGGAGCAACTCTGATTTGGGTACTTCATGTGGGCACTGCTCTTCTTGAATGAAAAGCAGTTTCCTGTCTTGTGAACTAGGTCGCTAAACCTTACTTGCGCAGTGCTACTCTGAAAAATACAAGTCTTGCATTCGCTTTTTCTAATTTGAAAATTGATAAGCAGCCAGGCTACTACATGCAACATAAACCATGTCCTGGAATGTCTCATGTTGTTATATTCATTTGCTTAGTAGATACGTATAGGCCTTCGTACCAGATAGACAAAGGTAAAATATAGTATTTGAATTTCTCTCAGAATTTGCAAGTACTGCTTGAATCATAGTAAACATTCATAAGAGCATATGAACATCTAAACTAAAATGCTAGAAATGAAACCTAAACCAAAGGTAGGGGACTTGCTGTCTGTTAAAAAGATCAAGTGTAGGTAGGTAAGGTTTTGAGAAAATACTGAACCATCGGCTAAACAAAAATCACTTGCTCCAAAGATACTGAAAGTGCCTGAGCTTTAACTCCATTGTTGGACCCTATTCAGGGTCTTCATTTACAGCGTTCTGTCTCTGTAAGTAGATATGGAAGATACACTGAATATTTTCTGGAAATGTTTTGAAAACCTTAATGTGATTAATTTGTTATGCTTCAGCTTGGCTGGGGACAGAAGAACTCTCCTGTGTCTTGAAAAACAGCACTTTTTCTTTCTCTGAAAGGCAATACAGCTTAAGAGCAGACCTGGTTTTAGTGTATTACAGAACGTGGTTTCGCTCATAACAATTGGAGATACGTCTTTAAAAATCTTAAGCTATGAGCTGAATAGTGCAAAACTGCAAGGTTGCCGACATAAAATGTAAGTATGTCCACATACCAAGATGTTGCCGCTAGTCTTGATGAACAACTAAGGAACAGATTTTGCTGCTTGAAGACAGAAAGAAAGGAAGTTCTACAGCTGTTTTGCGTTATGCTTACGTCTGGTGTGGGCTAATTATTTACAAAAATTCAAAGAGAAGGGTCAGGCAGAGAACCCTTTCCTTTCTGCCCTTGAGGACTCGGGGACAGTGTAGCAATTAGATACAGATATGAAGAAATAACGCTAGGATTTGATTATACTTGGATCCCTGTCCTGTGCCCTCTGTTAAAGGTCCGCAGACTGTTGCAGCAGCAGAGTGGCCACTCCCACATGAAGGGCCATGGCTCCTTGTTTATTTTGCTACCATACAAATGCATTTTTAGCCCATCTGTGCAAAATCTGTCAAGTTGCATAGTATCGAAGAGGTGGAGAAATGCAATACTCCGTGTTGCTGGATAGTGAAGCCAGTGAGACTATAAGAGAAGTGAGCTACAGCTGTATGACAGAGCTCCTTTCCCCTGTGCAGTAAGAAGGAATTGCTGTAACATCATGGGGGCTGGGGGGGAAGGGGAGGAGGCTGGCATTAAGCTGCTGTAATATATAAATCTTGTGCTTTCTTTTTATATTTTATACATTTTAAAAATTATTTTATATTTCTTGTTGGTTCTGCTGGATACTTTGAGAGACACCTATAATAATTGCTTTTCATTCCTGTGCCATTTCCTATTCTCTTTGAAAGCACTGTAAGAACCATGTAAAAAGTAATGACGGCTGTAAGTCAGCTGTATGTTTGCTTTCTGTAGTATGCATGCCAGATTTGGACTCAAATTCTCTAGATATCTAGAGAAATAAAATCTTAGGCAAGGAATAAATCAAGCATGGCTTATCTAAAATGTGCAGAGACACTCGTGTTCTCCTAGGCAATTTTGAAATTAGGAGGCAAAGAGAAAAGACCTTTTTTCTTCAGAAAAATCTCGTAGGATTTTTTTTCCTTTTAACAAGGTAATATATCAAATAAGGCTTTAACTGTTTGTATAACACATCCTTTACTTGCAAGGTATTCAACAGCTTCCGAAAATTTAAGATAATAGGATGTAAGCTACACAGCCACAGGAGCACAGTATCTACACAGAGTGATTTTTGGATCCATGTGAGACAGAAACTTACCTGGGTTTGCTACTGTGTAAATTGCAGTTAATGTCTGCAAGAACTAGTTAAGTGTCCTTGAAGGGAATGTGTACTGTTTCAGAGGGCTATCTGTGAATACTCTTAATACAGATATCTGTAACAGCAGAAAACTGTGATAGAGGATTTATTCTGATCTTCTCCAAAATAGTCCATCCATTTTGTCCATCTTCAGAAAGGACTTGTAATGAAACGTGTTTAAAATGGAACCTTTGCTGCTTCTTTGCTCTTCTATCTGTTACGCACTGTCTTGTGTAGTAAGGTAAGCTATCGTGGTCTCTTCCTTTTTGTAATAGCCGCAGGGACCAGTTCCATTTTGTGGCTACTTCAGAAGTATGTGAAGTTGGACCTTTGCCACTGGAGGCGTACTTTTAGTATGGCCATCGACATTTGCCTGGATCTCTGGGTTGCAGCATCTGCACAACCTCCCTTTTAAAAACAGAACGTTTGTTTTTAAGTAAACTTTTACATTTCTTCAGTAAATTGGGTTTTTATCCAAGTCTTCATATTTGAATCATCTGCTTCTCTTTTGTACGTTAAACTTCATTATGGGGTTTTCCTCCCCCTCAAAGAAGATGCTTTTGTGGTTGAAGTACAGTACTGGATTTCAGGAAATCAAGAGTTCAGTTTCTGGTTCAACCACAGATTTCCTGTGTGATTGCTTACTATCTCTGCCTTGGTTCCCCGCAGATGTAGTGATGAAGTTTCACAAATTTGCAGGTTAGCAGGGCCCATCTTGATCATTTAATCTGATACGCTGCATAACGGAAATGAAAAAAATTAATTGCTTGCAGAAATTACAGGGTTTGTTTCTGCTGTAACATCTTGGAAGGTTTAAGCAGCCTTGATTTTGTTCAAGAATCCAGCATTTCCCCTAGTGAAACATTCTCACCGTTAAGACTCTTCAGTGGTAATGTGGGTTTTTTTCTTCTTATTTTGAGTTTTACCTAAAAGTTTGCTCTTTTTCCCGAAAGTAAAAGACTTGGTTAAGTAAAATTCTTAGACTAGCCAAGGCATCTCTTAATAGTTTTCCTTGGCTAAATTAAAGAGGTCCCTTAGTCAGCCAACCTGAGTGTTCAACGTAGTTCATCCTTTGGGTTAAGGAGACACTAAATGGTTGGATTCGCTGTGTGTGCGTGGATCAACTGTACTGTGCAAAATAGGACCATATTTTCAGAATACCTTTATTATGAGAGTTTATTCCTATTTGCTTCCAGAGTTAGATGGCCGGGACTAGGTTTCTGCAGTGTAATGCAGCGGCATTTTCTTTTCTAGAAATAGTTTGCAAAACGCGGCTTTGAACTGGGCTTGAGGTGGTGACCTGTTGCCCTGAGGTTTTACTGCATGCATGCGTAGCATAGCGTGTGTGTCTTGAGCCAAAACCCGTTAACATGGTACAAGCTTTCGCAAAAGGGTTTTCAGAGAAGCTAGCCAGTAGAAGCAGGCGGCTAACCACAAACTGAATACCCTTTCCGTGATGAGTTCTTCAGGCCTCTCGAATTCATTCTGGATTTTTGTTTTGAACCCCTTTCACTGTTCGGTTTTGGCAGTCATAACTATATGCAACCAGTTTCATCGATATAAAAGCATGGTTACTGTTACCTCTTATTTTTGCTTAATATTTTGCTCCAGCATATATATCCAAATATTGCACTTCTGTTTCAACAAGAAAGTTCCACTGAGAGCTCGTGTGTTCAGCTGGAGTCAACACCCTCCCATGTCTGCTAATGGAAGGCTAATCTGAGCACTCCTTAGTCCTCTTTAGTCATACCTTAGTTTAAAACGCAGAAGAAACTGCACATGTGTTAATCTTACGGACTTTGCTTTAAGCAGGTTAAGGACTACTTTGCAGCTCTGCCAACAAGAGGAATCATAAGGACAGTATGTTATGACAAGACATAGTGGCAAGCGTCGAGGCACCGACTCCACGCTCTAGGCTCTGCAACCAGCATGGGGTTTTTTCTTTGTTTGTTTGTTTGTTTTTTAAGTCATTTTTTGAGTTTTTACTTTAATGCCATTAGTAGTCTGCAATTTACCGAAGCTTCATTTGACTGTGTTAAAATGGAAGTTGTTCAACTAAGTATATTTCTAGGCAATTCATGTTGTTTTTCATGATTGATCTCTCACTGTCATTATTGATTGTTCCAGTATGTTTTTGTCATCACAAAAGATGTCTAAAATTATATTTTCTTTCAAATCACTTAATGCTTGTGAAGACAGAGCACACAATGAAGACAGAGCACACAATGCAAACACACAATGTGAAGACAGTTCTACACAATGCTTGTGTAGAACAACACAAGGTTGCAAATGGAGCGAGCCCTTTGATACTCAACTAGAAATACCTGTTGAATTTAACAATTTGTTGGGGGGGGGCTGTTCTGATTTTCCCCATCTGCGCTTTGAAATTCTCATTTATCAGAATGATAAGCAAGACAAAGCCAGATGTCTTACAGAAGTCCTCTGCGTCACCACAATTATTTTGTCAGCCCAAATGATGACCCTGTTTAAAGAAGGTGTGGAGGCTGGGAACAGCCTATTTTCTCTAGAAGCGACTAAAGTGATGCTAATTGTATACCTGTCTGTTATTTTCTTACATGTTAATGACTGCAGAGACCTTGCCGGCCAATTGTTTCTCAGTATTCCTGGATAGCTAGTTACAACTTTCATTCTCTCACTTGGTTTCATTTTCTTACATAGCACTTCTTTTCCAACTGTCATTTTATTTTTGGAACACAGTCAGGACTAGACTGGTAATGTTCTGATCCCTAGTGATATTTCAAGGCATGTCTGCTTAGTTCTAATAATTGCTTATTCTGTTCCAAAAAAACTACCTTAGTTCATCTTAAATTTCCTTCAAAATGCAGCCCCATTTACACCTTGACTTAGCCTCGAAAATAGGTACAGAAATGGTATGGTCTTATTCCACCCTGCACTGCTTTCTGTATCATTTCTCACAGTATGTACTCGCCTTGTAGGGGCATGTTAAGATATGTGGCATAATTTTTTTTCCTCTGCATTTAGGAAAAGAATTACTTGTCTGTGCAGGATATTGGGTGGTTGTTAGAGGTGGCAAAGTAAGGAAAAGAGTACCTTGCATCACAACGGAAGATGATAAAGCTTGTAGTAACCCTCAATTTCTCATAGTCTTAAGAAATAGAAGTGGGAGAGGCTACGGAAGTTGTTACTCTATTGTTGCTCTTTCTTCTTTCTCCTTCCCAACAGAATCAACTTAATTTGAACTACTCTGACAAGTGTTGCCATCAGGATTCATTACACAGTATTCAGACAGACCCGTAAAAGTTCTCTCTCTTGCAAAGATAAAGTTTACTTGTATGGTAAAAAAATTTAGATTCCGGGGGAGGTGTGTGGGGGGTGTGGTGGTGTGTTGACCTGTTGATTTTAGCCCTAATTGTGATGCTTTTTGATCTTTTTTTCTGTCCCAGATCACTGAAACTTTTAACAAAGGAGTAAAACTTTTAGTTTTGTTTGAGAAGACAATACAAAAAGCATATGAACATGTTGGGGATATTTACGTAGCCTTGCTGCTGCAGAGAAGAAAGGACTTCCTAATGCAGGGTTTTAAGATGAAAGGACTAGTAAAATCTTTAAAAAGATGAGCTTAAGACGGACACTCAGGATTCACCTGACAAACTTAAATATGCGTGTTTAAAGTTTGGGGTTTTTTTAAAGTCTCTAAATGTTATTTTCCTTCTATACCCCTCTGCCTGTTTCCCCCCATTGTTATTTTCCCCTCTCTTATTCTTTCCCATCCTCTAGTTTTCACCCCTTCCAGTCCCCGCCCCAAGTTTCCTCTCCCCGCTTCTCTGTGTCCCCTTTTGCATTAATCCAGGTCCTTGAATTCTGTACAGAAACTGTATTTATTAGATAAGTTTAATAAAAAATCATCCCTTTTCAAGTTAGTATGACGAACTGAACAGCAGAATCTGCAACTTCATACAGTTGAGAGACCAGTAATTTGTTACTCATACCTGGGAATATTTTTCACTAGAGTGTTTAGAAAACCACAAAAATTTTTGTTTGAATAGGTTGTCCCCTCTGTAGGCATATAGGCACTTTAGATATGAATATATATATATAAATATATATGATATAATGTATATACACAGTACACCTATATACCTATACGCACATTGAGGCACACACATTGTCGTATGTGTATGTCTTTTAAGTAGCCCTGGATGATATGCTGCCAGGAAACTTTACATTGTTTCTGCACTTCTAGATAAGGCTCTAAATTACCAGTGGTACCGGCTGTGCCTAAATTGAAAGATAATGGGAAATGGTAATAGCAAGCTGCCACATAAATAAATAGTTGAAAGTGAAAGGAGGAAGGTAGATTGAGCAAGCAGCTCATGAGAAAGTATTACTTTCCAAAATGCAGCACAGAAAGAAGAAAGCTAAACGGAGGCTGAATCTTAGACGTTCACTCTGTGCATTAAGTTTAATGGTTCTATCAACGGCTTCATATGACAGGAAATGATCTGGGCGTTTTGTTCACTTATTCTGGATGCCCTTAGTTTCAGAGAGCAACTGGTAACATGGATTGCACCTCGGAAGGGGACAGCTGAACTCTCCCTCTGGCTTTAGTGAGGAAAGAGCAGCGATGAAATCCGTGGACTGTGTGCACGTCATCCAACAGAAGGATACCGCCTCCTCTCCCTCTGCCCCCCCTGGTGCTGCTTCAGGCACCACGGGACTTTTTTCTGTCACATTCCTGTGGCTTGCAATGCTCCTGTCCTCTTGTCTTGCAGCAGTGTCTCTTTACCATGTTATCACCCTGAAAACAGAACTAGAAGCTCTGCGCAGCGAGCTGATCTACAGGGTCCGGGCAAGGTCTCCGCTAGACCGGCCACCCGTGTCCCCTGATGAAAATAAAGCGGGTACCCCTGTTTCTTCCTTCCTGCAAGTGTCTGCAGCTGGTGGCAGGCAGGTAAGCTGGAGGGGTGGGTTTTGGCTTGCAGGGGATGAGCAACTGGGAGGCTGCTTTCACTGACTGTCGCTTCTCCCCGTCAGGAGAACAGGCTTCCCGGTCCTGGCCCAGCTGAAAGCTTCCAAGAGGAAATCTGGAATGGGAGCAGAAACAGGGGGAGAAGGTCTGTTGTCCACACAGAAGAAACAGGTAAATAGCAGCCGGTGGAGCGGGTTGGGATGCCACAGTTGGATACTGTCTTGAGACAAGCAGCAGCGCTCGACTCGTATCTTCTCCTGTCAGCTGATCTGTGCTCCCAGAGCCCCTTAAGGTTTTAGAATTCTTGCTGAATGAATGGTGTTAACTGTAGGTATATTCTCTTAATGGTTACCATGCTGTCTGAGGTACCAGATATTCAGGCTGCCTGCAGGCTGAACCTTGAACCCAAATCTTCTTCTTGTGACAGGTATTTCTTGATGATGCAGTAGAGTTGAGTAAGGCAACTTCAAATTCTTCAGACTGTAAATTGCTCAGTTCTAAAGCCATCATTCTCAGTTCAGGGTAATGCCTAACTTGTTTCTCTCTGATCAATATTAGGGAGGGAAAGCTATTATTAAAAATGCCAAGTCATTTTTCTAGGAAAACATGCTCATCCTAAAAGAGAGAAGTAACAAGAAAGCTCCTTAACTTTGGGGAAGTAGGAGCTTTCAAAGAGAAAGGCTGGCTTGTACCTGTCAAAAGAGGCAGACTACAAAGAATTCAGAAGTTTAGCGTCATTTCTGCATTAAAACAATCTATTAGTGTAATTAGCAACATTCATAAAGGCATGCCTATCCGGTAAGATTTTTTTATCATGGCCTTTTTAAAAGGTGCTGCAGAGAGCACTGAAGACTGTGCTCCATAAAAGACACCTGATGTGTATTATAATGTTAGAACATTAATGGGATATATTTGTTTCCTTTGGGGATAAAATGCCTACCTTTTTTTCTTTTTCTCTTTCCAAACACAATGATGCCTGATAGGATGAAATACAGAATTTTATGATAACAATTTGCACACATACTCTAATTGCGCCGAGTAACTAAAAATGTTCCTGAGTTGCTAAATCAGTTCAATACTCTTACAGATACTTTTAGATTGTTTTAACTGATGAAAGCTGATATCTTAACTTATTAATAGATTAAGTTAAAATGGAGTAATTTGTAGGTAAAGACTAAATCAGACTTTGCTTAAAATGTGCTTTTGATTGACTAATTAATGTGAAATGTATTTCACTTAAGCTTCAGCAAGCTAAGTGAAATGTGAGTTCTAGAGTATAATCACTCTACTTACCTCCAAGTCTCTCAAAAGAGAATATTCATTTAGGACATCACCCAAAATCCATAGGTTTAAATGAGATTTAGTCTATTTCATTAGTAATCTTTGGTTCAGGTTCTTGGCTAAGAGTGATTTCACAAACAGGACTGAGGACAAGATTGCTTAAATTGTCTTTCTTGTAGCCAGTTTCCCATCACAGGAGCCACAGAGCTTCCCTGCTCTCCCCACTCTAGCATCTCCGAAATAAAAACTAGTGATCTTTTATACCTAAAGTACAAGTATCTTCAAAAATAAAGGAGGCATGTCTTTTTTTAAACGAATGTTACAGCATCAGTACTCTGCAAGTTATTCAGTTCCCCTCACAGTAGCTTTCATCTGTATTCTTATTGCAATTTGAGGGTGTATGGGGGAGAGGAGGGTTTTGGGCTCCTCAGCTGTGCTTCTGGCAGATGTAAGATTCTTCTCATCAGGTAGCCACCTCTGATTATACCTATTTATCTTTCTTCACATAAAATTCTAATTAAGCTACTTATTTCTGTAAGCATTTTTTTAAAGATACAGCTGTTTTTAAAATTGTTGAGGACAGATAACAGAAAGCACAGAATATGAGCATTCATTTAAAAGGGAAAAGCTACATAGGTTGACCTACTGCAAAACCGTTTTCTAACACGACCGTCATATTTTTGTATATAAAAAAGAAAAAAGGTAAATGACAAATCTTGCACTTATATAAAAGGTCATCTGTTAGACAGGGTTACCTTCCTGCCTGCTCTAATTACAACAAATTAAACTTGTCAGAGTTCAGTAAGATGTTACATTTTCTCAGATCAGACTTCACTGATGACCATGAACCTACTAGTCAATGTTAAATTTTGGTTTAGCAGAGTGAGTGAAATAAGAGAACGTGGTGTTGTTCATGGTGCTGAATCCTGTCTGTTACTTGGTCACGTACACACAATTACTAGCGCTGCATTTTGATCTTCTCGCGTCCATTTCTGGGTACCGGAATCCCAGCAGCCTCCAAATCATCCTGCAGATGCACTGCGCTCATTCTGGTACAACGGCAGATAAATTAGGGTATTGAGTGAGGTGCCTTGTTCTTGTCCTATTTCTGTTTGCTTCAACAAGGTCTCAAAGTAGAGCCTGGTCTCATAATTAATCGTTGACCCATAATTTCTCTTTAACATGGATCAATTCCTTAGAAAGTGAATACTTGAAAACGTCACTGATATACAATCGCTTCTCATCAGAGAGCAGAAGTAAAATATAGAACCATTATTTTGTTTATAAATAAAGTTGTGGTTCAATTCTGTTTTCTTTTTAAACTGTAATTATTAATTTCCAGAAATGGATGCCCCATGATTCTTTTTAGGCCCAGCACAGCCCTTCTTGAACATATGGAATTTCTATTTTTTTTTTTCTGTTTGCTTCATGTTGTGTGCATAAAAGTGGCCATGAATTAGAATTTTAATTTAAATGATAATTGAATGAAAATGGATCTAACACAATGTTGGTTTTTCATATTTTTATGGGGTATGCATTTGTCTGTGTTCATGCATAAACTATTAGTCATCAGTAGTTGTATATACATTTTGTGCCTTGAGAAAATTTCCAGCCTAAGTAGGTTGAAGAGATGGGTTTCAAGCGTCAATTCCAAATACAGCTGTACAGATAGCAGTCAGAACCAGAGTTCTTGATACAATGAGTAGGAGTTAATGGGTGATTTTGAAAGGTACATATTATTA